>NC_138735.1:6622041-7222041 GCF_965113295.1 Leuciscus leuciscus | reverse complement strand
CTCTCTAATTAGACATAGTGCACTACAAGCCGGCAGGGTCCTCTCGCTACTGAAGGGCACTTCGGCTATAGAAGCGTGTTTTTCTGCCTCTTCCCACTGCTTTTTTTAAAGGCATTTAATTGTACATCACTGACATGTCTAATAGGAAATACAGCCATCACACTCCACCAGTAAGGATGGACAAGCTGCTTTTCAAACTTTATAGCTTCGGATTAGAGACCGTTATTGACCAGTGGCTCCCCCTTGTGTTTTAATTGAGAATAGATAGATAGATAGATAGATAGATAGATAGATAGATAGATAGATAGATAGATAGATAGATAGATAGATAGATAGATAGATAGATAGATAGATAGATAGATAGATATGACACCTATTGAATCGTAGGCTACAATGCAAGATAGTATAGAAGAATAAAATGTCATCAGCATGTGTTAGTGGTAAACAAATAGAGCAAGATTAATCACTTTGGCAATTGTGTTTTTTTTTTTTTTTGTGCTGAAAAAAAGAGGAGAAGATGGATGCGGGAAAAGAGGCCAACTTGGTATGCCAATAGTACGCCAACTCGAGGTAAGTATAGTTTTAAGCTTTAGCCCCGTCGTTGATCAATACGCCATTTCGTGTAGCAATTTTATTGGCTAGTGACTAGACGTAGGTTGTAGCAGCAAACACACTGTGAGATGATCAGGCTAAATTTCTGAAACTGTCAGAAAATTATTTCATATGATCTTTGTTTTATAAAAAAATTAATAAAAAATTCTTGATTTTCTTTAATCTCTCTCACTTTACGACGTTGGACCACCGTTTAGGAGCCATGACCACAGAAATTGTCAGGATTGGTCGTCTTTCGTCTGGGACAGCCCAAAATCGTACAATGTGTACCAGGCATAAGCTGGAGAGGGTTCTCCGAAGCCATATACAAGAGTTTTGTTTGACAAACGGGCCAAAGTTTTGGTCAGTTACACTGAAAATCAGTGTATGTTTGTAAGGTGGAACTGATTTTTTATTTTCATTTTGGTAGGATTTTATCTCAAGATCATTTCTACGTGGCCTAAAAGATTTTGGGGGGGAAAAAAAACAAAAAAACAAATGGCAGTTGTAGAGGAAGTCAGAAGACTGTATTAACAGAAGTATTTCTTTAATCAAATCCTCCTTGTCCAACAATCAAGGATCTGTTCTACTAGCGGTTTGGCAGTTCAGAGTGTAATGATAGCATCCACTGTCCACTAAATGACTGGAATAAAGACAGGATGATATTCATTTTTGATAGTTTTAAAAATGATGCATCACATTATTATTGAGTATCTAATGAGAGTCTCCAAGATAATAAACATAGCAACAAAAAACAGTATAATAATAATATTAGCATTACTATTTACCGTAAAGACAAATATATCTGTTTTTAAGACCATATTGTACCATATTGTACTGTTTTTAAGACCATAATTAAGCACATTTCAAGCAGATTGAAATAAAAACATACTTAAAACTTACTATGTCCTAAAAAACTTCTATTTATTTTCTAAAGTAACAAACAAACAGAAAATGGCTTACTTATAGTTTCCTTTGCAGTACTGAGACCTTCATATTTGACACACTAAATGTGACATTACTGTGCAGTATCTAAAATATACAGTATATGTTTCCATCTCATAATCTATTCTAATCCTTAACGTAAGCATTGTAGGCATGATACTGGTGTGTGTGTGATGGGATAAATGGGCCAATAGACAAAACCGTCTCTGTCACTGCGCCCTTGTCGGGCCCGTCAGTGTATGGCAGGGTTAACGGGCAGGTTAATGCAATGATGGCTCCCATTCGTCCCTCCATTTCCCCAACAGCTGCGCTTGATAAACCTAAGAAAACGGTAACACATGCGAGCTATTTAGTGGGCGGCACCCAACAAAGGAAGCTTTTAATATAAGGACATCCAGCGGGGCGTGTAATCGTCAGTGAATGCAGGAGCCGGGACTGTGTGTACATGCATGATTTGGGGATACTTGCGTGTGAGCAGTTTATATCCCCCTCCCCTCCTCAATTACGGGAAATCAACAAGCACCTCCCTTGGTCACACAATGTGCCGGGATGAGGTTGGATGGTGGACTGGCTCGAAATCAGACACAGAATTAGAATTAAAAAGGGCAGTCTAGCGGGTAGACGACCTTGTGATATTTCGGTTGGTAGACTTACAGTACAGGCTGTTTGGTTGGTCTTATGCAGACTTCCGTTTTAATGTGTGGCCATCCAACTGTAAACAAAGAAAGACCATATGTATAGAGCATTTAAACAAATATATATTATAAAAATTGAGGGTTCCCCCACCTGCCAAATCCCACTTTAACCACTATATATATATATATATATATATTGCTTAGTTTAGTGTCAGAATGATGAAGTGAATTAAAGCTAATATTTTAATGCCTGTTTTCAATAACAGTGTCTGTGCTTTAGTCTTGAAACTAAGCCAATCCATGGCAGGTCAAATGAAGGAAAATAAAAGACTTTGACCGAAAACACTTTGCTTTAAGTCTCTTTTGGCCAGTCGAAGAAAACACTGAGCAGAACATAATGATTAAAGAAAAGAATTCAAAATGAAAAATAATAACAGAGGATTAAAATAGAGCGGGTAAAAATATACGTTGGGGAAACACTACGCGCTACAGTACAAGAGACATGTAATTTTAAACGGAGGCTATGCCTATGTAAGTAATTATAGCTCTCAAATAGACAAAATGAAATGATAAAATACCACCTATGCCCGTCAAAAGAGTCCTGCTACATTTAAAAGAGTAATATGTTTGGGCACAAACGCATGCAAGTGGCCATTTTTAGACTTTCTGGGAAAGCATGAAAATTAATTAACTCTCTCACTGCCGAATTTGTACAAAGCAACAGATTGAAAAATACTTACGTTATAGAAGCTTGTTTCTGTCAAGGATTCCCCATCTCATAATTCTGACTTTTCTCTCAGAATTACGAGTTTATACAGGATCTCACAATTCTGAGACAAAAAGAGAGAATTGTGAATTATAAACTAAGGAATAAATGCTGAGAAATAAAGAACAAATAAAAAGGATAATTGCATTTTTCTCTCAGAATTGTGAGATATAAACTTGTAATTCTGAGAAAAAATTCAGACTTATGAGATTGGAAAAACAACAACAATAATATGTCTGTGTTCTTTATTTCTCAGCATTTATTCGTTAGTTTATAATTCACAATTATCTTTTTTTTTTTTTTTTTTACTGTGCGATAAACATGCAATTCTAAGAACAAGAGTCAGAACTGCAAGCTCCCATATTATGGCATAGTTCACTAAAAAACAAAAAACAAAAAAAAAACATTTTGAAACACGTTGCCCATTTTGGGTCCAAACCAATTGAAAACATTTTCAAACTTCTTTTGTGTTCGTACAACTTTGAAATGGCACAAGAGTGAGGAAATGATGACAGAATGATCATGTTTAGGTGAACTATCCCATTAACCAGCAAGACTTCCTTGGTCAACCAGCTTCCCCAGAAACATCATGTTATTCAACCAGCTTCTCCAGCTACGACTTGCTGGTTCATCATCTAGAGACCAACACTTAACAGGGTAAGTTCATGCCAATGAGAATATTAAATAAGATAAGTTTGTCATAGATAGTGATCATGATCTATAGCATGAGATCAAATATGCCCCTAAATGGTCTATAATCTGTTCTCATGTTCTTTGAAAGATAGGTCAAATAAGCTCCAGCTGCGCTTGAAAATGGTGCCATAACAAGGTTAGAAGAAGATGACAGATGTCCCAAAGTGACACATGATTGAGAGCAGTGCCCAAGCCCTAGTATCAGATCAAACCGAGCTTTGATAAACCTTCTGTGATGAATTGACTGTCAACTTGAAGTCAGGGCAGTCGAATTTCCTTTAATCACGATTCTGACATTGCTATTGTAAGTACAGTGCAAGTGGCATGATGTAGGCCTGTCTTATAGACAGTGATGAAACTTAGTAATGCTGGATGACAGTTTTGTCCCATTTAGACCACTCAAATGCATCATGTTACACCCATGTCAGATTAGTCCTTAGCATTTCAGTGGTGTAATAAATTATTTTAGGCAAAAAAAATAATGAGCATCATATACTTACTGTGCAATTATGTTGTGGAGTCACATATAATTACACACTGCTAAGACAAGCATCACTATTATTTTTGCTGATATTTAATTGTATACCCATAATTTGACCCATAACTAATCAATGTTCATGCTACGTACATGAATGCTAACTAAAATTATGGGTTTTTTTTTAGGATAGGTGGCCTTGAGGAAGTGACTAAACCTAGGCTATATATCTTGCAAGTATTATGTACAGATAAGCATCACTTATATTTAATTTAGAAAATGGAAGAATTTAGCTAATTAAGTAATGAATTACAGTTATTGCAAAGTGTTACCACACATTTAAGATGATATTTAATCAATCAATCTAAAGATACCTAGTTCATGAAACTCTAGATGGTGCAGGCTGATGGGTCTTTAACTTATTTGGTCGCAATTGCATCGTCATCTACATAGCGCAGCTGTTTGGTTGATGTTGCATCAATGGCCAATGAGCTACGGCTCAATATTCAAATACTGGAAGTGTTGCTGTTAGCAGTCTGCAGCACACTTTCAGAAACCCTCCATCATCACATGTATAGATCTGCTACGGGGGTTATTCATGTATGTTACAGCAGCAGCATGTCCTACATGCTCACAGCAATGTCTGATAATGTATTGGCAGTAGCAAGTCTCTGTACTTGCTCTGTAGCAGATCTATTCTGCTAAGACCAAATCCATTAACATTGCCATATCCATTACCATACCAATCTCTATTACTATACCAATCTCCTGAGACTTATCATGACAGAAATGCCTTTAAAAATGTTGCATGATTGTCTAGCTTCAATTCTATAAATTCAAAAAGTTCAGTTGTCATCTTAAAGAAAAGGGACGGGATTACGGACCAGGCCATGGGGTCCTGAGATTGCCAGGGACCTCCAAAGCCTGCTGAATGTGCTGAGACTGCCAAAGAAATCTGTCCATCTGGGCCCTCAGCACATGTTGTACAGTGTGAACAGACCACTATGGAAACAGTCACGTTTCCTCTGTCACTTCCGGGGCTTGATAAGAAGGCCTCGGGGCCAAATGCCATGGGTTTTGCTCGCTGAATACCTTGGTCCAAAGTGGGCCAACTGGGGCTTGAGGAGTTGTCATGAACAATCGCAGAGTTTATCTGGGTCAAAAGCGCTGCTTCTTTTCCCTTGTTTCATATCAGACTACCAGCTAATATATTTAAGACTTTTAAAACAGTTTGTGTGTAATGTTGCTGTTTGAGCATGAAAACGGTATACAAATTTACAAAGCACGAAGTCACTCCAAAGGGAGATATTCTCTATATCAGTGCACACTGGTTTTGAACTCCCTGAAACGCCTCGATTGTGGTCTTAAATTATCATCTGGGAATGTACTTCTCATTTAAATAATTGCCACCCAAGGCATACCCAAAAAATAAAGGAGTGAGGCCTGGTTGAGTTGCATTAGTAGCGTGTTGTTTGCCCTGTCCAAGAGACACTGTTTCTTCCACCCTGGATGTAACGTGGTTACAGTAAAGGGCGTGGCATTTGAAAAACGCACTCAAAGCGGTTGACCAACCACAACACACTGATCCAGCCAAACAATCAGAACAAACTGTGGTTTTCAGAAGGAAGGGCTTCATAGAGAAAGGAACTAAACAGAGCATTTCCAAAGTCCCTTTCAAGGAATGTCTGTTCACTCGGCAGCCATATTTGCAACGCCTCCGGGCAGCCCATGAATTGGGGAATCCTCAAATCTCAAAAATTGCTAGCCGAACTCACAATCAAATAACAAATTTCATATTAGCAACGAAATCTGACATGAACTGTCCCATGCATGTTTCTTATGCACAAATCGCAATTAAAAAAAGCTTATTTTTCAGGCTAGACCAACCAATGCATGCGTCATCCTAAACGTGAGCCTTAGGTTTCTACAGGAACCAGAGCTTCTAACGGCAGCTGCAGTGACACAACGACTTTACCAATCAGCGATTGGCTCTTTTACTTAGAAGGCATGTTTTTAAACATTCAAGCATTAACACCTATTCTAGTAGCCCCCAAAACCAAATAAGACCCTTAAAAGGGTATAAGAAGTCCTACAAAACAATTTTTATTGTGCATTGTGCTACCTGCATTCTAGCTTTTCAATTCAATTAAAAACCCGCCTCTGGCTACTTTATAAAGCGCTGATTGTAATTGCATTAAATGTAAATCCATTTTTTATAAACAAATACAAACCTTAGACAGAAAACAAATGCTTGTCGTCATCGACTTGGCACCATGGATCTATACACACACCCTGTCTGGACTCACTGCGTTCAATAGGTGCAAGGCGATGTGAAAGGTGTGAGTGACATGTTTATTTTAGTTCACAATTAGTCTCACCAAACCCACAGAACTGATCTCTCGCCCAAGTCTGCCTGTTGATTGACTTGTACATGCTCCAACTGTTGCATCATTGTGGGCCAATGGCCAGAGCAGACAGAAACCTACTATACAAAGAAGAAAAAAACATTATAAAACACATAAATCTGAGTGCAAACACCAGCTTATTCTGAACTCATTTAAGGGTTGGAACTTCTAAATTTGTTTCAGGATGCCTAAAGATATCTCAAACAAGTCGGCAAGAGGATTAATTTTGATTGCAGATTGTGGAATGGCTTATCATTGCTGAACTTTATGACAGTTTTGTATCAGTTGCATCAAGGTGAGACAACACAACCTTCTTCGCAAGCCTGTCTGAAAGAAACCATGCGTTATTCTGTGCTTCTTCAGCAAATGTTAATTGCATATCAGCCCGACTAGACCGATGTTATCGTGTCACTGCCAAAAGCACTTACTTCCATTGTGTCTGCCATGATGGATAGGTGTAGGATTCAAAATGAACAAAAACAAAGGGGAAAAAAAACACATCTCAAGCTAACTAAGACTGTGTCACACTTGCTATGTATGTAATCAACAAGACAAGTAATAGTTTATAACAACATCAACAAAAGACAAATAACTGAAGAAACTGTGGGCTAAAATTCACCTGGATGGCAATCAACAGAACAACGAACAGTTGAGGGCTAATCAGGAACCATAGTGACAAACAAGTGGTGAGAAACAAAGAAAACTAGGTCATACCAAAACACAGGGACAAGAACTCAAGCACAACAGAACATACATGTGTCACACTGGTCCAGCTAAACCAGAACTAAAATAAAATTAGTTACTTACCAGATGACCGGTAAGTTTATACAGGGTAAATTGATTTATCAAGTCAAGACACAATCTATACCAACATTCTCATTCATACGTTTTCGTATAATCTGGGTGTTTCCTAACAATTGTGCGTTTGTATGTATGTGAATTACATAATATAAATTCATTCGAAATCACCACCTCGTAAAATAGTTACATTTTCCCATGAGATTGGGTCGATCAAGACACAATCCCATAGCAGGATTCTTTCATTTACAAGTGAAAGATGGAAAACACTTTTTCAGAGAAAACCTTTTCAACTTCAAATTTATTTATTTATCTCTTTCCTCATTGGCAGAAATTTCTGTAATTTGTGAAAAAAATATAAGGCTAAATCATGCGCACGATTTACTAATTTGTTGCCTCGATTTATAAATTGTGCACACAATTTACTATTTTGTTCCCTTGATTTGCTATATCGTGTGCACAAATTATTTATTTAATTTATAAATCGAGGGACCAAATTAGTAAATCATATGCACGATTTAGCAAATTGAGGGAACGAAATAGTAAATTGTGAGCACGATTTGGTAAATCGAGGGAACGAATTAGTAACGACTGACTTTTTTTCTTGCATGTCGTGCTGGGCTCCGTAGACAACACTTCCCCGCCATTGACAGAAATTTCCGGCTTTCACTGTTATACGGCAGGGAGCGCTATTACACATCTTCGGAAAGAGTACTCAATCTCCTGATCAAAACACAGAGAAAAAAAAAAAAAAGAAAAAAAAAAGATATAAGTAAGCAGATGTATGTGTAAAATAACGTGATCATCAGTATTAAACAGCATACGAATCAAAACTGTCTAATGTTCCAGAATGAATTGTTGACCCAGGAAGAGTTATAGGACTGTGAAGCTTTGGGGGTGTTGATGGACTCCATCTTTGTTTTGATCATCATTCTGAATCCGATCCAGACATAGTCTTTGACAAAACACATTTTCTCGGCTTTTTGCACAAAATGTTTCTTTTTTTTTCTTTTTTTTTTTTACTTAATATATTTAAATGTTAATAAAAAAGGAATCCATAATAAAGCAGTTTTTTTTTTGTTTGTTTGTTATTGTTGTTTAAAAGCAGAGGGTCTGTTCATTCTTTTGACGTATTGCATGTTCAGATATTCATATAACATAATATTCTGTGGGCCATGAAAATGATCAAAAATAAAGGTGGTGGCTGGCATCTTTTTTCAAAAACGCTGGTGGGGAAAGAGTTAATTATGTTGTTACATTGATTCCATCCAGGCTTTAGAAATTCACCTGCCATTGACAGATGTGACAAAAAGTATTTTGGACCATTGTTAGATAGTAAACACACCATCCCCTTTTCCTGAGTCAAACTGATAAATCATGACTGACCATCTCAAGGATTCCAAGGATTGTAGCAGATCATTTTAAGATTGTTATTGCCAGCAGGTGATTAATAATACAAAAGAAACAAACCATGCCCCCTTCCCCAACTTTCTTGCTCATCCACCTTTCTCAGGGGAGATATTTTGATTGAATATATTGATTTGCTTGAGGCCAGCTAGTAGCCTGCCACAGGGATTCAGAATAAACCTTCACATCGAATGAACACGGCAGCAAGCAGTAGAGTCCTGCATCTCAAACAGGAACCCAACTCATCCAACCTGTTGGGACATAAACAAAACCTTGCCATTTACAAACCAAATTCAGCTCATGTTGGAGGTGAAGGAAACAAGTTAGTCCTCAAATCAATGTCAAGGCAAAATAATGTAAAATCAATGTCAAGGCAAAATAAACAACAGACATGTCTGTTTAAATTAACGTGTTTTGTTCATGATACCCAATAAAGCTGGGATATTTGGCAGAAAAGACTGATGGAATTCTATAGTTTGTTAACAAAGACTTTTCACCCTGTTCATAATGAATACACTGGTGAATTCAACACACAACAGAGCACAGAGTGGTGAAATGCTTCCTCCTGGTGGACATATGTAGATATACCGTAAAGTTTTGTGGTTTTATGACAAGAATGTCCAATCCTCTCCTTGAGGGCCAATTTAATTTAGTTCCAACACACCTGTCCTGTGAAATATGAGCCACAATAAAAGTGCTCAAAAACTTGAAGCCAGCTAAAATGGCATGCAGCTTCAGCAAATGTCTTTGTATCTCATTTTTGCTTTTGTTAACACTGTCAATTAGGTTAGGTTTTAGTGTTGGTGCAACGTTATTTTCAAACTGGATAGAGAATTAACCTTTAAGCACCACTCACCAGACATTTAATTTCTGAACTGCTGTGATACATACAGTACAACAACCAACATAATAAAACATTTCCAGATTCATGTTCATCTGTTTCGAATAAAACTGAACACGCTTTTAGCACCACTCACTGGACATTTCACTTGGAAAGTTTTGTGACATATGCAAGAAGCAACATAATACAATTTTGCAGCAATGTCGCCACAGGCACATTTGGTTGTTTAGATATTTCTAACCTGACCTGACCTTTAAAATGACTTTCGGTGATCAGAATCTTACAGTTAATAATAATGTTGAATAAGTTCACACTTACAAATAATCAGATTTAAAAGAGTAGAAGAGTAAAAGAGTATGCGTATTTGACGTGGAATTCGGCCTGAACCCAGATTACACCCCCGTATCCCTTGCTGGGATAGGGATATATATATACATACAGTTGTAATTGGAATTATTCAACCATATTACAAATTTATTGGCAAAATGTACAGACGTTCAGCTGTTTGCAATGAACAAATCATACAAAAGTAATTTTAAAATAGCTCAACACAACAATTGTTTCAAGTGGTTTCCCCAAATTCAATTGGAAATGCATATTTTAATGACTTCTGGAGTCTCAAAATAATTCAACCCCCTGAATAGAATCCCTCATAACAGCACAAATCTGCAAAACAAGTGTTGTCTCAAGCACATCTGATGCAACTAATAAAGGGCTTCATTAGTTTCACCAGGAGTGTTTGAGTTAGAACATATGAAATATCTAAACTGGCTAGATTTGTTGAGTCACTTTGACTGCATGTTAGATATATGTTCAAAAGAATGGTCCAAAAAGTTAAGAGAAGAAACCATCACCCTTCACAAACAAGGAACAGGATACAAAAAGATGGCGAAGGCACTATATGTTCTAGGAGACACTGTTGTAAGCATAGTTTGCTAGTTCAAAGTTAAAGGAACAGTGGTTAAACTACCTGGACAAGGCAGAAAAGGGAAGCTATCAACGGCTGCAACCAGATTTCTGAGAAGGCAGGTTCAGAAAAACCCTTGAGTGACTGAAAAAGACCTGCAGCAAGATTTGGTAGCTACAGGTACTGAGGTTTCAGCTTGCACAGTAAGGCGCGTACTAAACGCATGAGGTTTCCATGCCAGAACTCCAAGACGTACAGTATACACCACTACTGACCCGAAAGTACAAGAAAAGTCGGCTCCAATTTGCCCAACATCATTTAAATAAGCCACAGACATTTTGGGATTCTGTATTTGCCCCCTATGGATCAGCGGTGTGTCTGGAGAAAGAAGAATGAAGCATATTCTGAGAAGAACCCTCAGCCTACTTTTGACTGACTCATTTGGGAGACAACGGGTTTATCATGTTTTATGTGTGTTGTGTGCAGGACAACACAATTTACCTTAATCAAATCAGGCAACATGTTTAAGTTAATGTTAGTTAGATGCTAACAGATGCAGAGCTAGAACTTCCACAGTTCTGTCCATTGTCAAAAGAAACTTGTTACTGGTGTGGCGATGGCTTGAAAATGAACGTGAGGCATTTTCCCATTCCTGTTTGTTTGTTGGTGCCAACTGAAACTCTCTTGCCATTGAAGTCACTTACAGGCTGTGAGAGTAGGTACGTGTTTGGGTTAATTAACCAGGCTTGCGTTTGCCCCCCACTGCCATGCAAACGGTTTGGTCCATGCTGACGTGGCAAGGGGGAGACTGAGGGTTGTCATGTTGTTCTGGGAAACCTGACTAAATATCTCACATCTGCTGAAACTTTGAGCAATGGGTGGAGTTTCTGCTTGGGTTCCAGCAAGGAATCACAGGGGAACCCGAGACAGCTTGTTGCGTGCCATGGCAGACCCTGGTGGCTAAATTCAGATTGATTGCTCACTGGGATTGGCTGAGCCATGAAGCTGGCGCATAAGCTGGAGCCTTTGGAAGCTCCACTTAATACAGTTAGCAGATACTCATGCTTGGCCATGACTTTGCGTTATATCAACATCTCTCACCTTCCCTGATGAGAGGACTCTAAATACACACTGACACACACATGACACTTCACGCGCTCCTACAACCTCTCGTCGTGCCAAAGACCTGTCACAGCGAATGCGTTTAGCGTATGGTAAGTTTGACATTAACATATAGGGAAGAGAGAAGGATCAAGAAAGGACAAGAAACAAGAAAGGAGTACAACTGGTGAATTGTCTTCTTGTGGAAAAGTTTCCCCCTGATGGATGGCTCTGGCGTTTTTCCAGAGAGGAAATAGTCACATTCTTCTTAAAGCCGTGCTGTGACTCTACCGGATGGAGTTCTGAAATACAGCCCAACAGAGAGCTCCGCTTATAACTGAAACACATCTACGAGCCCCATCCGTCATACTTTCAAACAGAAGCGTCGGCAGATGGAAGCGGGAAAGTGGGGGTGAGGGGGAATTCTCTCTGCCATCATGAAGTCGTTCCTTGCCTCCTTAGCTTTGACTCAAGGGCCCATTGCCAATTCTATAATCCATAGATTACTAGTTTTTAAAGATGCTGTGGGTAATTATTTCACTACTTTCTCCTAACCCAGCTTAAATAAGCAGAGGCAAGTGTAAATAAACCATTTGCAGACTGAGATCCTGAAAAGCGTAAACACTGTGGTGCTTTCCAAAGTTCGTTTGTTTGATCATTCTTACCTGCCTGACTCAGCATTCAAGTGCTTTGTTGTCGGAAAGAACAGGAATTATGGAGTACACCAGGTTTATTCTTGCCTATTTATTTGGAAAATCTTAATGAAGCCAAAATGATATTTAGCGTCCCATTCATCGACAACCATATAAACGTTCACCGCGCTATCTAGATAAAGTCTGAAATTTTCGCTGTGTATAAAACACACGACGCTTCAAATGATTGCATGCAAATATGCACTACTTTAACGACAAGACAAGGCGGTGTAGCTGTTGTGGAAAAACTAATGATGCATATCTGTCACTGTCAGGGCAACAATCATTCTCCCCTCCACCATGTTTAGAGTTTGTGTCCCGCCCATACTGGGAACTTGGGTATCAAATTTATCCCTGAACTTCCCAGTGGAAAAAACGACTTGAGAGGGCATTCATGTACAAATTTTAACTAGAAAAGTCGTATCTACGGTAATTATGATAGCACGTGTGCCCCATAGATTGTTGAAAAGAGAATGCCAAAATGTCCCCGGATCTACTTTAAGTCTGCTGCAGAGTTCACAGGCTTGCGGGCACCCTTCTGAAACCTAAAATGACAAATGGGGACACCCTATGGGACACCTCTTGTGGACTTAACGGACGGTAGCTAGCTTTGTAGACAGAAGAGTGATTTCTCTGATAGGCGGATACCCCATAGGCGGTGTTCGGGATTAGTGGGAGTGACTTGCGGAGCTGTGCAATGTGGTGCATTGTGGGAGTTGTTGTCTTCCATACAAATGCGCCCTAAAGTTACTTTCTGTCTTTCCTCGGTCATGAAGGAACCAAATTGGAAATTTATGTTACATTTCGACTACATATATGACCCACTTTCAATAAAGATCAATGTTCCCATGGGTGAAATGCTCCTTTAACTTGTTTGTCACACTTATTTATATATTTATTTTGTCCCGAACCTGTTGATTTATAAAATAATATAAACACACACACACACACACATAATATATATAATATATATTCAATGTATATATATATATATATATATATATATATATATATATATATATATATATATATATTGATATTTTTATGACAAGGCAAGGTAAGTTCAGGTTGTAAAAAGTCATGAGGTGCTACTTCCCAAAAACGTAATAATATTCATGAATTAATAATTCACACATTTTTATCAAGATATTTCCTTTTCTTTATCGTGGAAACTCTTTTTTGTTCATTGCCACTTGTACTGAACCCGGAACATTATTTTATGCTACAATAACTGAGGTGTTGAACAAAGTTCAGAAATGGGTTGTGCGCAGTCTGTCAACAGTTAACAGAAGGCAATTAAGTGTGCTGTGTTCAGAGTTATTTCATTAGGCAGTAACAGCTGTACAGTTAGTGAGGTAAGAATGGATTATCCCTCATACAATGAAATGTTTGTGCCGCGTTCGCCTGTTCCAAAACGTCAAGGATTCAAACCAGGTTTATTGGACATAACACTGAAAAATGTTCTCTTAAAGTTGAAGCTTCAAGACGAATAAATAAGTGCTTTAGTCAAGGTGAGAGCAAGATATAAATAATAGACTGGAATGGATTTTAAATTTGTCAGGCATCTTTTTTCCACTGCATTTCTAGATGATGTTTTGTTGCTCCGTGTCGGCCTCGGCAATGTTTTCCCCCCTGCACTGGGTCCAAAATGTATGAAATCAACTTTCCTGCACATTCTCATTAGCCAGGAGGAAGCCTGGCCCACTGTTAGGAGCTCTGATGAAGTGGTGCTGGGAAGAGGTGAGCTTTATTCCCCATGTCTCGGGTCCTGACAGCTGGGGAGCTGACGTTGGCCCTGGCCCCCTCCGCTAAACCTCTCTGCCTCTGTAACACACTAATGAGGCCCGTAATAGCTGCTGGAGGAGAGCGGGCAGAGACTGAGGGGGGTTGGTGGAGAGAGAGAGAGAGAGAGAGAGAGAGAGAGAGAGAGAGAGAGAGAGAGAGAGAGAGAGAGAGAGAGAGAGAGAATGAGAATGAGAATGAATCCTGGAAAAGGAGCATGGTGCTGTGCAGAAGCTTATTGCAGGAAAAACAGCTACAGCCCGGCCCACATGAAATTTCCACAGAACTGGAATGTGCCTTTCATGATTATTAATGAAATATTTTGGGTAATTAGACATGACTTATTGGATTGGGTGGTATGACCAACATTTTATATCATTATATTTATATTTTATATTTATAGTTATTTTTGCTGAAAATATGCATTTATGCATTAACATTTGGCAATGGTTATATTTGATAATGCAATGATTGAAATATAGTAGGCCTACTTGATAAAATGCCTTTTATTTATTGAAAAGATTATTCTTTAAAAAATGCATTTAAATATACCAAAATCAAATGATCTATTACATAACATTTAAAACAAAAGACTCAAAACATTAATAGAATATTAAAATGCCTGGATGAGACATTTTAGAGGTTATTTATATTTTGTCGCTTTCAAATAAAATAAAATTGTCATGGTTACGTGTGGTAAATCCAACACAGACGACGCGTGACTCAGAATGGTGATACAGAGTCTTCAATCAACACGGAATCTACATATCAGTTGTGAACATTTTTCTTTTCCTCTCCTTTTCTGTCTTTTATATCATGTACGTAGTCTAAATTATTACATAGTGAAATATCTAGGTTCTCTGGGAATTAAAAGGGTAAACAAGGGCGGAATGAATATCGCTGAGTGGATCCAAGGTTTATAAACAGTTTTGACCTCACAAACCACTGAGGGCTGCATTCACAGGCCAACAAAAGCAGCCAAAATCTTATGTAAAGATTATTTAGCCATGGTTTATTCACTAATTAGGAGTGTATTAGAAACCACCAGCCCTGAAAAAAAAAGAGAAAGTCCATTTAACCACTTCAATAAGAGCCCAATCTACTGCTCACAAAATTTATATTATCTATATTCTGCCTTCAAAGGGTAGATAAATGTAAAAATCTGTAAGCCTGATACAGTATATTACGAAAGTAATAGCAAAAACCTCTTTTTAACAAGCCACACAATTTTTGGCTTTTCACATCTGTAACATTTAAACGTGGATCATTCTAAACCCTGGGTTAAAAATAATCCAGTGTTATCTTGTCATGTTTCACATTGCAATTTACCCCTGGTTAACATGGCTATTTATAAACTGCCGTTTTACACTCTACATTCCTAAACCCTGGATTAACGTCCTTATTTGCATATTTGTGGTGGCAGAACTCAAATATTAGCTGGTTTACACGACACCGTTTTCAAGAAAAAATGGTAAACCTTTTATGTGTTTTGACTGTTCATGTACACGACAACAGCGTTTTTGGGGGCTTGAAAGTGCAAACTTTTAAAAACAGGTTTTAAAGTGCCAGTTTTTGAACACGATACCATTACTGTCTCCGTGTAAAACTACAAAATCATGAATTTGTGAAAACAGTGACATCATGCGCATGCATTATTACGTGTTCAGCCTATAGGCACGTAGTTTTTCTTTACAAAAGTGACATTGACAACTACTGGCCTGGCAGCATAATTTACACAATAATTTACAAATTTACACAACACCATTTTTAACTAAAAACGTAAAACTTTGTATGCCTTTTGGCCGTTCATTTACACGACAACAGCGTTTTTGGGTGGATAAAAATGTAGTCTCCATGTAGGCTAAACAACAAAAAAGCGAATCTCTGAAGAAGATGACGTCATGCACATGTATTAAGGTCTACAGTGTTTCATCGCCATCTAATGGTCTGGTAGCACAATACAGCGTTTTTAGTCTTTTTCGCGGATCCGTGTGATTGGGGATCGTTTTGACAATGGTGTCGTCTGTACGTGGAAATTTCAAAGGAAAAACTTTGTTTTAAGCTCATCCTTGTCGTGTAAACATACCCTTAGGCCCTGTTTACACGAGAACGCTCGCGGGTGAAAACGTAAAAATATTTTATCAGATGTGCCTTTCGTTTAGACGGCGACGGCGTTTTTGGGGCTTAAAAACGCAAAAAAGTGAAACCACCCTCCAGAGTGGAAATCTTAAAAACGCTCCACCGTCGCGTTTCCGTCTAAACGGTAAAAACGCAAAAGTCTACTAGACAGTGAAGGCACCGATCAGTGCTTCACAATGCCACCTAGCCGCATGGAGTGCATACTACATTGAATTTCACACACTTTTGCGTCACCGTATGCACGCAATGTTGACAACATTGACGTCTGTACGTGTAAAACAAAGGAAAAACTTTTCCGTTTTTAGTACACCGTTGTCATGTAAATGTATCCTAAGGCTGCTGACTGACTGTACGATCAAGTTTTCAATAATGGACTTTTCGGACTATAAAGGTAAGAATGAGCAGGGTTTGATAACCCTGAGTAAAAAGTAGTGCTTCTAAATTACAAGTGTGTTCCTTTACCAGGGGTTAAGAGAGGTTTAACCTTAAATGCAGTGTGAAAAGTCCTTGAGAAATCATTCATGATTGTAACATAAACGGTGCAGGTTGAGTTGCAGAGTTTAAAATGTTAACTGATCTGGTGAGATCAAGGTAAACAACTGATTTCATAAAAGATGCATTTCAGCCCCCACAGAAATGTGTTGGATCCTGAACCAATACATATTTGCAATGCGTTTACATGTATTTCTAATGATAGTTCCTTAGATAGCCTATATTTTAATATGTAAAAACACAATGGGGAGCATGAACATATTATTTTATTCCATGTGAACTTAGCATCTGCAGAACAGTTTTGCTCTGTCTTGCATCAGCTGCTACTACAGTAGTCTACTCTGTGTGGGCACTGCTCCTGCAGAAAGCATAAATATCTAATAGATAGGTGGCCCAGACAATAATTTTGGGTAGCCTATCCATGTGCTGTTCTAACATACCTGTTAATGTGTCAGAAGTCAGGTGCAAGTCAGAGCAGAATTAATGACTGCAGAAATGAGTCATGAAATGCTATGCATCTATTCTAAATGTTATGACAAGCATACATATGTGGTGCAACTGAAATGGATAATCGGCAACGTGTTGAGACATGGCTGACTGAAAATCAATGGAGACCGGTAATTTATTTATTGGCTTCTTTTGCTACCTGCTGGCCAGAGGTTAGAATTGCATACATTTACATTCCACAGCAGGAATTTCAAACTCTTAAAGGGATGGTTCGGAATAAAATCAACCTAGGGTCCTTCGCACCATGACCTCGAGCCAAACACCCCCCCAGAAGCCTTTTTTTTTCCTTTGGTCGAACATTATTAAAGTTAGAGCTTATTTAGAGATATCAGCCGAATGGCTTAGTGCAGGCGCTAATGGATCCAAGGATGTATCTCGTAAATTACCCCACTAATAATGCCCAGCAAGCAATTTTGCGTTTAAAAGATGTCTAATAGCCATCCAAACACAGCACAGACGTCTAGGCTAAAACAAGGCAAAATTTGGGCTGTCAGTGAAAATTTAATAGATGTCTAAACCAAAGCCCAAGAACAGACTAGTCATCAATTAGATAACAAAGAAATGAAATTTCTTCCAAACACCTTGTATTCACTGTTTACTTGGTGGAATATCATACATCTCCCAAGTTATTTTGGCAAAAATGACATGTAACCAAATTGTTATTTTGGAGAGTGTTACTCATAGCCAGACTATATCGGGTTTATAGTTAAAGGGGTGGTTCGGGATTTTTGACATCGGACCTCATTTTTAAGTCAGCCTGGTTGTTATTCATCAGTGGAGACATTTTTTTTTAAAAATTATCCAGTCCTTATATTTGGATAGTTAGCCGATGCTAGGCTAGCGCGAGTCAATGGTATATGTTAGCCAGCCATTAAAAACCGTTTTACCCACTCCACAGTGCACCAAACGCAAATCAATTATAACACTAGACTATCGATGCAAATGTCCGTTGAGAGAATAATGTTAGAAATCAAACTTACCTTTCATCTCAATGATTCCAAAGGAACTAGTTTCTCAGCAGCTGCGGAATTTTACTTTGCTCCGGTTAGTAATGCGGCAAAAAGTAAACACAGAACAGAAGCGCAGTTACATCCAGCTAACGTCATGTGTGTACCGGCTCACTCGGTTGCCTAGGTAATCAATATCACTCCGCTGCTGCTGTAGACAAGGCTTATGATTACAGGGAACAAATTATAACTAATGCAATGTGATGAAAGGTAAGTTTGATTTCTAACATTATTCTCTCAACGGACATATACATCGATAGTCTAGTGTTATAATTGATTTGCGTTTGGTGCACTGTGGAGTGGGTAAAACGGTTTTTAATGGCTGGCTAACATATACCATTGACTCGCGCTAGCCTAGCATCGGCTAACTATCCAAATATAAGGACTGGATAATTTTTTTTTTTTAAATGTCTCCACTGATGAATAACAACCAGGCTGACTTAAAAATGAGGTCCGATGTCAAAAATCCCGAACCACCCCTTTAACCTAGACGGTGAAATGACGGCTATTGCTTGCTGGGATGGTACCACACTTCTACAGTAGTACAAATAGGTTCTGTACTCATAAAACGAGGCGTTGGAAAGTTTGTAGGTACATCAGGAGTTTTTTAAATAACACTTGCCTGATGGCTAATGCTACCGCTAACCCGGACATCGAAGTCACTTAACGTTATTTGGGAAAAACACGTAAAAGTCCTGGCAGAAAGCGATGCATAAGGATAACGACAAATTATAATTTTTTTCCGAAGTGTTGACAACTTAGTGTTAACTAATTATTGTTGCAAACTGGTACTACCAACAAAATATGCCGTTGTTACACTACATCCTTATGCATCGCTTTCTGCCAGGACTTTTCCCAAATAACGGAAGTGACTTCTACGTCTGGGTTAGCAGTAGCATGAGCCATCAGGCAAGTGTTATTTAAATGAACTCCTGATGCACTTACAAACTTTCCAATGCCTCGTTTTGAGTGCAGAACCTATTTGTACTAATGTAGAAGTTTGGTACCATTCTGGGCATTATTAGTGGGATAATTTACGAAATACATCCTTGGATTCGTTAGCGCCTGCACTAAGCCATCCGGCTGATATCTCTAAATAAGCTCTAACTTTAATAATGTTCGACCAAGGGAAAAAAAGGCCTCTGGGGGGTGTTTGGCTCGAGGTCATGGTGCAAAGGACCCTAGGCTGATTTTACTCCGAACCATCCCTTTAACGGAGTTAAACTCCAAACATAATTAAACACACCTTAAACACACCTGAACAAGCCAATCACGGTCTTCAGAATTGAAGATCACAGGTAGGTGTGTTGGAGCAGGGACTGAACAAATATATTAACAATGTATTGCTCATTGTTAGTTCAGGTTAGATAATGTATGAACTAATGTTAATGTTAAAGAGTTACCATTGTGTTTTCATCAATTTTCCTTGAGTCTAATTGCAACTTTTATGTTAATTTCACTTTAGGTCATTGTACTATAAATTATCCTGTACATTTCAAAACTTCCTCGTTAGTCCAATAACAGCTTTTAATGAAACCAAGCTCTCAAAACGACTAGTTTCGGACTTTGTCACAAAGCGTGCCGAAAGACCGCCTCTGCAGAAGAAGATCAACGCCTTCTTCTACATCATTGCCTCTTTAGCCCCGCCCACCGATTCGCGCATGTCAGGTAGTAGTAAATAGATGCAAACACAGGATTACTCCAGCAACAAAACAATAAAAATGCTTCTGATAATTGCAAGACGTTTTGCAGTGCGAAATTGTGGAAAAACAGTCAATGCATTGCCTTCCTTGTGATCTTAACATCAAGCAAGCAAGGGAGAACTTTATTTTTAGCAAAGTTCTGAACTCCTATGGAAGCTTGTTTCCGCCACAGAATAAAACATTTTAAAAGATAATTGATTTTATAACGCGCGATAAAATATTTTATAACGCGCAATTCCTGTCAGGATTCCATCTCCACCACCACACTCATCATCACCTCCACCCACTCATTCTCTTTCTCCGCCCTCTCATCCAGTCACCCGTTCATTATCCCCGGATTACTAATCACTGTCACCTGTGTCCCATCACCAGCACTCCCTTTATAAGGTGCACTCTCCCTGCAGTCACTTGTCTGGTCTCGTCATTACATGACTCACAGACTCCCCACTCACTTACCTGGATACTTACCTGTCGCTATTCCACATCCTTCTGCCAGTGCGCCTCATCCTGTTGCCAGTCCGCCTTCCACTTCAGCCTTCCATCCTGAGTATACTACGAGAGAGAGAAAGAGAAAGACTTTACCAATCAGCTAAGCATTCACTGTTATTTCTGTGTTGCTTTTACTCACCATCTTTCTGCATCTCCGTTCATTCTGCAATTAAAAGAGTTAAACTTACCATCTTGTCTGCTTCCTCTGTAAACCCTGACAATTCCGACTTTATATCACGTAATTATGTTTTTATTTATATCACGCAATTGCGACTTTATATCATGCAATTCTGAAGTCAGAATTGTGAGATGTAAACGTGCAATTGAGAGAAAAAAAGGCAGAATTGTCAGTCACAATTATCTTTTTTATTTTTTATTCTGTGGCGGAAACAAGCTTCCATACATCGGTAATACACTGTGCGTTTATTTGCTTCATTTTACGTCAGATTCATTTTTAAACAAGTTTAGAGTTTAGCTTTTTAGAGAGACTGAAAATAAAAGTTGATACGACTATCGGATCCAACAGTAATGTCACAACACACAAGTGTGAGTAACAATGTTTTTACCATGTCTCACTATTGCTTTGTCTGTTACCAGAGCCAATGATTTTGTCTGAGTCATAAAAATGTTTGATTAATAAATAGTTTAAATTGATTACTACATAACTACAGTTAGATTTTAATGATTTTCCCATTCTTTGTTCCCTTAAATCCCTTTTAATCCATAAATTATTGAATTCCTTTACACACACACACACAAGTGAAACACCGTCTATGACCCCTTTAACTCACCGCCGGATAGACATATCTCTAATAATGTTAGATTAATTATAGATATTCTAGATTATTCTGAATTTATAAACAAAGAGGCTTTAATTTAGTTTATCGACTTCTACAAAGCATTCGATACAGTTGAGCATTCCTTTATTTTTGAAGCCCTTTCTAAGTTTGGTTTTGATAGTTCCTTTATTAACATGATTCATACTCTTTATAATGGTATTAACAGTTGTGTCTCCTTAGCTTCCGGCACTTCTCCTCGATTTTCTGTGGGCCGAGGTATTTGCTAGGGATGCCCCATCTCTCTTTTCTTTTTCTATTGGCCGCTGAGCTTCTAAGTTTGCATATAAAACACTCAAATATTGAGGGTATAAATATTGGAGAGGTTAGCTGACGATACTCGTCTCTTTCTTAAAAATAATTCACAAGTCTCTCTGGTGCCCTAAGCAGTTTTAATCTTTTCTCCAAAACTTCTGGATTGGTGGTAAATCCCATGAAAAGTGAAATTTTGTATGTGCATGATTCAGGTAAGGGTATTAAAGTTAAACATCAGATAAAATATCTTGGGGTCGATATTTGCAGATCAGGTTCAGAACGTCTTCATTACATCTTTCAACCAAGGTTAGATAAAACCCCAAAAATACTATGTTGCTGGCTGCAGAGAGACTTGACACTTTATGGGAGAATCCTGCTGTCTACCCTGCTCTTTCCCTATATGTTGATAAAAATATATATAATATAATCTAAATATAATAGAATACCCTGGTTTTGGATCCCTAACTTAATCTTTAAACACTGAGGTGACCTTACATTTTTATTATCTTGTAATTTCAAGTGCAGCAAATTACCTATTAAACTCTCATATTTTCATAAACAAGCTCTAGAATCCTGGAAGATTGCTTTCAACCATAATTTCTCCCCACACACGTGTATTATTTGGAATAATGAAAATGTACTGAGATTTTAATAAGGTGACTAAAAGTATTCCTGTCAGTTTAAGAACCTTGATAAAAACGCATTTAGATACGACTGTTTAAACAACTATATCCCTACACTTGTGATCAATGGTGTTAATGTATTAGATAAAAAATGCAACAACTTCTTTATTAGAAATGCTCTTTCTTCAACTCCAAGAACCCTCCCTAAAGCACAATCTAAATGGAGTATCTGTTATCCGAACTCTGATTTGAATGACTTATGGACATTTCCTCTCAAACGTTTTATCCCTAATACAATTAAAGAACATTTCAAAATTGCTGATAGATATTACCCTTGTAATTTATTTTTGAGCAGGTTTTCTGAGAATGTATCTTTATGTTGCTTTTGCAATATTGAAGAATCTATCCTACATTTCAGTGCCCATTCTCTAAATCTTTCTGGTCAGAAGTTACCTTGTTAGTTTTGTGCTGTTGTAACAAATTGGTATAAATGGTCAAATTATTATTATTATTTGTCAGATTTTCATTCTAACGATGTTAATATTGATTATACGGTATTATTACTTTGTCTTCTGGACAAGTTGCATCTTCATAAAGTCAGAAGAACCATTAAATGTAATCCTGATTTTAGAATATTCCCCTCTGATTTAAAGTCCCTTTTTTCTTCCTTTAAGAAAATGTCAAAACCTTTAAACTCAAAGGTTTCTTAAACAAATAATATCCTTGAGTCTGTTGTAAAGAACCTTATTTTTTTTTATATTGACAATGTAATATTGTATTGATTTGTGTAGCCTAATTCAATCCCGTTTGATGTCCGTATACCCTCCTTGTTTTATTATAATTTTTTTCTCTTCTCACTGTTAATGTCTGTATCCTTTCATTTGCAATAAAAAATAAATAAAAATAACTCACTATTTCAGGAAATGGTCAGATATGACCACTAGATGGCGTCAGAGTCATATATATTACAAGACCTGTGCATTTAAATTATTTTTGCCCAATGACAAAAGGTGGCCCACGGTAAAAAAAAAAATATAATTTTAGTGTGAAATCTAAAAATAGATCCTTAAACCTGATATATTTGCACCCTATGGAGAAAGAGCATCTGTATCTATTAAACAGTTGGTCAATAATAGTTGCTGCCTGATAATGAGAAGTGGCCAGCTGCCTCAGTTCTGGCCTTCTTAAATTGATTTCCTGGGGAATTTTTTTTATTAAACCTAATTAACTTACCTTATTAAATGTGTGCAGATAGTCCCATTTCCCAAAACGTATTTCCTAAGTAGGGCTGCGCATCTTAAAACCAGTTTCAATAACAATGTGCCTTCATAGTATTGGGAAACTGCTTTCAGACAGTCTTCTATCTTGAAGAGAACAAAAGCATGGCTGCGTCCAAAATCGCAAACTCTCTTTAGTTGGTAGGCTACTTATTTTGAATAAATATTTACTTCAAAACTGATAAATTACTTTCTACTATGAATGTGTAGTGTGAATGTAATCTGGTCGTTCTAGGCCTACATTCACCATGTGACCTACCAGCGTCAATTACTCGCTTTCACTGCCATTCACAAATCCTCTCGCGTGGCCTCATGGGATAGTAAAGTTTCCATCATATATACACTTCAGAATCTCACTGGATTAACCTTTGGCCTACTCTTTTATGAGTACTGTGAATTCGGACATACTGTTTTTCACCTCTTATATGAAGTATGCTGTTTCGGAAAATTATTGTTGTGAAAGAGAGACATCAAGTGGTGAGACTACTCAAAAAACTATCCTGAACAGTCTTGGACTGTTCTCCCCTCAGTATTCACTCTCAGAGTGGTTACCTACATTGGATGTGTTTACATCCAACTTTTCATTTTCGTTTTATGTTATGTAATAGATTATCAGTTGCCATATATAATACCTGGCATTACAGAAAAGTGTGGCATTGTATTATGTGTGAAGCAAGATGACGGTATACTGTATAAACAGCCCCAGAAATACTTGCACTCTCAAGTTGTTCAAATGTATTTGCATTATATAATAATATTAAACCATGTTTAATTTATTTTAGACACATTTAGCACAACCCAATTATTTGTATATAGTATAGATCAATGGCACAAACACACATTTCAAGCAAAAAATGTAGACAAAAAAAGAGAAGTTTGTTAGGTTTCAAATTATAACACAATGAATGTATATCATGTTCATACAGCAGTTCTGAATTTTGTTTCCTCTGGACCACAGAGAACATGAGGGGAACTGACTTCATACATCCACTAAAAATAACCAAGTTATTTCTGCCAAAATATCAAGCCTTGTTTGTTTGCAAATGCGACTTTATTATATATATATATATATATATATATATATATATATATATATATATATATATATATATATATATATATTCTCTTTGGCGCCATGCACTGTATATTTTGGATGGTATAAATAGCTGTTAATTGCTTCTATCTAATGAATGTACCCATCATATTATACTTTGTATTAAATGTTATTCAACAAACAGACTTTTGTGTTTTATTGCTTTACTGATCATGAGATTTTTGAGATTTGCAATGATTTGATGTCACAGAATGCACAGCCACGCTCCATTTCATAAGAAACAAACCCTGATGTATTCACAAGGCTTTCTACCAGACAGTTCCCTCTCAGTACAGGTTGTTGAGCACATAGCTAGCGATGTATTTGACAGCCAGCATGGTCTCCTCACAAGTGGGCTTGATCTGGGACTCGGGCAGCAGGAACCCGTAACGTCCTTCGTCGCGCAGCTCAAAGGTGTATGAATACTTCACACCCAGGTCGTAAGCCCAGTCATCAGAGCCACCAGCAGCTGGGTCTGCATCGACAAAGCTCATGTTTAGGGAAGCACACGTCTGCAAAAATCCATAACACTTAATTTTGATGGTCCCTTTTGAACATTCTGTTGACTATAAGTAACTTTGCAACTACATGTCACCTAACTGTCATTAAAGTATTAGTAGACTGTCTGCTTAATATCGTCTCAGGTTACGTATGTAACCCTGGTTCCCTGAGAGGGAACGAGACGCTGCGTCGAGACGCTGCGTCGAGACGCGGTGGGAACGCCCTGCGTGATTGCGTCGTGAAGCACGTGTATAATCAGTCCAATGGAAAGACGAGACGTCATAGGCGGGTGACGTCATCGACCAGGAAACTATAAGGCAGCCCCGCTGACACAGATCGCGTTAGCTTCTGAAAAGCCGAAGCAAGTCGATCACAGGCATGCAGGGAGTATGGCAAGGCGACGCAGCGTCTCGTTCCCTCTCAGGGAACCAGGGTTACAAACGTAACCTGAGACGTTCCCTTTCAAGGGAACTTCGAGCTGCGTCGAGACGCGGTGGGAACCCTATACCCACGACGGCATATGACAAATGTCATAGAGTGAAACTCCTGATAATAAAGCCTTAAGGCCTATTTATACTTCTGCGTCGAACTGCCGCCGTAGCTACGTCGTAGGCTGTGTGTAGCGCGCGTACCCTTCGGCGTACCCTGACATGCACCTCTCCAAAAATGTAACAACGCGTCAATTCTACGCGGACGCAAGCGCTGTGATTGGTCTGCCAGAACCCCTCCCTCGGGGTTTCACATGCTCCCTAGGTGCGCGTCAAGGCGGACAACAACGCAGAAGTATAAATTAAAACCAACACGTTGCCTACGGCGTATAGGCTCCGGCGTAGGTCCGACGCAGAAGTATAATGAGGCCTTTAGAGGCAGCCATACTCCTGGTAGAATGGGCCAGGACAGCCAAAGGTGAAGGCTGTCCGGCCGCTTCATAAGCAAGTGAGATAGCCTCAACTACTTGCTCATTATCTGTTTAGATGCAGGGCAACCTATCTTAGGTAACCCGAAGCAGACAAATAACTGCTCTTATATATACGCCACAGGGCAGCTCTGTGGACATAAGCATCCAAAGCCCAGACAGGGCATAACAGATTAAGTTTTTCCTGATCTGGAGGTGGAGGACAGAAGGCCTGCAGCACAAATGACCCGCAAATTTAGTAGGGACCTATGAATACAACCCGGCAAGGGGTGAAGAAAGACTATCACCATACCAGGTGCAAATCCAAGTATGTGCAGGCCTCAGCCTCATGTACCACGGAGAAGACGAAATAAGAATCTCTCCTCAGAGATAACCCAGCAAAGAAACATTCATTGCAGAAATCAAGTACTGTACCATAGGGCAGATAGCAAGATTCAGATATTCAGTCTTCTCGTGGAGGGAGCTCTAGACTGGAGTATGGTCTCCACGACCTCAGTCGAGAGACCTGAATCTATGAGCTGGGCCCCCTCAGAGGCCGAGCCCATAGTATCCATAACTCCGGATGATAGTAACTCCCGGGAGCAAAGATATGGGGAAATGCGTACAGGTGTAGCCTCAACCACACCTAATACGTTGCATCCAGTTCAAGCAGAGCTGGATGCATCAGGGAGAACCAAATGGGCAATGCGTTGTATAAACGATGCGAAAGGTAGACTTGAGTTTTGACCGAAGTTCTCCTAAAGGAGCTCCACCACCTTGGGGTGAAGTCCCCATTCCCCGGGCCTCAGCCCCTGCCTCAACAGGATATCTGCTCTGATATACGAGACCATCAGTGTGTTGTCCGGAAGGACAAGCACATGGTGACCTCTCAGGTCTGGCAGGAAGTATTTGAGAGCTCGAAATACCGCCATCATTTCTAGCCGATTTATGTGCCAAGAACGTTGATGGTCCTGCAAAAGACCTTTCGCCGAGCGGCCACTCATGACCGCCCCCCATCCCGTGAGGGAAGCATCCGTCAAAAGCGTTACGCGTCGACAAGAAGCCCCCAGCACTGGGCCCTGGGCGAGGAACCAAGGTTTCTTCCACATGACCAAGGCACGAAGGCATCGCCGCGTGACCTTGATCGTGCGAAATGGATTTCCCCTCGGAGAAAACCCCTTGATCCTGAGCCACCACTGCAAAGGTCTCAAGTACAAAAGGCCAAAAGTGATTACGTTGGACGCAGCTGCCATGAGCCCCAACAGTCTCTGAAACTGTTTCACAGTGAGTGACTGGCCTAGTTTTACCCCCTTTACGGCTGTGAGAATCGCAGAAATACGTGCAGGAGACAGACGTGCTTGCATTATTGTTGAATCCCATAAAACACCCAGAAAAGTGGTCCTCTGAGCTGGGAGGAGCACACTCTTCTTGGCGTTGAGCCACAACCCCAACCTCTTTATGTGAGACAGAATGACATCTCGATGCCGAACTGCCAACTGCTCGGACTGAGCTAAAATCAACCAATCGTCGATAAAGTATAATACGCGAAATCGCCCTGGAGTCTCAGAGGAGCCAGCTGCAGAGGAGCCAATGCTCACAGTCAGCCCCCTCGAGAACTGACTGTTGGCATGCTCTACTCCCAAACAATCAACACAAAGCTGAAGTGTGTGTCCCCACCCGTGATATAACGTGGGGAGGGAACAACACAACGCTTGATTGCTCTCTTTTGACATAATATATATATATATACATATATTGCAACTTGACAGACAACAATAAATATGACAAGGACAGAATACACAGATCGCTTGCTGAAGGCACAGAAGCTAACGCGATCTGTGTCAGCGGGGCTGCCTTATAGTTTCCTGGTCGATGACATCACCCGCCTATGACGTCTCGTCTTTCCATTGGACTGATTATACACGTGCTTCACGACGCAATCACGCAGGGCGTTCCCACCGCGTCTCGACGCAGCTCGAAGTTCCCTTTAAAGGGAACTGCTTACTCTTTATTGTGATGGTCCTCCAACAGACATTCTACTGACTATACGTAACTTTGTAACTACATGTCAACTTATTCTAACCCTAACCCTACCAGTCTACTAATACTTCTCTAATACTCTAATGAGAGTTAGTAGACATGTAAGTGCAACGTTGCTTATAGTCAACAGAATGTGTTAAAGGGACACATAGCTTAGCATTGTTTCTGAGGTGGAAGAAGGCTCTTTTTGTAACATATGAAATGTGATTTTTGAAAGTCAAGTTGCTGTCTAATATAACACCCAGGTCTTTAACTGTAGAGGATGAAGTAACAATACATCCTTCTAGATGCAAATTGTATTCTAAGAGATTCGGTGTACAGGTTTTTAGTCCAATAAGTAATACCTCAGTCTTACCTCAGAAAATTACAGGTCATCCAATATTTTATATCTTTAACAAACTCTGTCACCTTAATTTTAGAGATAATTTAGAGATTTCATTTGGTCGTGATGAAATATAAAACTGACTGTGAGTATCATCGGCGTAACAGTGGAAACTAATTCCATGTTTTCTTATAATATTACCAAGTGGCAGCATATGAGTTCAGATGCAAAGTTTCTAGAGTTTTCTTCTAGAATGATCATTTTTATCAAGCTTATATATAAGTGACAATGAAAATGACCTATTAATTGTCATTTAAGTGAAATTACTGAACTTAAATATACGAGCTTGATAAAAATTATCATTCTAGAAGAAAATTTTAGATGGCACTTAGAGGCTTTTGCATCTGAACTCTTCATATATTGAAAATAGCAGATGGCTTAACACAGATCATTGCAGCACTCCATTATTTACTGACATTATCTTAGATTTTTTTCCCGTTTAAATAGACAAAATGTCAGCGGTCTGATAGGGTACGATCTAAACCACCTTAATGCCTGTCCCTGAATACCAGTGTAATTTTGTAGTCGATCTAAGAGTATTTTATGATCTATAGTCATGCAGCACTAAGATCAAGTAAAACTAGTATTGAGATACAGCCTTGGTCAGAAGCTAGAAGTAAGTCATTTGTAATTTTTAACAAGCACAGTTTCTGTGCTATGATGGGGCCTGAATCCAGACTGAAATTTTTCTTACAAATCCTTATTTAGCAAAAAAGAGCACAATTGAGCGGACATGACTTTTTCTAGTATTTTAGATATAAATGGAAGATTTGAAATGGGTCTTTAATTTGCTAATTCATTTGGATCTAATTGTGATTTCTTTATGAGAGGTTTAATAACTGCCAGCTCGAACGAACATGACCTAGAGATAAAGATGAGTTATTTGAAAATTGAGATGATGATGCACCTGCATTTTTCCTGCATCCGTTTTGATAGCCTCATCACATGCGTGCGCTTACATCATTACCAAATCAGCCAATGCATAGGTTTGTTATGTCTGGACACACAAATCTTATTTGATCAGTTGCTATTAATAGTGCAGACAGTCTGCCTGAAAAGATCTGCTTTGAGAAAAAAATCTGATTTGCTTGCAGTTTGAACATAGTCTAACTGTCTTTGGGTTTTTTAAACAACAATATTGTAGTTTAGGTGTTTGTCCACTTGAGGGCAGCAAGCACAAAGCAGTAGACAAAATAAATTATGCAAAGTCAGTTTAAGATGTATATCATATGTTTTATGAGGAATCCCCTAAATTGCAACTATGAATTGCACTTGCTTTGTTTCTAAATTGCTTGAATTATCCACATCTGTAACTTGAGTGATTTGTTTTTTTTAGCAAATTGTTTTTATTTTTCTGAATAGAATAAATTGAACAGGATAGCTGATTAAAGTTGTTGTTGTCTTATGTTGTTGACTTGCACATTATAACACAAACAAAGCTAGACTGGTGTTTTTTGTTCAAGACATCATTCTGGATATGAACTGATGCATGTTTGATTTGATATGATTAAACCTGATTTATTCTTCACTTGATGTTGTTTATCTAGACAGCCTAATTACTTTCTCTTCTGCGGTTAAGGAGTTGCCATTTTCTCAGTATGCTCTGCTCTTAAAGTCTACTTATTTATTTATTTTTTTCTGTTCTGTACAGCACTTTGGTCAGCCTTGGTTGTTTTTAAATGTGCTTTATAAATAAATATTGTATTGTATTGTATTGTATTGTGTTGTATTGTATTGTATTGCAATGATGATCCAATCATAGACTCTTAAGCATTTAGGCTACGTTTACACGGAAACGATCTGAAGAGAAAACGCAAAAGTGGTCACTTTTTATTCTGCGTTTAGACGAGCGTTATGGGGGGGAAATCTGCGTGCATATGGTGACGCAAAAGTGTGTGAAATTCAATGTAGTATGCACTCCAGGCGGCTAGGTGGCAATGTGAAGCACTGATCGGTGCCTTCACTGTCTAGCAGACTTTTACGTTTTTACCGTTTAGACGGGAACGCGACGGTGGAGCGTTTTTAAGATTTCCACTCTGGAGGGTGGTTTCACTTTTTTGCGTTTTTAAGCCCCAAAAACGCTGTCGCCGTCTAAACGAAAGGCACATCTGATAAAATATTTTTTATGTTTTCACCCGCGAGCGTTCTCGTGTAAACAGGGCCTTACTCTTAAAGGGTTAGTTCACCCAAAAATGAAAATTCTATCAGTAATTACTCACCCTCATGTTGTTCCAAACCCGTAAGACCTTCGTTCATCTTCGGAACACAAATTAAGATATTTTTGTATCGTACAGTGGCTCAATCTTAAGTTTATAAAGCGACGAGAATACTTTTTGTGAAAAAAAAAAAAAAAAAAAAAAACGACTTTATTCCACTATTCATTTCCTTCTCTCTGGGCCTCGAGTTAGTTCACGTAGTGTTTTAGCGCAGCGCGTCTGTGTTGTACGTCACACGTAGGCTCACTATTGGTCGACGCTGGTCATGTGTGTGACGTGCAAATCACTTTTTTTTCAGCATACAAAACTGTTTATTTGAGTTTTCCATGTGTTTTTAATTTCCTCTTTTGACACAGTAGGATGGATTTATAATATCATCCAATTACTGATTATGGGACAGAATCAGTTCATCCCCACAGTGACTCTTGCTCATTTTGTTAGTTATTTAAGTTTAAGTGAATCACAAACAAAACTTGGTTTCAAATTCGCCATGGATGACAATCAAAATCTGTGATAATTGGCTTTGCATTGCTGAGGAAGTTTGTATCTGATCACACCAAATCTCTATAATTCCACAAAAAAAATTAAGACTGTAAAACGGCTAGTGTGACTCCGGCCCTAGTGTTTTTTTTTTTGTCACCAGGGTCTCATTTATGTACCGTAGATTTACCCACTGCTGAGGAACTGATGCGGCCAATTGGACCAGACTCTGTTTTTTGTCTTACAGTGAGGCTGTGCCTCGAGGCAGCAAAAATCATAGTCCATTAAGGATATCTTCAGATGACAGCCCTTTCAGTTCCACTAATGAGGGCTGTGGAGAGGGTAATAAAGCTAGTTTTAAAGGAGAGGAACATCCAGCCTCCCTTCAGTACACTCAGAAGAGCATCGCTGAGGAGATCAAACGGCTGATGCAGGAACAGGACAGCTCCTCTGTGGAACCTCCTCCTGTTAAACCCAAGAAACGGCAGGTCAGAGACTCTGCTATTATGAGTCATTTGCCTCATGAATTTCCTCCGTAAATTAGATCCTGCAATTTCTGGGGTTTAGAGAAATGATAATTCAAAGATAGAGACACGTACTCTGTGAAGTGAATGAGGTATAATCATTTTTGTGGGTAACTACGTGCCGCCTTCATTCACATGGTGATGATAGTCACATTTATGAAGATAATGATGGAATATTAACTTCCCTCTCTCTCAGGTTCCTGCCAGAACCAATGCATTTGCATCTGCATCCTTTAGAAAAACGTACTCGGTTACTAACGTAACCTCGGTTCTCTCTAGAAGAGGGAACGAGTACTGCGTAAGATATCTTACGCTAGGGGAAAATCCTTTTCGGCGAGATATTGAAGCCAAAAATTATCCTTAATTTTGTAATAATGCAAAACGCGTTGCAGCAGCAATGCAGACATAGGCGAGACAGCTCGCGCGCCTATTGGCTGCTCTGCGGCAACTGCAGCAGCCTATCGAGCGAGGCCTGGCGTGACGTCAGACCCAATCAGGGCACTTCGCGCCCGCTGCGTCACGTCCCGCCGAAATGGGCGTGGTCTAGGCCTATAAATATCGCTCGCAGGCAGCTATTATCTGGTTTTTCATCATCGAAGCAACCAGAGCGTGTGCATGCACGGCAAGATACGCAGTACTCGTTCCCTCTTCTAGAGAGAACCGAGGTTACGTTAGTAACCGAGTACGTTCTCTTACGAGAGGTCTCTCGTACTGCGTAAGATATCTTACGCTAGGGGACCCAATGTAAAACGCCGTGCATGCTGAGATCTGACACCAAAGACCCAAGGGCGAAAGCCCGGGGTACATATAGTGCACAATCACTCAGGGAACTCACAGGGAGTCCGGGAAGAGGGAGGGGTGCAGCCTCACTCTTCCACATATAGTAGCGTCGATGGGACGCGAATTTCATCATACAGACAGGGCGGGGTACGGCCTGAACTGATGGGGAAATGTGGGTCTTACACAGTTTGCCCAGCTTTATACTGTCGAACATTGAGCTGTGCTCAGCAGACGCAGCATTCTGAGCTGATCGCATCAGGTCAGATAATACTGGTAAATTTAGACCGACAGCAGCCTGGCCTGCAGGGCGGGAACCTCTAGGTTATAAAACCTTATAAATGTAGACGGGGAGGCCCAGCCTGCCGCCATACAAATATCTTGCAAGGCAATCCCACTTGACCAGGCCCACGAAGAGGCCATGCCTCTCGTGGAGTGCGCTCTGACACCCAATGGGCACTGCATGCCCTTGGAGGCGTATGCCAGCGCTATAGCATCAACTATCCATCTGGATAGGCTCTGTTTCGACGCGGCTAGTCCCTTAGAACGTCCGCTAAACGAAACAAAAAGCTGCTCCGTCTGTCTGAAAACAGACGAGCGAGACACATAAGCTCGTAATGCCCTGACTGGGCAAAGGAGGCTCGCGTCTCTTTCCTCATCAGGGACCGGTAGGGCTGACAGGGAGATAACCTGCGCCCTAAACGGTGTGTTGAGGGATTTTGGAACATAACCGTGCTTAGGTTTGAGTATAACTTTTGAGTCATTGGGCCCAAACTCCATGCACGCCGCGCTCACAGAGAGCGCGTGCAGATCCCCTATGCGCTTCACTGAAGCGAGAGCCAGCAAAAACACCGTCTTGAAAGACAGGTGTTTCAAATCGATTGACTGTAAAGGCTCAAATGGCACACCTTTCATGGCTTCCAGAACCGTAGAAAGGTCCCATACGGGGACTGAGGGAGGTCTGGGAGGATTCAGTCTCTTAGTCCCTCTAAGGAAGCGGATGACTAAATCGTTCCTTCCTATTGACTGACCAAGCGTTGTTTCTGAGAACGCTGCTATAGCCGCCACATAAACTTTGAGCGTGGAGGGGGCCCTGCCCCCATCCAACAGCTCTTGTAGGAAGGAAAGCACCTCCGTCACACCACAGTTTGTGGGTGACACACCACGGGCTGTGCACCAGCCCGAAAACACCGACCATTTCGAAGAATAGAGTCGTCTTGTAGACGGAGCTCTAGCCTGCGTGATCGTGTTTAATACTCCTTTAGGGAGTCCAACATGTACCCGTTGATGGCCCAGACATGAAGGGACCATAGTTCCGGGTGAGGATGCCAGATCGAGCCGCGGGCCTGTGAGAGGAGATCTCTCCTCATTGGTACTGGCCACGGGGCAGTACTTGCTAACTGCATCACGACTGGGAACCAAGGTTGGTTTTTCCAGAACGGAGCTACCAGCAGTACTGAGCATCCTTCTTCCCTGATCCGTTCTATCACCTGAGGCAGGAGAGAGACGGGGGGAAAAGCATAGAGCAGGCGGTGGGGCCACACATGGGCCAGCGCGCTCCTGCTCTTGGAGAAAAATTCTCGACAGTGAGCGTTTTCTTGAGACGCAAACAGGTCCACTTCCGCTCTGCCAAATTTCTTCCACAGCAGATGGACTGTCTGTGGGTGTAGAGACCACTCGCCTGCCGGAACATTGTTCCTGGACAGTCTGTCCGGTCCTATATTCAAGATCCCTGGCACGTGCGCTGCTCTGAGCGAGCGCAGGTTGCACTGAGCCCATACCAGGAGGCGTTCTGCCAGCCTGTTCAGTTTCTCGGATCTGATGCCGCCCTGGCGATTTATGTAGGACACCACAGACATGTTGTCCGAACGGACCAAGACGTGGTGACCTTTTATTTGGGGACAAAAACGCGTCAGCGCGTTGTCTACTGCCAGCATTTCGAGGCAGTTTATGTGCAGGAGCTTCTCCCGTTCTGACCATTGGCCGAAGAACGGTCTGCCCTCGAGCAGCGCTCCCCATCCCGAGGTGGACGCGTCCGTGGACACCACTTTCACCCTCGAGGAAGTCCCCAGGCTTACACCTGATTGGTACCAGTCGTTCGCTTTCCAGGGTTTCAGAGCTGTGACGCACTTCTGATTGACCCTGAGGCGAAGCAAACCGGGTGCCCACGCTTCGCGTGGGACTCGCGCTTTCAGCCAAAACTGCAGCGGGCGCATGCGGAGCAGACCCAGCTGGAGCACTGACGATGCTGAGGCCATGAGACCTAGCATATTCTGAAATCTCTTGAGCGGGACAGACGCGCCGCAGCGAAAAGAGTTCGCTGTGCGTCGAATGTCTACCGCGCGCTGTTGTGATAGTCACGCTATCATGGATAGTGAGTCCAGTTCTGTGCCCAGGAAAGATATTTTCTGACTGGGTGACAGGGAGCTCTTCGCCCAATTGACGAGTAATTGACGAGGTGATCGAGTAAAATGGTCGTGTGTTCTATGAGCACTGCGCGAGATTGCGCTAGAATCAGCCAATCGTCCAAATAGTTCAGCACTCGCATGCCTCTCATTCTGAGGGGTGCGAGCGCCGCATCCATGCACTTCGTAAATGTACGGGGTGCCAGGGACAAACCGAACGGCAGGACTGTGTACTGATATGCCTGGCCCTCGAAGGCGAATCTCAAATATCGCCTGTGACGTGACGCTATCTGTATTTGAAAATACGCGTCTTTCAGATCTATTGACACAAACCAATCTCCTTGGCGAATCTGCACAAGGATTTGCCTGGTCGTGAGCATCCTGAACTGTCGCTTCACAAGCACTTTGTTCAGTTGCCTTAGATCTAGTATGGGTCTGAGACCCCCGTCTTTTTTCGGTACCAGGAAGTATCTGCTGTATAGCCCTCCTTCGCTCTGAACTTGAGAGAGAGGCTCTATGGCCCCTTTGCTCAATAGTTTCGTCACTTCGGCTCGAAGTAGATGTGCTACTTCTGTTTTTACCGTGGTCTCGACGCGCGCCACATAGCGGCGAGGGCGTCGGCGAAACTGCAGCGAATAGCCTCTTTCTATAATGTTCAGCACCCACTTCGAAACCCCGGGTAGCTTTGCCCATGCGTCTGCATGGATAGCTAGGGGTTGAATACGAAGCGCGCTCCGCTCGCTCAGCGATGGAGAAGCTTCGGCGTGCTGTAACACAAGCGTGGCGCTCGTGACATTTGAGGCATGGGGCGCGCTGATGACAGCGGGCAGATTGCCCGCGCTCGACTCCTCTGCGGTGGTTAACCGCGAGGGGGAGGGCTGGGCGGTTCCCGTGGGAACTGTCATGTCTATGTGTGGATGTGGGCGCGGGACAGCGGGCACATTTATCACACCGAAAGCATCGTTCGCTTGCGTGAAGCGAGTGCACGTTGGTTTCGTTTTTACAGAAACCGTGAGACATGCATAACGTGGTGTTAGTGGGCACTGGGTAGTGGGCACGTTCACCATGTTTGAAGCGCAACCGATCTGAGTCGGTTTTATGTGCGCGAGCCCTGTGTGACAGGCTGTGCTTGTGTGTAGGGATGGGCACTGGGCAGTGGGCATTCTTACTACACATGAAACACCATCGGCCGTGGCCGGGACACCAGAAAATACACTCTTTTGGGGATTTATCTGGGTAGCCGTGAAAACGGCATTTGTGTGCAGGCAAGCGGGTGACAGAACCGACTTGTTGGCTGCAGAAAACACTGGAACAGTCACATTTTCTGGAACTGGACGAGCGAATAGCTTTGGTGTGAGTCCGGCCGCAGCGGGACTGGAACACCGTAGTTTTCCTAGCTGTGCTAGGACGACTTCGGGGCCTCGGGCTTCACCGTGATCCTAGGTCGCGAGCCACGTCCTGCGGGGCGGCGACCGGATGAGCGGGAGCGCGGTCTCGCGCTTCTGGCCTTGCGGCGCTGTGAAGTGGAGGCTGTGGCTGTGAGCTCTGAGCAGACGGTTTCGCACGGCCTGCTGCAGAGCTGGAGCGCTTCGGGAGGAAGTGCTTCATAGCCTGAGACGCTTTCTGTACCTCTGCGAATCTCTCCGCGAAGTCCTTGACGGAGGATCCAAAGAGGCCTGTGGCGGAAAGCGGGGCGTCGAGGAACGCGGTGCGTTCAGACTCGGCCATTTCCGAGAGCGTCAGCCAAAGATGTCTCTCAGACACGGTGAGAGAAGCCATAGTCCGTCCAATGGCTTGTGCTGCGGACTTAGTAGCACGAAGAGCGAGGTCCGTGGCACTCCTTAAGTCCGGCACGCAGATCGCGTCAGGTCCTTCCTCATCCAGCTTACGGAGGAGATCGGCCTGGAAGATCTGGAGCGTTGCCATGGTGTGCAACGCTGACGCAGCTTGCCCGGCGGCGGAGAAAGCGCGGCGGAGCAGGCTTGACGTCGTGCGGCAAGCTTTAGAGGGTAGGGCCGGCTTAGCGCGCCGTCCAGCGGAGGGCGGGCATAAGTGGGCCGCTATCGCCTCTTCAACCGGCGGCAGCGAAAGGTATCCTTTGTTCTTGGCATCGTCAACGGCGGAGAATGCCAAAGAAACAGCAGGACGCACTCTAGCAGAATAGGGGGCGTTCCAGGACTTGGCGACTTCTTCGTGTAACTCAGGAAGAAAAGGCGCCGGTCTGGACGCAGGCGAAGCGCGCTCCCCAGGCAGGAAAAATCCATCCAGCCGGTTGTGAGCGGGCTGCTCAGGCGAAGACCACTCGAGGCCGAGGCTCGCCGCGGCCTGTGAGAGTACTCGCATGAGTTCCGTCTCAATGGAAGCTCTCTTGCCTGACGACGTGCGGGCAAGGGGTGCGGGGTCCTCAGAGCCCGCCCAATCCTCACTGCCTGACGCCAGGATAGAGCAGGAATCATCCTCTCCCAGCAGGGCTTCCTCATCCGCGATGTCAACGGAAGCGGCGGCAGACGGCGGCCGCTGTCCGTCAGGAAGCGATACAGACGAAGCCGGGGAAGCAAGCGGGCGAACCGGCGAGCTTTGGCGGCTGAGGGAGGGTTCCGGTGCCCGCTGGGCACGGCGCTTTTTACGGCGCGGCGGGCGGGGGAGCAGTCTCGGTGAAGACGGCTAGGCGAGTCCTCAGAGTCGCCATTGCCATCAGCTCGCAGTGAGGGCATCCGCCGTCAGCGAGCGCGAGAGCTGCATGTTCCTCACCCAGGCAGGAAACGCAGATCACGTGGCGGTCCCCGTCGCTGAGTGTGGCTCTGCACGAGCCGCAGGAAGGCATCTTTAAAAAGACGCTAGCTCTTTTAGAATGTGTGTAGCGGCGGCGACACACACACACAAATACAGAGTAATAAAGAGAAGGATATAAGCGCCGGAAAGCGCAGCAGGAAGGCAGGAAGGCAGGAAGGCGGCGCGGCTAGCGACTTCAGTGACTCGTCCCGCTGAAGGTGCTCTCTCTCGACGGCGCGGCTTCTAATCCAGCTCCAGCGATGCGTGTGCTTCGCTTGAAGGATGAAAAATCAGATAATAGCTGCCTGCGAGCGATATTTATAGGCCTAGACCACGCCCATTTCGGCGGGACGTGACGCAGCGGGCGCGAAGTGCCCTGATTGGGTCTGACGTCACGCCAGGCCTCGCTCGATAGGCTGCTGCAGTTGCCGCAGAGCAGCCAATAGGCGCGCGAGCTGTCTCGCCTATGTCTGCATTGCTGCTGCAACGCGTTTTGCATTATTACAAAATTAAGGATAATTTTTGGCTTCAATATCTCGCGGAAAAGGATTTTCCCCTAGCGTAAGATATCTTACGCAGTACGAGAGACCTCTCGTAAGAGAACTCCTGTTCCATCAACAAGGGCCAAAAAACCTGAGAGCAGACTGTTACCCAGAGGACCTGCAACCAGCAGAACCGGCCAAGCTGCTAAACCTCCATCTCCATTAACACAGAGAAAAGCTCAGAACCAGACCCTAAAAAAAAACTCTCAACCTCAGTCAAACACAAACATTCAAAGGTACCTGTACCTGGGTTAACCTCACCAAACCTGTGTGAAAAAAATAAACAAAATTATATTTTGCATGAAGAAAATGTAGCTTATTTTCAGTAATTTTTTAATCATTTATTGATACATTTTCCTTATTTTCATTGAATTTTAACATTTTCATGACAGTTGACATAACTTAAATATGGTCTACTGTAATGCAAAAAACTCATGCTCATTACATTAATGCAATAAATATATATAGAAGTAGGCAATTTTAATTGCATTAAATATAGATTAATTAGCCAATTTGACTACAATTAATCACAAATATCAATATTTACCAAAATGAAGAAGATAGTTATTGAGTTATTGGAGTTTTGTGATGCAATGAGAAATTAGGGGGAACACCTAATTATCTTAAATAGTCTTAATTGTTATGCAAATAATGTCACAATGCAAAATAAAAGTCTAATAATAGTGGTCCTAAAAATATGTAAAATCTTTTCTTTTTTAAATCTGACTATTCTTTGTAAATTCACAGCCATATCTGCTTGCTTGATAATAAATGGTCATCTGTCTTTTTTCATTTTTTGCAGCCCTTACAGGTTTAGACACGAGTTTAAGGCTAAGCAGTGAACTGGTGACATCCGTGCAGTCCTTTGCTACATTTCTACAGCATCAGGTTGAAGCCAGCAGGATCACACCAGAAGCAGTGACAGGAGTGAGTTAACTGGGACTGAATCAGAGCATTGGATCAAATCCTCCAGCTCATTAACCACCTGTTCTGTGTGTCTGTCAGCGTGAGGTGATGCAAGAGAATATGGATGATGGTATGCCCTTTCAGCAGGAGCGCTCATCACGGGAGCGTTTCCGTCTTCAGCTCGCCCAAAAAGAGAGAGAGCTCCATCTGAGGGAAACCCAGTTACAAGAGGAGCACAAGCAAGAGCTAGCAGCACTCAGACAGGAGAACTATATGTTACAGAGCAAGGTAAGCTCTTGTGTAGTTGTAAAGCTTTAGAATATAAGGAAATTTCATTGTTTGGTGGATAGTTTTACCATGGCTCGACATTACCAGTGGGTAATTTTGTGTGTTCTGTCTGTTCTACCTCTTCATAATTATGACTGAGGACTTAAAGGGATAGTCCACCCAAAAATGATAATTCTGTCATCAATTACTCACCCTCGTGTTGTTTCAAACCTATAAGACTTGCGTTCATCTTCGGAACACAAATGAAGATATTTGTAGTAAAATCTGAGAGAATTCTGTCCCTCCATTGAAAGGCTGTAAAGCTTCAAAACGTTCATAAAGAGATCGTAAAACAAAGCCATATGAATTGAGTGGTTTAATGAAACACGGATCGATTTATGTAATGAACAGATTTCATTTATGTTTTTATTCACATATAAACATTGCTAAGCGAATGTACATAGAGCACTCAAATTTGGTAAACAGAAGCTCAAGCATGCTCGCTTTGTGCACAAGAGCAAAGCTCAATTGTTTTAAGCAAGCATGTTTGAGCTTGCGTTAACCATATTTGAGTGCTCTATGTATGTTAGCTAATCATTGTTTATATATTAATTCGTATGATGAATTTATATATTTACTCTTTAAAAACCTTTTGAACTGTCAGAGCTTTGGGTGAATAGACTTTACTCAAAAATTTCACTAAAAATATCTTAATTTGTTTTTCGAAGATGAACGAAAGTCTAATGGGTTTGGAACAACATAAGAGTAATTGATGACAAACACCATTTTTATGGCTTTCTATTTAGATTTATGTATTTGGCAAATGCTTTTATGGAAAGCATCTTACATTTTCAGTAGATACATTTTCTTAGTTCATATATTTCCTATGATCAGATACATTTTCACACAACCTGGCTCTGCTAGTGCATCACTCTACTGTTTGAGTTAAGTGCCCTATCCAGTGCAATAGTGTGTTATGTGAATGCCCCATAATTGACTCTTGGATTTTTCAAATACGGTCTGAGAGCACAACAAGCTCTGTGTTCAGCACTAAATGTTTTTGGCAGGTTACCAACTTGAAATTGTTTTTCCACATTTGGAATAAGGGGAACCTCTAACTGACATGAAGAAAAAATACAATTAAATTAATAATCACAATTACCTGTCATAGTGAAATCATTGTGATAAACAGCCATATTAACCTGCAACTAAAGATGTTAATTTGCTACACAAATACATTATGATTCAAGTAAATTTGTTTTGTTTTATAACCATTCTTGTGAACCTGTCTAAATGAACCGGCTTATTGATTTGGACTTACCAAAGCTGTTTGAGATTGACTGAGAGGAAGACCGTACATCTCTGCCCACTCTGTTGAAAGGCTTATGCAATTGTTACATAAAAAAACAAAAAAAACAAACAAACAATGTAGCAAAGTCACAAAAAGAAAAGCTTTAAATGTAAAAGCTACACTATTATAAAAATAAAAAAACCCCGTAAACAATTCCCTGTAATTTCTCAAGCTTAGGTTCTAAGCTGTTACATTTATTATTCCATAGCTACACCATGCCGAGGAGGCAAGTAACAGACGAAAGTGGAGTTTTGGCGAAGCTTCAGACCCTGTGACTGAAGAGAAACTCAAGCTCATAGAGAAAGAGATGAAGGAACAGGAGACTCTGATTCAGGGTTACCATCAGGTGAGTCTCTCTGTCTCTCCAACTTTGCTAATTTTTAGGCATATATTAGAATAAGCCATCCTGAAACATGGCTTGCATGAACGTGCATTTATTATAATTTATTTATAATTTATTATCCCTTGTCCTAGATCTCTTTTTTATGGTGAGATCTTACAAATGTCAATGAATGATACAACACAAGACTCTGTAGCCTCTCATTTTTTAGATCATTATACACCATTTCAGCATAATGGGGTGCATAATTAAACACAGTTATTTGAAATGACACTAATACTACTCAGAATTTAGAAAAACGTTGGTAATTACTAGGGATGCACCGAAATGAAAATTCTTGGCCGAAACCGAAAAAGAGGAAACTAAGGCCGAAAACCGAAACACCGAAATAAATTATGCCAATTATTAGTACCATTGCATTTATGGCTATGACTGTGTACTAACTTTACTATAATCAAGGCATTGCATAAATTAATATTAAAGTTTCAAAGAATAAATCAATTAAAATGTTATGCAAATATTTATTTAGCACATTGCAAAGTATAAAATTAAATGTTTAACTTGACCCCACTCATGTGTACATACATTAAATAATAATGTAAAAGCCTACTGGCCTGCAGAAAGGTTTAAAAATGAAATGTTCTCTCATAAAAACAAAGTGCATTTAGGTCAAAACTGCCATAGCCCATAATAATATCTGCAGCTATATGCTCATGGACGTGAGTTGCAAAAACCATAAACAGCTAAGGTAAACACACACCTCTGATAAATGACGGCTGCTCTGCACACACACGCAAGGTCTCTCGCTCCCTCTATCTGCCGCGCGCGCGCTACGTATGCGCGCTCATGCTCGCTCGCGATTCCGGGAGATTTAAAGGTAGGGTAGGTAATCATTTTTCTAAAAAAAAAAACATTCCAAATTTGTTTAAACTGTCTTTATATACCAATACATAATTAAAATGTAAGTACTCTGAAAAAGAAAATATAAAAATCGAGTGACTGTAGACCTTTTAATCTGCAATAAACACAGCTCATTATTTCCATTCACTCCACCCCCTCCCTTCTGAGCTCCTTCCAAAGCCACGCCCCCAAAACACATGAACGCGCGACGCCAAACGCTCAGGCTGGAACAAGACGCATTTATTACCTGAGACGAGTGGAGAGGAAGGAGCGCAGTACATACAGTGACATCATGTCAGAATCACATGTAATAAAATACCTAACTTTATCACTATGAATATAAACAAATAAGATTTCTTTTAGTACTCACTATCAAGCTACCATATCGATAATGGTAAAGTTTCATTCGGTAACGAGCTATATTTATAAGGCAAAACTAAAAACAGGTTGCATTGATACACGTTTTTCCATTACCATCAGTTACACTGCGATGAAGATGAATTTCGTGTAAGATTCATATACGGTGTTTTGCATGTAAGAGTTTCCATGATGAAAACATTGTTGACTCTAATGAAGACTAACGTACACTCCGAGTCCGGAGACAAGTACCGCATCGTCGGTTCGAGGACAGGTCCGGGGTTGAGGGCGAAGCAGAGGAGGTCGTTCAAGAGCGCGGGCAGGGTCCGAGGAAGTAGTTTTTGCCTTGTTTGCCTTCGCTGACTGCATATGCAGGTGCTTTGAGCTGAATATTTCCGGGAACGGTGACATGTGATGAGTGCACGCCGGGCAGCACGCGCAGTGGGGCTCGGGGCGGGCACGAGACATGAAGGCATCTGATTGGTTCTTTACATTCGCACCGAATGGCAGTGATTGGTCAGAGTTTTTACTGTCCTGCAGCTGCTACAGAGGTCTGATTTTTTTCATTCCTTTTTCTAAACACATAATGTATTGACTACTATCAGGATGGAAGGACCATTTCACCCAGTATAAAAAAAAGTGTTTCTGAACAGGATTACCTACCCTACCTTTAAACTAATTTGCGGGCATCAGGGAGCCGCTATCAATACGCGGGAGACTCCCGGAACTTCCGGAAGACTTGGGATGTCTGTGTTTTAAAAATCGCTGTCCGTGGGTCACTCTCAGATATATTGAAATACGTCCACACCGCAGATATGTTGCTTCAGACAAGCACGTGCAAGTCGCGGTATCATCTGCTGTTTGCGTCATCAGAACATTTCGGCCGTATTGTTTCGGTGATAAAAGTCTTTCGGCCGAAAACCGAAAATGCCCTTTTGGGCCATTTTCGGCCGAAAATTTTTGGTGGCCGAATATTCGGTGCATTCTCACATTTCCTGTAATTACAGAAGAACTTGTGGCCTTTCCAGAAACCAAATCCAATTAATTCTTATCTGGAACTATATTCAATGTAATACATGCGCTGAATATATTTGCATTGTGGTCATTAGTATTCATATGCTACAAATAGGTTCAGAATATGTGCATTGCTGACCAAAACTTTAGTATTGCAGAGTTGACAAGTCAGGTACAAGCTGCACAGGTAAGAGAAATACATAATATCAACAGATCTGTTCCAAAACCAGCTGCCTACCTAGACTGCATTTTACATGCGCTTCTGATGCAAAGTCTTTCTGTTTAGAAGAAGGAGGAAAGACTGCAAGATGAGATCCACAGGTTAAAACAGGAGAAACAAGCCCTGCATGTAGATCTGGAGATGATGAGGAAAGAACGAGACCTTGCCAGAGTTCAGGCTGTCTGTACTTCAGGTAAGAGCCTCAGATATGGAAGTGTTATGGCAACAGTCTATTTTTGGCGATGTAATTGTCATATTGACAGAAGTAAGTTTCTGGCAGGTGATAAAGGTTTCGAGCTAAAGATGCTCCAGGAAAAGCATCGGGATGAGGTTGCAAAGATGAAGAAAAGACTGCAGTGGTATGCTGAGAACCAGGAGCTACTGGACAAAGATGCATCCAGACTCCGAGTCGCAAGAGGGCCAATGAGCAACAGAGAAAGACAAAGGAAAGGGCGGGTGAAGCTAAAAGAATCCAGGACCTGGAACGACAGGTCGGAAACAGCTTTCTCCCTCTCCAGATATTCTTGTTGCCTTGTTCTGCAGGTACATTTCATTCAGGGCACGTTCTTCTTTGCACTCTATTTCCTAAGAGCTGGAATTATTCAACCGTGTCCGTGAGTAGCAGACCATCCGGGTAGTCGGTTTTCCACCCACCTTCTCCTTAAGACCTCCTCTTTATGTTAAACTCCTTTCTTTGTCTGATGTGCATCTGCAACTAAATTAACAACTTTGTATTGAATTGGCTCAGTGGTTAGCACTCTTTTTCTATTGTTTGAGCCGTGTTGCTTATGTAGGTTTGAGTTTGGCTTGCAACATTTCACAAACCCCTTAATAGTTTCATGTCACTGTTTCTGTATCTATCTAAAAATAAAGAATGAATAATGCCAAAAAAAGTCATGAATGAATTTCGATTTCCACCTCCTGAGTGTCTTGTAATATTTATTAATGGCTGCATCAGTAATAGAACTTCTTAGATTCTGTTCCATCTTTCACTCATGTTGGCATTTCCACTCTCAGCTCAAACAGATGGAAGAGCTCTTGAAACGGAGGCATCCAAACTCCCTGCCAGCCCTGATCTTGGCCGCTGCGTCTGCCAGTGCAGAAGTTGACGGATTTGACATCCATCCCCAAACTGCCCCTCAGTCCTCCCAGACAGCGGCTCTTTTGGAGAGACGTGTACATCGACTGGAGGCGGAGCTAGAGGGCCGCGATGAAGCAGCCAAACGCAGTCTCAGAGCAATGGAACAACAGTATCACAGAATCAAGGTACTCATATCAGATTTAGATTCAGTACTGAAGGTCACACGGAATTTTGTGTCAAAGCATTAAACGTTGTTGGTTCAACTTGCGAACCTTCTCAGAACCTGTTTGTTTTTCCACTGACTAGAGAGCCCAGCGAACGACGTCGTTACGTCACTGTGTACGTTGCCATAGCCTAGCTTAGCTTTCCTAGAAACGCTTGCGCCAACTTCAAGCATAACAATTACAATGGCGGACTACATCGTCTTTCTGCAAATGTTTCTCCTGGCTTTGCGATCCTATATTGGGGTCAGAAGAAGACGTTTAGAACACATTTGTGCTGCTCGTCTGGATTACTATAGGCGGAGGTTACGTTCGAGAAGAAGTTCGACAATAACCCCGCCCCCAGCCCCCGACGTAAGCATGACGTCGTAAAAGAACGGTTCTAGTCCAGCAAAGAGTTGGTGTTGCTTTGGAACCAATTTTCCTGGCCGAGAACCGGTTCTTTGGCTGTCGAAACACAAAGAACTGGTTCGCGAGTAGACACCGGCTCCAAACCGGCACCAGCACTGCCTTGGTGGAAAAGGGGTATGACTGAAGTGCTGTGTGTCCTTAATTAATATGGGAAAAAGCAACTCAAATACTTTTCTTTTTTCCAAGTCTGTTATTTACCAGAGCACACAGCTGGATTGATCGATTTCCAGAAAAACAAGTTTGTCAAGAAAATTAGGTTTCTATTTTAAGTCTTAAGTGCACATGACCTATAATATGCTTTCAGAGTGGCATTATTTCTCTCATTTCTAAACCCTGCTGTGTGCCCTCATGACTAGAAGTTTGGAAATAGAAATAGAAACCGAAGCAAAGTTAGGCTTGGTGATATATTGAAAATTCACTATATATTTGCTTATATACATAACCGTTCAAAAGTTCAGGGTCAGTAAGATTTTTTTTATATATATATTTTGAAAGGATCCTCTTAATTCTCATCAAGACTACATTTATTTGAAAAAAATTACAGTACTCCAGTCTTGAGTGTCAGAAATCACTCTTACTGTATATGCTGATTTGCTGCTCAAGAAACATTTCATATTATCATCAATGCTGAAAATGGTTGTGCTGCTTAATATTTTTTGTGGAAACTGTGATACATTTTTTCAGGATTCCTTGATGAATATAATTTAAAAAACAACTTTTATTTGAATGTAGAGACCTAGGAAAAATGTTTTGGGTTTTCTAAATGTATACCTGTCATTTCATTTCTTTATAAATAAGATAATTTAATTATTTGTAGTTGGTCCTGAAATTGTATTCATACGCAAACAAAGTGTTGATGGACTTAGTTTTTTTGTCTCTCTCATGTTCATATGAGACATGTTTATAAAAGTTTTTTTTCCAGATATGTGTGTGTAAATGAAAACGTACTCGGTTACTAACGTAACCTCGGTTCTCTCTAGAAGAGGGAACGAGTACTGCGTAAGATATCTTACGCTAGGGGAAAATCCTTTTCCGCGAGATATTGAAGCCAAAAATTATCCTTAATTTTGTAATAATGCAAAACGCGTTGCAGCAGCAATGCAGACATAGGCGAGACAGCTCGCGCGCCTATTGGCTGCTCTGCGGCAACTGCAGCAGCCTATCGAGCGAGGCCTGGCGTGACGTCAGACCCAATCAGGGCACTTCGTGCCCGCTGCGTCACGTCCCGCCGAAATGGGCGTGGTCTAGGCCTATAAATATCGCTCGCAGGCAGCTATTATCTTGTTTTTCATCATCGAAGCAACCAGAGCGTGTGCATGCACGGCAAGATACGCAGTACTCGTTCCCTCTTCTAGAGAGAACCGAGGTTACGTTAGTAACCGAGTACGTTCTCTTACGAGAGGTCTCTCGTACTGCGTAAGATATCTTACGCTAGGGGACCCAATGTAAAACGCCGTGCATGCTGAGATCTGACACCAAAGACCCAAGGGCGAAAGCCCGGGGTACATATAGTGCACAATCACTCAGTGAAATCACAGGGAGTCCGGGAAGAGGGAGGGGTGCAGCCTCACTTTTCCACATAAAGTAGCGTCGATGGGACGCAAATTTCATCATACAGACAGGGCGGGGTACGGCCTGAACTGATGGGGAAAAATGTGGGTCTTACACAGTTTGCCCAGCTTTATACTGTCGAACATTGAGCTGTGCTCAGCAAACGCAGCATTCTGAGCTGATCGCATCAGGTCAGATAATACTGGTAGTTTAGACCGACAGCAGCCTGGCCTGCAGGGCGGGAACCTCTAGGTTATAAAACCTTATAAATGTAGACGGGGAGGCCCAGCCTGCCGCCATACAAATATCTTGCAAGGCAATCCCACTTGACCAGGCCCACGAAGAGGCCATGCCTCTCGTGGAGTGCGCTCTGATACCCAAAGGGCACTGCATGCCCTTGGAGGCGTATGCCAGCTCTATAGCATCAACTATCCATCTGGATAGGCTCTGTTTCGACGCGGCTAGTCCCTTAGAACGTCCGCTAAACGAAACAAAGAGCTGTTCCGTCTGTCTGAAAACAGATGAGCGAGACACATAAGCTCGTAATGCCCTGACTGGGCAAAGGAGGCTCGCGTCTCTTTCCTCATCAGGGACCGGTAGGGCTGACAGGGAGATAACCTGCGCCCTAAACGGTGTGTTGAGGGATTTTGGAACATAACCGTGCTTAGGTTTGAGTATAACTTTTGAGTCATTGGGCCCAAACTCCATGCACGCCGCGCTCACAGAGAGCGCGTGCAGATCCCCAATGCGCTTCACTGAAGCGAGAGCCAGCAAAAACACCGTTTTGAAAGACAGGTGTTTCAAATCGATTGACTGTAAAGGCTCAAATGGCGCACCTTTCATGGCTTCCAGAACCGTAGAAAGGTCCCATACGGGGACTGAGGGAGGTCTGGGAGGATTCAGTCTCTTAGCTCCTCTAAGGAAGCGGATGACTAAATCGTTCCTTCCTATTGACTGACCAAGCGTTGTTTCTGAGAACGCTGCTATAGCCGCCACATAAACTTTGAGCGTGGAGGGGGCCCTGCCCCCATCCAACAGCTCTTGTAGGAAGGAAAGCACCTCTGTCACATCACAGTTTGTGGGTGACACACCACGGGCTGTGCACCAGCCCGAAAACACTGACCATTTCGAAGAATAGAGTCGTCTTGTAGACGGAGCTCTAGCCTGCGTGATCGTGTTTAATACTCCTTTAGGGAGTCCAACATGTACCCGTTGATGGCCCAGACATGAAGGGACCATAGTTCCGGGTGAGGATGCCAGATCGAGCCGCGGGCCTGTGAGAGGAGATCTCTCCTCACTGGTACTGGCCACGGGGCAGTACTTGCTAACTGCATCACGGCTGGGAACCAAGGTTGGTTTTTCCAGAACGGTGCTACCAGCAGTACTGAGCATCCTTCTTCCCTGATCCGTTCTATCACCTGAGGCAGGAGAGAGACGGGGGGAAAAGCATAGAGCGGGCGGCGGGGCCACACATGGGCCAGCGCGCTCCTGCTCTTGGAGAAAAATTCTTGACAGTGAGCGTTTTCTTGAGACGCAAACAGGTCCACTTCCGCTCTGCCGAATTTCTTCCACAGCAGTTGGACTGTCTGTGGGTGTAGAGACCACTCGCCTGCCGGAACATTGTTCCTGGACAGTCTGTCTGGTCCTAAATTCAAGATCCCTGGCACGTGCGCTGCTCTGAGCGAGCGCAGGTTGCACTGAGCCCATACCAGGAGGCGTTCTGCCAGCCTGTTCAGTTTCTCGGATCTGATGCCGCCCTGGCGATTTATGTAGGACACCACAGACATGTTGTCCGAACGGACCAAGACGTGGTGACCTTTTATTTGGGGACAAAAACGCGTCAGCGCGTTGTCTACTGCCAGCATTTCGAGGCAGTTTATGTGCAGGAGCTTCTCCCGTTCTGACCACTGGCCGAAGAACGGTCTGCCCTCGAGGAGCGCTCCCCATCCCGAGGTGGACGCGTCCGTGGACACCACTTTCACCCTCGAGGAAGTCCCCAGGCTTACACCTGATTGGTACCAGTCGTTCGCTTTCCAGGGTTTCAGAGCTGTAACGCATTTCTGATTGACCCCGAGGCGAAGCAAACCGGGTGCCCACGCTTCGCGTGGGACTCGCGCTTTCAGCCAAAACTGCAGCGGGCGCATGCGGAGCAGACCCAGCTGGAGCACTGACGATGCTGAGGCCATGAGACCTAGCATCTTCTGAAATCTCTTGAGCGGGACAGACGCGCCGCAGCGAGGCATGCCATTTGAGGCATGGGGCGCGCTGATGACAGCGGGCAGATTGCCCGCGCTCGACTCCTCTGCGGTGGTTAACCGCGAGGGGGAGGGCAGGGCGGTTCCCGTGGGAACTGTCATGTCTATGTGTGGATGTGGGCGCGGGACAGCGGGTCTATGTGTGGATGTGGGCGCGGGAGTGCACGTTGGTTTCGTTTTTACAGAAACCGTGAGACATGCATAACGTGGTGTTAGTGGGCACTGGGCAGTGGGCACGTTCACCATGTTTGAAGCGCAACCGATCTGAGTCGGTTTTATGTGCGCGAGCCCTGTGTGACAGGCTGTGCTTGTGTGTAGGGATGGGCACTGGGCAGTGGGCATTCTTACTACACATGAAACACCATCGGCCGTGGCCGGGACACCAGAAAATACACTCTTTTGGGGATTTATCTGGGTAGCCGTGAAAACGGCATTTGTGTGCAGGCAAGCGGGTGACAGAACCGACTTGTTGGCTGCAGAAAACACTGGAACAGTCACATTTTCTGGAACTGGACGAGCGAATAGCTTTGATGTGAGTCCGGCCGCAGCGGGACTGGAACACCGTCGTTTTCCTAGCTGTGCTAGGACGACTTCGGGGCCTCGGGCTTCACCCTGATCCTAGGTCGCGAGCCGCGTCCTGCGGGGCGGCGACCGGATGAGCGGGAGCGCGGTCTCGCGCTTCTGGCCTGGCGGCGCTGTGAAGTGGAGGCAGTGGACGGTGGCTGTGGCTGTGAGCTCTGAGCAGACGGTTTCGCACGGCCTGCTGCAGAGCTGGAGCGCTTCGGGAGGAAGTGCTTCATAGCCTGAGACGCTTTCTGTACCTCTGCGAATCTCTCCGCGAAATCCTTGACGGAGGATCCAAAGAGGCCTGTGGCGGAAAGCGGGGCGTCGAGGAACGCGGTGCGTTCAGACTCGGCCATTTCCGAGAGCGTCAGCCAGAGATGTCTCTCAGACACGGTGAGAGAAGCCATAGTCCGTCCAATGGCTTGTGCTGCGGACTTAGTAGCACGAAGAGCGAGGTCCGTGGCACTCCTTAAGTCCTTCCTCATCCAGCTTACGGAGGAGATCGGCCTGGAAGATCTGGAGCGTTGCCATGGTGTGCAACGCTGACGCAGCTTGCCCGGCGGCGGAGAAAGCGCGGTGGAGCAAGCTTGACGTCGTGCGGCAAGCTTTAGAGGGTAGGGCCGGCTTAGCGCGCCGTCCAGCGGAGGGCGGGCATAAGTGGGCCGCTATCGCCTCTTCAACCGGCGGCAGCGAGAGGTATCCTTTGTTCTTGGCATCGTCAACGGCGGAGAATGCCAAAGAAACAGCAGGACGCACTCTAGCAGAATAGGGGGCACTCCAGGACTTGGCGACTTCTTCGTGTAACTCAGGAAGAAAGGGCGCCGGTCTGGACGCAGGCGAAGCGTGCTCCCCAGGCAGGAAAAATCCATCCAGCCGGTTGTGAGCGGGCTGCTCAGGCGAAGACCACTCGAGGCCGAGGCTCGCCGCGGCCTGTGCGAGTACTCGCATGAGTTCCGTCTCAATTGAAGCTCTCTTGCCTGACGACGTGCGGGCAGGGGGTGCGGGGTCCTCAGAGCCCGCCCAATCCTCACTGCCTGACGCCAGGATAGAGCAGGAATCATCCTCTCCCAGCAGGGCTTCCTCATCCGCGATATCAACGGAAGCGGCGGCAGACGGCGGCCGCTGTCCGTCAGGAAGCGAAACAGAAGAAGCCGGGGAAGCAAGCGGGCGAACCGGCGAGCTTTGGCGGCTGAGGGAGGGTTCCGGGGCCCGCTGGGCACGGCGCTTTTTACGGCGCGACGCCGCGGCGGGCGGGGGAGCAGTCTCGGTGAAGACGGCTAGGCGAGTCCTCAGAGTCGCCATTGCCATCAGCTCGCAGTGAGGGCATCCGCCGTCAGCGAGCGCGAGAGCTGCATGTTCCTCACCCAGGCAGGAAACGCAGATCACGTGGCGGTCCCCGTCGCTGAGTGTGGCTCTGCACGAGCCGCAGGAAGGCATCTTTAAAAAGACGCTAGCTCTTTTAGAAATGTGTGTCGCGGCGGCGACACACACACACAGAAATACAGTGTAATAAAAAGAGAAGGATATAAGCGCCGGAAAGCGCAGCAGGAAGGCAGCGCGGCCAGCGACTTCAGTGACTCGTCCCGCTGAAGGTGCTCTCTCTCGACGGCGCGGCTTCTAATCCAGCTCCAGCGATGCGTGTGCTTCGCTTGAAGGATGAAAAATCAGATAATAGCTGCCTGCGAGCGATATTTATAGGCCTAGACCACACCCATTTCGGCGGGACGTGACGCAGCGGGCGCGAAGTGCCCTGATTGGGTCTGACGTCACGCCAGGCCTCGCTCGATAGGCTGCTGCAGTTGCCGCAGAGCAGCCAATAGGCGCACGAGCTGTCTCGCCTATGTCTGCATTGCTGCTGCAACGCGTTTTGCATTATTACAAAATTAAGGATAATTTTTGGCTTCAATATCTCGCGGAAAAGGATTTTCCCCTAGCGTAAGATATCTTACGCAGTACGAGAGACCTCTCGTAAGAGAACAAATCATAAATGGTTGCATTTAATTGTGTTTTCTGAGAGCGTCAGTCTGACGATGAGAACTGTGTACTTTGACCCCTGAAAAAGGTCGAGGTGCAGGGGATGAGAGAGGAAATGCAGTTTTTTTTTGCTCTCTCTCTCTCACGGATGAGTGGCAGTTCGGCTGACAGCTGAGAGAAATCAATGTTCACGGACATTTTTTGAGTGCCGTTTGGTGATGAAAGTTTGCGCGAGAGATTGGTGTGAACTGTGAAAGTGTCACAAATCAGTTTGCAGCACGAAAAAACGAACATTTTGAGAGAGTTCGGTGAGAGACTGTGCATTTCCGTTTCGCGTGAGGAGGAGATCTAGCACGAGGAGCGCACGTGAGAGATTCCTTGTTATTTTCTATCTTTACATTGCTTTATTTTATTAGTTTTAGATTGTGAAATCACCCGGAAGAATATTCCCGAGTTTAATTTCTTGAGTGCAGTAGCCTATTGCAGTTTAAGTTATAATAAGTCGTTTGAAATCCGGAAGAAAATACCCGTGTTTTATTTGGTTCATTTTGGGAATAAGCTCTGCAGTGGTCTATCTAGTTGAGAGTGCACGTTAAGTGTGTGTTTATTTTTCTTTAACACTGAGAGATCGTCGAAATCGGGAGATCTATATTGATTTTCGCGGTTGCATCTAACCAGTTCAAGAAGGGAGGAGTTCATTGAGATCCACTCAAGCGTCGTTGTGGGATGTGTCATCATGGATGCTGTTTATCATCTGGGCGAGGAGTAAGGATTCGAGGTTACTATTCTACTAGTCTCGCATAGCCAGACCTTCAGACTGACGGCAGAAGGTCTGGACTCTATCGCAGCATTTCTTGGCCAAGGACCGCCCAAGAGGACGTTTGACTGACATGTAACACAACCAATCACAGTTTGTTTTGTACCGCGTCATATTTAGGGGCGTGACAATATAATGTTGATGTCCCTACAATAACAGACCGGCGTGCATCTAATAAATTATTCATTCAAGATCCTTGTGCAAGTTTACTGCATCAATGGAGCCGCGAACTTCACATACTTTTGAAAATACAGCGTTTAGTTGATCGTGGTAAGCGCTCATTGTCTCAGTTGTAAAAACAACGGCTTTCTTCTTCCACGAGGGGTTTTGGCGTCATGACATTTGTTTCCCGGCGGACCGAAAATAAACACGACACTCGCGCCCCCCGGAAATCCGATAAAATTCAACCAATCAGATGACGACTTCGACATTCCTGAAGTGTTTCCTATGGAGTCAATATAGGGCCATATATATCTGCAAAATAAAACAATGTTTTGCAAACAAAAAAAATGTTTTGCAAAAAAAAAAAAATGTTTTGCAAATAAAAATAAGAGTATTGAGATTTTTTTTTGCTTTTTTGCAAGTAAAAAAAAATATATTGCCAAAGAAAAGTTAACCACTGAGAGAAAAAATAAAGTTTAGCAAAGTAAAACTTCAGCAGCATTGACTTTGCAACACATATTTCCCTTTGCGCCGCTCCTTTAAATCCGCGTTTCAGTCATCCGTGCCTCTGCGGCGCAAGCTTTCCTTTGCACTTCATTTTTCTTTGCGCCTCGCTTTGTGTCCCTGATTTGACGTGGGGGGAGGGGTCAAGAGGTTGGGGTGTGTACAAGGGACGAAGGCGCGTCCCTCTCGTAACGTCATCAGCGCGAGCCCCAGACCGACTGGATCGATCGAAATGGCGGAGCAGAGACATGCAGGGCTGCGTTCCAGTCCACTTTTAGACACGCACTTGCGAACTTCCCTAAGCACTTCCCCTTGGGGGAATCCCTGCCGCCATTTTGAAGTGCGTTCCACTTCGTGAAGTGGACGAGGGAAGTTTATATGGACAGACCCTCGTTCCCTCGATTTTGACCGAGGGAGCGAGTCTGCTTCAATGTACACTTCAGGCACCTATATGTCCCACAATGCAGTACGATTGTGACGTCACCACATATCTCATCTAATCACCACCACAACAGACAACTCTATGATATATTAATAATATATATTTTTAATTTAAAACAACCCAAACACACCTATAAACATTTGGATGCTGCATTAAACAAATTCTTAAAGGGAAACAAAATGTAAATAATAAATCAACTCCACAGCTGATTCCAAGTGATCAAGGGCTTAGGACGTTCCAATTCAGCCCATTGCAGTTTCCGCCAGTAGTGAGCACTCGCAATGACGTACTTCCGAGTGAACGAGACGGAGGGAAGTTAGCGAGTGAAGGGCATGACAATTTTGGACTGGAACGCAGCCCGGGTGATGGATCACAGGTATGTATTATTGACAATAATAGTCTGGGGCTCGCGCTGATGACGTTACGAGAGGGACGCGCCTTCGTCCCTTGTACACACCCCAACCTCTTGACCCCTCCCCCCACGTCAAATCAGGGACACAAAGCGAGGCGCAAAGAAAAATGAAGCGCAAAGGAAAGCTTGCGCCGCAGAGGCACGGATGACTGAAACGCGGATTTAAAGGAGCAGCGCAAAGGGAAATATGTGTTGCAAAGTCAATGCTGCTGAAGTTTTACTTTGCTAAACTTTATTTTTTCTCTCAGTGGTTAACTTTTCTTTTGCAATAATTTTTTTTTTACTTGCAAAAAAGCAAAAAAAATTCTCAATACTCTTATTTTTATTTGCAAAACATTTTTTTTTTTGCAAAACATTTTTTTTTTTTTGCAAAACATTGTTTTATTTTGCAGATATATATGGCCCTATATTGACTCCATAGTTTCCAGTTAAGTGTACCATATGCATCAGACGTTTAGCCAACGTTCCGTGGGCGTGACGTCTGAGGCTGAGACTACTATTCTACAACTGGAATTCTTGTTGTCCTGATTCGTGAGTACTCTGGTTTTGCATCAAAGAGCTCCAACTAGCGCGCCGTCTGTGTACTGAAAATCCCAGCTGGGTAGATTTTGAGTATTGCATTGACATTTTATTTTATTCTTTTTGGGGTTATGTTGATTCATTGTTGTGACTCTGTAAATTGAATTATTTGGTAATTCAAAGAGAAACAAAAGAGAAAAGAGTTCCGGAGAAGAATAAATACATGTTTATTGATCTGCCATAATTTTGTGTGATTTCCTGTGGAAAGAATTGATTTGTTAATAGGTTTTTTTTTTTTATCTAAAGGTAACACAGTAGTGGTTTATCTATTTATTATTTTCAGAAAAGAAGAAACATAAATCTGACAATCTGGGTTATAGTTGTACTGTGACTGAAGAGAATGTGCCTTTACCGGGGTAGTGGGTAAATTCAAGATCCCCTAGATAGATTTCTAACTTGTGAGCCATAAGATTCTACCCGGCGGGAGGGCTACATGAAATATAAATATTTTGTAACAATGTAAAAGTCTTTACTGTCACTTTTCATAACTTCAATACATCTTTGCTGAATAAAATTATACATTTCTTGAAAAAAAGTTGACCCTAAACTTTCGAACAGTAATGTAAAATAATCAATATTGTGAAATGTGAAAATCGCAATTGTTTTAATGCATATTTTATTAGTCCATTAAGTTTGCTAAAGACTGTCATTAAGACTATATTATTATTATTATATAATTAATAAAATATAACAAATAAATATAAAAATAATAAATGTAATTTTTTCATTAAATATAATTTACTTTTTTTTTTAAGCGATATAACCCAGCCCTGATGCAATTAGACTTAAAGGACTGATATATTTTAATTAGGGCTGGGGGAATTAACGCGTTAATATTTGCGATTAATTTGAGATGTTTAACGCATAAAAAAAAAAAAAATAACGCAATTGACGAAAATAACGTGAAATTTCTCAGTAGTAGACTTCTGTTTGCTGAGCTGGTAGCCATGCTGCTAGGCAACAATGGTAAAATTACCTGCTCTGATCACATGCTCTGGTAATAATGGCTTTGTATGACTATACTTTATTTTGATAATTAGTCAAAAAAAAAATCTGTTAAGTCTGAGTATGTTGTATAGAACTGATTGTTATGTTGCATAGAAATTGATGTTTAATATTTTAATATAGGGCTATTTTCTGTCCAATTTGTGTGGACATTTTTCTTTTTTTCACCTTTTTTTGTGTGTTATTTAATTTAATTAGTGATTCTACGTTTAAATATTGATGATTACAAGTTTGGGGGAAATGCGATTAATTACGATTAATCACAGCAAATTGTGCGATTAATTAGTTTTTTTTTTTTTTTTTTTTTGATTCCCAGCCCTAATTTAAATGCTATTTTATGCCAGCTCAAAAATGTTTGCTTTTTTTTTTTTTTTTTGCATTATATTCTTCTCTTCTTTTTCAGCTCCAATATGAACAGCAGATCACAGATCTGGAGCAGCGTTTGGCTGAGAAGAACCAAAACAATCAGGCCATCTCATCAGAATTGTCTGAATCACAAACTCAGAGGTTAAAGGCAGAGCTGGAGGAAGTGAAGATGGCCCATCAGAAGCAAGAGAGCACCCTCCAGGCAGAGGTGGCCTCTCTGCAAGAACAGCTCCACCAGGCCCAAGCTTTGACGCAAACAGACCAAAAAACTTTTTTTTGTGATACTCATGAGCTCTTAAGTATACTTATTATGAATTGACACTAAGACTCAAAATTCATTATGGAACTGTCCAGTTGTCTGATGAAAATGAAATCTGCTGCATTAATTAATGCCGTAGTCATCCGTCAACATGAATAAAACTGGTGAGACTTGAGGTCCGTAATAGCAAATGGTTTACAATGGTGATTTTACAGCCTGGATCTTTTTATGCAAACTTGAGAAGATCAGTGAAATATTGTGGCTGGGGTCCACAAACTTGACGGGAGAATGTACGCACCTTTAAGCAAACTTTGAGCCGTGCGTACGCACATTCTGGAGACAAAGGGAATTGGCGACACAGATGGTGAGCTGGAGTTAGTGTCTTTTTGGTCACTTTTAGACAGAAAATCTAAAGAAAATTAAACATATACAGAAAGATAATACAAATATAATTTCACTCACCAAGCCTATCACTTGAAGCAAATATCCATCCCTTCTTAAATGTCCAATAACAGTTTAAATAAATAAAATAATGATTTAAACTATGTTTTACTTCTGATATAAACATTTAGATTAAATATGCCATTCAAATTAATGGAGTTAAACACTTAAACATGAAATCATTACTGAGAAGTTACAACATTTTTTATATTCAAATTCAATCAATATAGAAATATTTGTTGTGGATGCGATGTTTTTGAACACTTTTCCTCTGGCGTGCTGTGTTTTAATGTTTTAACCACAGAGATAATTGCTTATCATGATAATACCAGATTGTCTGAGAAAATAGTTTCGTGCAAATAATGCCCAAGGCCTATCTGTTTCCATTAAAAATATAAATCAATTAAAAATACAATTCGGCCAGTGGAAAAGATTGAGAAAAACTTTCTCTGAAATGTATTTTACACTATTTGATTTATGTATTCAAAAACAAGGCAATGATAGGCAACTACTTGATTTTTATTAATGTAATGTGTCTTGTACCGATAAACGTTATCACGTGGATGAATAATCATATGCAAATGATATGCAGATGAGGATCTGCATAGTAAAACTAGGCGTTGTAAGCTCCATATATGCATGCGTTCCATATAAGCATGTGCGCACAATCTTCCGCTGACTGGGATTTATAAAGTGAATTCTGCGCAGGTTCTGGCGTACGAACGGTTTTATAAGTCTGAATATTTTTTTGCATACGCCATTTTTGGCTTTCGGGCGCACGTACACTTTTAGTAAGGTTCCTACGCACAGTTTTATAAATGAGACCCCTGGTCCCCTGGTTGGGAAAACCTCACAGTACAGTTTCACATTCAAGGGTGAAAAAAAAAGAGAAAAGAAAAGAAAAACAAACTTAACGGTGTGCACTCTAAATCAAGCTTTCTGAGGCAAAGAGAGGCCCCATATAACAGGTCTCTGAACCATACTCTCAGTAAGCCTATTGACAGACCTAACCACCCTCCCAGTCCTAGTTACAACCCTGCCTCGAACACTGTTATTAACTGCAGCAGTCTGAGTCACAACAGAGTCAGCAGGTGAGCAGGCTTGAGTGGGAGCTGAGTCAGTCGGACTCGTATCAACGTCAGTAAGTGCACTTGACTGAACAGGGCCTGGGTCAGACAGAGTCGCTTCAGGTGAACTGGCCATGTCTTCATGAGCGTGAGTCTCATCCTCAAGCTCTGGAATGGAAGCTTCTTCGGCTGCTGAAGCCTCAGCAGCTCGATCTGGGTCTGACAGAACCCATGAGGACGTCCGTGCCAAGGAAGACTCTCGCTCCAGATTGCTCAGGCTATCCGCATCTCCACAGACACTTGTGCCTTCAACTTCTGACGAGCTGACCAGAGACTGATTCTCCAGGGTGTCTTGGACAGGAAGGAAGCTCACGTCAAGCAAAAGGTTCCTGTGCACAACCTTGCTCTGGCCAGAGGCATTGCTAATCTTGTAGATGTGAGTCTTGGGGTTCCGCTCCACTACCGTGTACACTGCAGGTTCCCACTTGTCGGCCAACTTCTTTTTTCCTTTCTGTCCCTTGTTCGCGAGCAGCACTCGGGCTCCAACATGCAAGGAAACCCCTCTGACCTTTTTGTTGTACTGACGGGCCTGGTGTTCCTGCTCTTTGGTGGCGTGCTGCTGGGCGATGTTGGCTGCCTCAGACAGGTATGATAGCAAGGTCCTCGAGTAGCTGCTGAAGTCTGTCACAGTGAGGTCGTGCAGAACGGACTGAAAGACAACATCAACTGGGAGTCTTGGGACGCGGCCAAACATCAAGTGGAAGGGTGCATAGCCGGTTGTTTCGTGAGCAGTCGCGTTGTATGCAAATGTCAGCATCTGGATCTGCTGTGGCCATTCTTACTTGGCTCTCAGAGGGAGGCTCCGTATCATGTTGCCCAGTGTGCGGTTAAAGCGATCTGTGCCCCCGTTGCCCATTGGGTGATATGCCGTGGTGTGAGACTTTGCCACCCCCGACAGCTGCAGCAACTCAGACACCAGCTCACTCTCAAAACTAGGGCCCTGGTCAGAGTGGATGCGCTCAGGGAACCCGTAGACACAAAAGACACAGTCCCATAACTTTCTGGCCACTTGCTTGGCAGTTTGGTTCCTGCAAGGAAAGGCAAAAGCCATTTTCGTAAAGTGGTCAGTCGCCACCAACACATCAACAGAGTTCTTGTTCTTATCCTCTGCTGACCAAAAATCGATGCAGACCAGTTCCATGGCAGCCAAAGTTTTAATAGTCTCCAAAGGGGCTCGTGCTGAGGGCTCCGGGGATTTTGCAAGTACACACCTCTCACAGCATCGCACATGCTCTCTCGTGTCTCTCTCCATACTGGGCTAGAAGAAGCGCTGTCTCGCCAGATGGAGCGTCCTCGCCTGTCCTTGATGCCCTGCCAGGTCATGAACTCCCTTCAAGGCATCACCCCTCAAACTGGCTGGCAGTAGCAACTGGAATCTTTTCATCCTACTCACAGGGTCCTTCGTTTCTCAGTACAGGACACCATCCCGAATAACTAGCCTCTCCCAGTGTTTCAGCAGTGCCAACGAACTGGGGCCCATACTGTGCCTTTCTCGTCTGGATGGGCGACGTCTGTGGACCACAAACGGGAGGACCGAAGATATAGTGGGATCATGAAGCTGTTTATCTTCCAATTCGCGCAGAGTGAGTGAGGGCAGAGTACACTGGCCTGCAGGTTGCAGCTGTTGGATGTGTTGGCCGAGACAAAGAGCCCTGTTCTTCACACCACTCCTCTAGGATCTGTGAGAGGCTAGAGCAGCTTTGACTTCAGCTGCACTGTAGGAGCCTGCGGTGTCATGGGGTGGCTCGTGCTGTTGAACCGCTTGGAGGTGTTGGACGCCCAGTCTGAATGCCTGTTGCACCTCCTCAGCCTCCGCACCTTCAGCCTCCTGCACTAGGCTACCATATGGCTCTTGGATCAGACGCCTGCTAACTGAAGTGGTGAAGGGATCTCGACTGAGTGCATCTGCTACAAAATTTTTTGGGCCTGGGATGTATTTCAGGTCGAAGTTGTGTGAAGACAGTTTGGCAACCCATCTCTGTTCATATGCATCGAGCTTGGGCTTGGTCATGATGTGGGTCAGCGGGTTGTTGTCTGTCCACACGGTAAAGTCATGCCCCTTCAGCCAAGTGACTGAACTTCTCAGAAACACTCCACTTCAGTGCCATGAACTCAAGACGATGAGCGGGATATCTTCGCTGTGACTTGCTGAGGGTCTTACTGGCAAAGGCAATGGGGCGAGCCTTGTCTTCCCCTACTGGCAATTGTGACAACACAGCCCCAAGCCCGTCCAGGGATGCATCAACGGACAGGATGAATGGTCTGGAGAAGTCAGGATGGGCCAATACAGCACAGTTGAGCAGATCTGTCTTGAGCTTCTGGAAAGCCTTCTCGCATTCAGGAGTCCAATCCGCCGCAGTCAGCTTCCTGTACATACCCGCACCTCCGCCACTCCGGCCTCTCCTCTCAGAGTTGAGAAAAGCAATATTCATTTCCAGCGAATTTAGTAAAACTTTGTAAAATTTAATAGTCATTTAAATACCTTTTCTGAATTATCTGGACTACGAAACTTTAGGAGATTATTTTTGAATGTCTGTTCTTTGAAATTTAGCAATAATAATAATAATAATAATAAATAAATAAAATATTTCATTGTTTTTCCACATAAACGGCCCATATCTTAAAATGGAACGTTGCGACTTCCGACTCATTTCGCCAGATCGGGTCACCATTATTATTGAGTCTCTAATGAGAGTCTCCAAGATAATAAACATAGCAACAAAAAACAGTATAATAATAATATTAGCATTACTATTTACCGTAAAGACAAATATATCTGTTTTTAAGACCATATTGTAACATTTTCATGTCAATTAAGCACATTTCAAGCAGACTGAAATAAATACATACTTAAAAATTACTATGTCCTAAAAAACTTCTATTTATTTTCTAAAGTAACAAACAAACAGAAAATGGCTTACTTATAGTTGCCTTTGCAGTATTGAGACCTTCATATTTGACGCACTTCATATTTAAATGTGACATTACTGTGCAGTATCTAAAATATACAGTATATGTTTCCATCTCATAATCTATTCTAATCCTTAAAGGGATAGTTCACTTTGAAATACATTTTTGGTATGTTTTAGCCAGGGGCGGACTTTACCATTAGGCAAAGGTCGGCAATTGCCTTGGGCCCCGAGCTACCTTGGGGCCCCCAAAATGCCCTATTAACTTATGCTTAAGGTTTTTATTTTTTTATTATATATTTCTAAAACTCCATTTGCGAAAAATGGCATTAAATCATTAGTGTCGCAGACAGGAGGGGGCCCCCCGCCTCACTACATTGGACTATTCCATTATCTCACTTACTGCGCATCTGCGAAAGTGACAAGGCTGTGACAAAAAACTGATGGAGAAAAAGAAGTGATTGACAGACAGAGTAGTAGACAGAGTAAAAATGAAGCGAGGCTAGCTACCCAAGCGGTGCTGACAAAAGGAGGAAGCGGGAGGAAAGCCGTAAAGGTGCACAGCGTGAAAGATAAACAACACGCAGTAACAGGAGGACTGGGAAATACACAAACAGAGCAAGACGAGTCTAAACGCGAAAATTTTAAGTTTCGAAGTTACCCAAGAGGCTCAAATAAAAGAAAAAAGTGAAAAGACGCTGATAAGTATTTGGGAACGCTGCCAAAAATGACAAACTTTTTTACGGCTACTGTTGGGGATACAGATCAGGAACAACAACGTCCAATGCACAGAAAAATCGTGAAGCAAAGAGGACACGGAGATCGACAGACAAAACTGAGCAGTTTACTTATGAATCATGATATTTAAAAAAAATCTCAGCTCTCAGATTCTGTCAATTCTATTACGAAATTCAAACAATAAATACCATTTTGCCGTTTTAATGTGACGTGACAGATTCCTATAGCGGCACGTGAACTGATAATCTCTAGCTAATAGTAAATAAACACGAATTAACAATGTTGAAAGATACAGTATAACTTACCGAAATGTATATTCCTCATTCATAATATCAATCAAAGTGTTTTTCAACCGCGGAAAGAGGTAAAACAGCTGGAGAACAATCGTCACATAAAATTTACCTCAGGAAAGCCATTTAATTGGCTAGAAAAAAAGAGCTATAGAGAGTATTTGGCTAAATATGTGTACTATATTACTTATTTTAACCTTAAATTATACCAGCTGATAGGGCTTTTTTTTTCTTGAGAAAAAGTAATGCCTATCTTGTGAAACATTACCTAATATTAATCCAAATGAGTCAATATTGAATCAAATCACAATAATTGAATCGAAATGGTGAAATTTGTAAAGCAAAAAAAAAAAAAAAAACCTTGGCTTAGGCTACCAGATATTGTACCATGTAAACATTGTAACATGTTTCTGTTTAGGAGTAAAGAAGTGTATGCAGGGTTTAAAGGGGACGTTTTTTTCTCCTCTCTAACCTTTACTTCCCCGTAGATTAGCTTTACCTGCCTATCCACCATTCAGTCGGTACATATTTTTTTCGTTCTCTTTTAAAGATTGGATGGGGAGGGGCCCATAGCCTACCTACCTTTGCCTTGGGCCCCCGATTTGTTAAATCCGCCACTGGTTTTAGCTTACCTCAAGGGCATCCAAGATGTAGGTGTCTTTTTTTCCGCAGTAGTTTCAATTTTGATATTTTTAGGTCAAACCGTTCTTGTCTGTCAGTCATATAATGCAGGTCTATGGTCATTATCTCAAAGAGCATGCACAGAGTCCAAATTAAAACAATTCCCCATCGTCCAAATTAAACAATTCCCCATCGCAAGTACACATTGATGGCCTAAGACACGAAACGAGCGGTTTGTGTGAGAAAACGAACAGTATTTATATCGTTTTTACCACTTATACACAACCATGTCCGAGTGATCTGATCTGACGTGTGCGCAGACTGGTGCATAGATATATACACACTAGATGTCGCCTTGTCTACGGCAGTTCATTGGAACGAATGTCTTTAAGGCGACATCTAGTGTATATATCTATGCACCAGTCTGCGTACACGTCAGATCAGATCACTTCGACATGGCTGCGTATAAGAGGTAAAAACGATATAAATACTGTTCGTTTTCTCACACAAACCGCTCGTTTCGTGTCTTAGGCCATCAATGTGTACTTACGATGGGGAATTGTTTAATTTGGACGACGGGGAATTGTTTTAATTTGGACTCTGTGCTTGTGTTTTGAGACAGTGACCATCGACCTGCATTATATGACTGACAGACAAGAACGGTTTGACCTAAAAATATCAAAATTGAAACTACTGCGGAAAAAAAGACACCTACATCTTGGATGCCCTTGAGGTAAGCTAAAACATACCAAAAATGTATTTCAAAGTGAACTATCCCTTTAACGTAAGCATTGTAGGCATGATACTGGTGTGTGTGTGATGGGATAAATGGGCCAATAGACAAAACCGTCTCTGTCACTGCGCCCTTGTCGGGCCCGTCAGTGTATGGCAGGGTTAACGGGCAGGTTAATGCAATGATGGCTCCCATTCGTCCCTCCATTTCCCCAACAGCTGCGCTTGATAAACCTAAGAAAACGGTAACACATGCGAGCTATTTAGAGGGCGGCACCCAACAAAGGAAGCTTTTAATATAAGGACATCCAGCGGGGAGTGTAATTGTCAGTGAATGCAGGAGCCGGGACTGTGTGTACATGCATGATTTGGGGATACTTGCGTGTGAGCAGTTTATATCCCCCTCCCCTCCTCAATTACGGGAAATCAACAAGCACCTCCCTTGGTCACACAATGTGCCGGGATGAGGTTGGATGGTGGACTGGCTCGAAATCAGACACAGAATTAGAATTAGAAAGGGCAGTCTAGCGGGTAGACGACCTTTTGATATTTTGGTTGGTAGACTTACAGTACAGGCTGTTTGGTTGGTCTTATGCAGACTTCCGTTTTAATGTGTGGCCATCCAACTGTAAACAAAGAAAGACCATATGTATAGAGCATTTAAACAAATATATATTATAAAAATTGAGGGTTCCCCCACCTGCCAAATCCCACTTTAACCACTATGTATATATATAGCTTAGTTTAGTGTCAGAATGATGAAGTGAATTAAAGCTAATATTTTAATGCCTGTTTTCAATAACAGTGTCTGTGCTTTAGTCTTGAAACTAAGCCAATCCATGGCAGGTCAAATGAAGGGAAATAAAAGACTTTGACCGAAAACACTTTGCTTTAAGTCTCTTTTGGCCTGTCGAAGAAAACACTGAGCAGAACATAATGATTAAAGAAAAGAATTCAAAATGAAAAATAATAACAGAGGATTAAAATAGAGCGGGTAAAAATATACGTTGGGGAAACACTACGCGCTACAGTACAAGAGACATGTAATTTTAAACGGAGGCTATGCCTATGTAAGTAATTATAGCTCTCAAATAGACCAAATGAAATGATAAAATACCACCTATGCCCGTCAAAAGAGTCCTGCTACATTTAAAAGAGTAATATGTTTGGGCACAAACGCATGCAAGTGGCCATTTTTAGACTTTCTGGGAAAGCATGAAAATGAATTTACTCTCTCACTGCCGAAAGTTGTACAAAGCAACAGATTGAAAAATACTTACGCTATAGAAGCTTGTTTCTGTCATGGAATAAAATAAAAAATACGTTTGTTTTTTTCCCCCATCTCACAATTCTGACTTTTTTCTCAGAATTACGAGTTTATACAGGATCTCACAATTCTGAGACAAAAAGAGAGAATTGTGAATTATAAACTAAGGAATAAATGCTGAGAAATAAAGAACAAATAAAAAGGATAATTGCATTTTTCTCTCAGAATTGTGAGATATAAACTTGTAATTCTGAGAAAAAATTCAGAATTGTGAGATTGAAAAAAACAAACAATATGTTTGTGTTCTTTATTTCTCAGCATGCAATAGATCTCAGCATCTAAACATGCAATTCTAAGAACAAGAGTCAGAACTGCAAGCTCCCATATTATGGCATAGTTCACTCCAAAAAACAAAAACAAAAAAAAAAAACACATTTTGAAACACGTTGTCCATTTTGGGTCCAAAACAATTGAAAACATTTTCAAACTTCTTTGTGTTCATACAACTTTGAAATGGCACAAGAGTGAGGAAATGATGACAGAATGATCATGTGAACTATCCCATTAACCAGCAAGACTTCCTTGGTCAACCAGCTTCACCAGAAACATCATGTTATTCAACCAGCTTCTCCAGCTATGACTTGCTGGTTCATCATCTAGAGACCAACACTTAACAGGGTAAGTTCATGCCAATGAGAATATTAAATAAGATAAGTTTGTCATAGATAGTGATCATGATCTATAGCATGAGATCAAATATGCCCCTAAATGGTCTATAATCTGTTCTCATGTTCTTTGAAAGATAGGTCAAATAAGCTCCAGCTGCGCTTGAAAATGGTGCCATAACAAGGTTAGAAGAAGATGACAGATGTCCCAAAGTGACACATGATTGAGAGCAGTGCCCAAGCCCTAGTATCAGATCAAACCGAGCTTTGATAAACCTTCTGTGATGAATTGACTGTCAACTTGAAGTCAGGGCAGTCGAATTTCCTTTAATCACGATTCTGACATTGCTATTGTAAGTACAGTGCAAGTGGCATGATGTAGGCCTGTCTTATAGACAGTGATGAAACTTAGTAATGCTGGATGACAGTTTTGTCCCATTTAGACCACTGAAATGCATCATGTTACACCCATGTCAGATTTACAAAAGTAGACAATTTATGCTAGTCCTTAGCATTTCAGTGGTGTAATAAATTCTCTAAAAAATAATGAACATCATATACTTACTGTGCAATTATTTTGTGGAGTCACATATAATTACACACTTCTAAGACAAGCATCACTATTATTTTTGCTGACATTTAATTGTATACCCATAATTTGACCCATAACTAATCAATGTTCATGCTACGTACATGAATGCTAACTAAAATTACGTTTTTTTTTAGGATAGGTGTGCCTTGAGGAAGTGACTAAACCTAGGCTACATTTCTTGCAAGTATTAAGTACAGATGAGCATCACTTATATTTAATTTAGAAAATGGAAGAATTTAGCTAATTAAGTAATTTATTACAGTTACTGCAAAGTGTTACCACACATTTAAGATGATATTTAATCAATCAATCTAAAGATACCTATGAAACACTAGATGGTGCAGGCTGATGGGTCTTTAACTTATTTGGTGGCAATTGCATCGTCATCTACATAGCGCAGCTGTTTGGTTGATGTTGCATCAATGGCCAATGAGCTACGGCTCAATATTCAAATACTGGAAGTGTTGCTGTTAGCAGTCTGCAGCACACTTTCAGAAACCCTCCATCATCACCTGTATAGATCTGCTACGGGGGTTATTCATGTATGTTACTGTGCAGCAGCAGCAGCATGTCCTACATGCTCACAGCAATGTCTGATAATGTATTGGCAGTAGCATATCTCTGTATTTGCTCTGTAGCAGATCTATTCTGCCAAGACCAAATACATTAACATTGCCATACCCATTACCATACCAATCTCTATACTAATCTCCTGAGAGTTGTCATGACAGAAATGCCTTTAAAAATGTTGCATGATTGTCTAGTTTCAATTCTATAAAATTCAAAAAGTTCAGTTGTCATCTTAAAGAAAAGGGACGGGATTACGGACCAGGCCATGGGGTCCTGAGATTGCCAGGGACCTCCAAAGCCTGCTGAATGTGCTGAGACTGCCAAAGAAATCTGTCCATCTGGGCCCTCAGCACATGTTGTACAGTGTGAACAGACCACTATGGAAACAGTCACGTTTCCTCTGTCACTTCCGGGGCTTGATAAGAAGGCCTCGGGGCCAAATGCCATGGGTTTTGCTCGCTGAATACCTTGGTCCAAAGTGGGCCAACTGGGGCTTGAGGAGTTGTCATGAACAATCGCAGAGTTTATCTGGGTCAAAAGCGCTGCTTCTTTTCCCTTGTTTCATATCAGACTACCAGCTAATATATTTAAGACTTTTAAAACAGTTTGTGTGTAATGTTGCTGTTTGAGCATGAAAACGGTATACAAATTTACAAAGCACGAAGTCACTCCAAAGGGAGATATTCTCTATATCAGTGCACACTGGTTTTGAACTCCCTGAAACGCCTCGATTGTGGTCTTAAATTATCATCTGGGAATGTACTTCTCATTTAAATAATTGCCACCCAAGGCATACCCAAAAAATAAAGGAGTGAGGCCTGGTTGAGTTGCATTAGTAGCGTGTTGTTTGCCCTGTCCAAGAGACACTGTTTCTTCCACCCTGGATGTAACGTGGTTACAGTAAAGGGCGTGGCATTTGAAAAACGCACTCAAAGCGGTTGACCAACCACAACACACTGATCCAGCCAAACAATCAGAACAAACTGTGGTTTTCAGAAGGAAGGGCTTCATAGAGAAAGGAACTAAACAGAGCATTTCCAAAGTCCCTTTCAAGGAATGTCTGTTCACTCGGCAGCCATATTTGCAACGCCTCCGGGCAGCCCATGAATTGGGGAATCCTCAAATCTCAAAAATTGCTAGCCGAACTCACAATCAAATAACAAATTTCATATCAGCAACGAAATCTGACATGAACTGTCCCATGCATGTTTCTTATGCACAAATCGCAATTAAAAAAAGCTTATTTTTCAGGCTAGACCAACCAAAGCATGCGTCATCCTAAACGTGAGCTTTAGGTTTCTACAGGAACCAGAGCTTCTAACGGCAGCTGCAGTGACACAACGACTTTACCAATCAGCGATTGGCTCTTTTACTTAGAAGGCATGTTTTTAAACATTCAAGCATTAACACCTATTCTAGTAGCCCCCAAAACCAAATAAAGACCCTTAAAAGGGTATAAGAAGTCCTACAAAACAATTTTTATTGTGCATTGTGCTACCTGCATTCTAGCTTTCAAATTCAATTAAAAACCCGCCTCTGGCTACTTTTTAAAGCGCTGATTTTAATTGCACCCACATTTTGATGAAGAAATCCATTTTGTATTAAACAAATACAAACCTTAGACAGAAAACAAATGCTTGTCGTCATCGACTTGGCACCATGGATCTATACACACACCCTGTCTGGACTCACTGCGTTCAATAGGTGCAAGGCGATGTGAAAGGTGTGAGTGACATGTTTATTTTAGTTCACAATTAGTCTCACCAAACCCACAGAACTGATCTCTCGCCCAAGTCTGCCTGTTGATTGACTTGTACATGCTCCAACTGTTGCATCATTGTGGGCCAATGGCCAGAGCAGACAGAAACCTACTATACAAAGAAGAAAAAAACATTATAAAACACATAAATCTGAGTGCAAACACCAGCTTATTCTGAACTCATTTAAGGGTTGGAACTTCTAAATTAAACTTCAGCTGGAACGCGCAAGTGTTTTTGCCAGAATACTCTGTTCACCCTGTTATTTCATTGTTGTTTTTAGTCAAGGTAAGCCTATCTTCGATTCTATTGTTACTTTGTATTTTTAACTTCACATAATCCTGTATTTTAGAGAGACGCGTTGGCACAATTAACAACAGCCGCGAGTGAAAATTAAAATTATTGTTACATTTGCACTTAAGCCTTTCCTCCTAGCAGGTTGGAATTGCCACATTTTCGCGTTATTTACACTTAATTGCCCGACCGAAACAGCTGTACTCACTCAAGCGGTGAAAGCATTATCCGTATATCTGTGTAATTTGCGCGCTGTCGCGGAAGCGTCAGCGGAAGCGTTCAGCTCTCGTGTTCAGCCTCCTCGTGTTCAGACCGACTCGGGAAAAGACCAGCGACTCTACCTGCGCGACTCCACCGAGCAAGGACACCAGAAAGGCACTTACGTATCTCCTCTTCCCTTTCTCTTCCCTCTACTTACCTTATTGTTCACCTTAATCAACATGTGCTTTCAATACATTCCTGTTATCTCTCGGCACCGTCCTTTCATCACGCGCAATAGGCAGCGCAATACTGCCAATCTGCGTCCCATCCCCACATCCTCACATACTCCTCTCTCTCTTTCCGTGGGTCTATGGAATTGTCAGTCAGCAGTCAATAAAGCTGACTTCATTCCAGCCTTTGCATCTCATTCTACTCTTAGTATCTTGGGGCTGACTGAGACCTGGATTCGTCCAGAAGACTCAGCAACCCCTGCTGCTCTCTCTAGCAATTTCTCCTTCTCCCACTCCCCTCGCCAGTCTGGGAGAGGTGGGGGTACAGGGCTTCTCGTTTCTAACAATTGCAAATACTCCACGCTCTCTTCTCTATGCAACAACAACTCATTTGAATATCATGCTATTACACTTACAACCCCCATTAAAATCCATATTGTAGTCATTTATCGCCCCCCAGGTCAGCTGGGTAACTTTGTAGATGAGCTGGATGTGCTGCTGTCCACTTTCCCTGAGGACGGCACCCCACTTCTAGTCTTCGGTGACTTCAACATTCATCTCGAAAAGCCACATGCAACAGACTTCACCTCTCTCCTAGCCTCTTTCGATCTCAAACGACTCATCACCACAGCTACTCACAAATCAGGCAACCAACTGGACCTGGTTTACACACGCAACTGCACCACAGAAAACATCCTGGTGACACCTCTCCACGTTTCAGATCATTTCCTCATTACTTTCAGTCTACAACTCTCTACCCCTGCACCCCCACCCCCACCACCAGTCACTTTCAGACGAAACCTGCGCTCACTTTCCCCCTCCCATCTCTCCTCTGCCGTGTCATCCTCTCTTCCCCCACCCTCACAATTCTCATCTCTGGATGTGAATACCGCAACGGACACCTTATGCTCCACTCTAATCTCTTCTCTAGACATTATCTGCCCTCTCTCCTCCAGGCCAGCACGCACTACTCCCTCTAACCCCTGGTTATCTGAGGTTCTTCGGGAACACCGGACCAAACTCAGGGCAGCGGAGAGGAAATGGCACAAATCAAAAGACGCATCTGACCTGAGTATGTATCAATCTCTCCTCTCCTCCTTTTCTGTTGATGTTCATGCTGCAAAATCTTCATACTTCCACAACAAGATCAACAGCTCCTCCAACACACGATTACTCTTCAAGACATTCAACTCTCTCCTCTGTCCACCTCCACCACCTCCCGCCTCCTCCTTAACTGCTGACGATTTTGCGACCTTCTTCACCAACAAAACAACAGCTATCAGCAGTCAGTTCTCAGCTCCACACACACAGGAACCCAGACCGACCCCTTCCACAGCCAATACCCCTCTGTCCTCCTTTTCTTCGCTAACCGAGGAAGAAGTATCTACACTTCTCCTCTCCAGTCACCCTACCACCTGCACGCTTGACCCCATCCCCTCACACCTTCTACAAGCCATCTCTCCCACACTTCTACCATCACTCACACACATCATCAACTCATCCCTCCACACTGGCACCTTCCCTACAGCATTCAAGCAGGCTCGGGTTACTCCACTGCTCAAAAAACCAACGCTAAACACATCATTGGTAGAGAATTACAGACCTATCTCTCTCCTACCATTCATTGCGAAGACACTTGAAAGAGCTGTCTTCAACCAACTAACATCCTTCTTGTCTCTAAACAACCAGCTGGATGTCAACCAAGCTGGCTTCAAGAAAGGACATTCAACTGAGACTGCATTACTGTCAGTCACAGAAGCCCTACGGATCGCAAAAGCTGCCTCCAAATCTTCAGTCCTCATTCTCCTGGATCTGTCTGCTGCCTTCGACACGGTGAATCATCAGATCCTTCTGTCCACCCTCTCATCACTGGGCATCACAGGAACTTCACTCCACTGGTTTGAGTCCTATCTCACAGGTAGGTCCTTCAAGGTCGCATGGAGAGGCGAGGTATCCAGAGCACATCAGCTGACCACAGGGGTTCCCCAGGGTTCAGTTCTTGGTCCCCTCCTCTTCTCCATCTACACCACATCACTGGGACACATCATACAGGCACACGGTTTTTCCTACCACTGCTATGCTGATGACACACAGCTCTTCCTCTCCTTTCAACCAGATGATCCCACAGTAGCTGCACGGGTCTCAAGCTGTCTGGCGGACATCTCCACATGGATGAAGGAACACCACCTGCAGCTCAACCTGGCAAAGACTGAGCTTCTCGTCCTCCCTGCCAATCCGTCTCTACAGCACGACTTCACCATCCAGCTAGAGTCATCATTAATCACCCCATCAAGATCGGTCAGAAATCTTGGAGTAACGTTTGATGACCAGCTGACCTTCACAGATCACATTTCAAAGACAGCTCGATCATGCAGGTTTGCACTGCACAACATCAGGAAGATCAGGCCTTTCCTAACTGAGCATGCAACACAACTTATCGTCCAGGCCCTGGTCATCTCTAGGCTTGACTACTGCAATGCCCTTCTGGCTGGACTCCCAGCATGTGCGACCAAACCCCTACAGATGATCCAGAATGCTGCAGCTCGTCTTGTCTTCAACGAGCCCAAGAGGGCCCACGTCACTCCTCTGTTCATCTCTCTGCACTGGCTACCTCTAGCTGCTCGCATCAAGTTCAAGGCACTGACGCTTGCTTACAGAACTATCACAGGCTCAGCTCCCTCCTACTTTCACTCACTCCTACGAGTCTACATCCCTACCAGACACCTACGATCGGTCAACGAGCGACGACTCGTGGTTCCATCACAGAAAGCCACAAAATCGCTTTCCAGAACATTCTCATTTACAGTTCCATGCTGGTGGAACGCTCTCCCCACCCTCATCCGGAATGCAGAATCCCTGACAACATTCAAAAAACAGCTGAAAACCAATCTCTTCCGTGAGCACTTAACCTTATAAAAAAAAAAAAATAAAAAAAAAAAATCCTTTCCCTTTGAAACATCACTTATCAGGCTTATGCTACTCTGAATAATACCAGAACTTCGTATTTTGAGCACTTCCTGCGTTGTTGTTGCTTTTGCCTCTTTATGATGACTCGCTGAACTTAGTCCTAATTTGTAAGTCGCTTTGGATAAGGGCGTCTGCTAAATGACTAAATGTAAATGTAAATGTAAATGTAAATTTGTTTCAGGATGCCTAAAGATATCTCAAACAAGTCGGCAAGAGGATTTAATTTTGATTGCAGATTGTGGAATGGCTTATCATTGCTGAACTTTATGACAGTTTTGTATCAGTTGCATCAAGGTGAGACAACACAACCTTCTTCGCAAGCCTGTCTGAAAGAAACCATGCGTTATTCTGTGCTTCTTCAGCAAATGTTAATTGCATATCAGCCCGACTAGACCGATGTTATCGTGTCACTGCCAAAAGCACTTACTTCCATTGTGTCTGCCATGATGGATAGGTGTAGGATTCAAAATGAACAAAAACAAAGGGGAAAAAAAACACATCTCAAGCTAACTAAGACTGTGTCACACTTGCTATGTATGTAATCAACAAGACAAGTAATAGTTTATAACAACATCAACAAAAGACAAATAACTGAAGAAACTGTGGGCTAAAATTCACCTGGATGGCAATCAACAGAACAACGAACAGTTGAGGGCTAATCAGGAACCATAGTGACAAACAAGTGGTGAGAAACAAAGAAAACTAGGTCATACCAAAACACAGGGACAAGAACTCAAGCACAACAGAACATACATGTGTCACACTGGTCCAGCTAAACCAGAACTAAAATAAAATTAGTTACTTACCAGATGACCGGTAAGTTTATACAGGGTAAATTGATTTATCAAGTCAAGACACAATCTATACCAACATTCTCATTCATACGTTTTCGTATAATCTGGGTGTTTCCTAACAATTGTGCGTTTGTATGTATGTGAATTACATAATACAAATTCATTCGAAATCACCACCTCGTAAAATAGTTACATTTTCCCATGAGATTGGGTCGATCAAGACACAATCCCATAGCAGGATTCTTTCATTTACAAGTGAAAGATGGAAAACACTTTTTCAGAGAAAACGTACTCGGTTACTAACGTAACCTCTGTTCTCTCTAGAGAGGGAACGAGTATTGCGTAAGCTAGCTTACGCTGCGGGAAAGTCTCCTTTCTCGAGATACTGAAGCCAAAAATTATCCTTAATTTTTTAAAACTTTGTCAACGCAGTGCGGCAGCCTGCAGACCTAGGGCAAGCGAATCGCGTGCCCATTGGCTGCTCTGCGGCAACTGCAGCAGCCTATGGCTGAGCCTTGCGCATGACGTCACGTCCAATGAGCGCGCTTAATGCGTCACAGCCCGTCATTAGGGGTGTGGCTTAGCGTATATAAGCAAGGAACAGAGGCTGCTTCACTGGTTTCTGTCGCATGAAGCGAAATGAGCTCGTGGCGAGAGCACGGCGGGTTACGCAATACTCGTTCCCTCTCTAGAGAGAACAGAGGTTACGTTAGTAACCGAGTACGTTCTCTTACGAGAGGTTCTCTCGTATTGCGTAAGCTAGCTTACGCTGCGGGAACACCCTTGTCAACGCCGTGCGCGCGCCCAGCATCCTGAATGAATCCCATGGGGGGGGGCCCAGGGAACGCGAAGCGGAGCTGGGCGGCCAAGATACCACAGTACACAAGCACATAATATGGGGCAGGGAGCGGCACAGCCGGTCCAACTAACACTTCCCACATAGTGTAGCTCAACCAGTAGAGCTAAATCCGCAACATAGCCCGCGCACAGACAGTGGGCTGGCTTACGCGAGACTTAGACTGATAGCACTTTGGCCTGCAAAGCGGGGACTTCCAGGTTGTAAAACCTAACAAATGTGGAGGGGGAGGCCCAGCCTGCCGCCGCACAAATGTCATGAATGGGAATCCCACTGGACCACGCCCACGATGAGGCCATGCCTCTGGTGGAGTGTGCCCGAATGCCCAAAGGGCACTGCAGGTTTTTTGATGCGTAAGCAGCTGCGATAGCATCAACTATCCATCTGGACAGGGTGTGTTTCGAGGCGGCGAGACCCTTGGTGCGCCCACCAAACGAAACAAAGAGCTGCTCTGAACGCCTGAAGGCGGCGGAGCGTGAAATATAGCTTTTTAGCGCTCTAACTGGGCAGAGGAGATTACTATCTGCCTCGCAGCCAGCATTTGGCAGGGCTGAAAGGGAAATGACCTGCGCTCTGAAGGGAGTGCCCAGAATTTTGGGGACGTACCCATGCCTCGGTCTGAGAATAACTTTAGAGTTATTGGGTCCGAACTCGAGGCACGCAGCGTTAGTGGATAACGCGTGAAGGTCTCCCACACGTTTTACTGAAGACAGAGCTATCAGAAAAACGGTTTTGAGCGTGAGGTATTTCATATCCACAGTTTCTAAGGGTTCAAAGGGATGTGCTTTCAGTGCGTCTAAGACCAGTGAAAGATCCCACATAGGAACCGAAGGGGGTCGCGGGGGGTTCATCCTCCTCGCTCCTCTAAGGAAGCGGATGACAAACTCGTTCCTTCCTAATGCGCGGCCCGGCTCTGAGACAGAGAGCGCTGAAATGGCCGCGACATAGACTTTGAGCGTGGAGGGGGACCTGCCCGCGTCCAGTAACTCTTGAAGGAAGCACAAAACGTGCGAGACCCCACATGTCTGTGGATTAAGCCCTCTGGTAGTGCACCATTTGTTAAACACCGACCATTTAGACGTGTAGAGCCGCCTCGTGGAGGGGGCTCTAGCTTGTATGATCGTGTTCATCACCCCTTCTGGTAGATCAGCATGTAATTGTTGAGGCTCCACGCATGCAGAGACCAGTGCTCTGGGTGGGGATGCCAAATCGAGCCGTGGGCTTGAGAGAGAAGGTCTCTCCGCACCGGAATCGGCCAGGGGGCTGAGTCTGCCAATTGTATGAGTTCCGGGAACCAAGCTTGGTTCTCCCAGAACGGGGCTATGAGGAGCACTGTGTGGCGCGCTTTCCTGACTCTCTCGATGACCTGAGGCAGCAGAGAGACCGGTGGAAACGCATATAGCGGGCCGCTGGGCCATGTCTGGGCCAGCGCGTCCTCGCTCTTTGAAAAGAACACTGGGCAGTGTGCGTTGTCTTTTGACGCAAAGAGGTCGACTTTCGCTCTGCCAAAGCGGCGCCACAGCGACTGGACTGTTTGGGGGTGTAGAGACCACTCCCCAGGGGGAACGTTGTCCCTGGACAGTCTGTCGGGGCCCTCGTTCAGATGGCCAGGCACATGCGATGCTCTCAGAGAGCGCAGAGAGTGCTGAGCCCATACGAGGAGGCGTTCCGTCAGGGCGCAGAGTTGCTTTGATCTGACACCGCCCTGGCGGTTCACATAGGCCACTACTGAAGTGTTGTCGGTGCGGACTAGAACATGGTGACCATGGAGGAATGGGAGGAAGTGCATGAGCGCTTTCTCGACCGCAAGCATCTCTAGACAGTTTATGTGTAGGAGATTCTCCTGGTCTGACCAGTGGCCATAGACCGGTCTGCCTTCGAAGAGCGCTCCCCAACCTGTTGAGACAACTTTCCGGTGTGAAACCACTCCCATAGTCACTCCAGTGTGATACCATTCGGCTGCTAGCCAGGGCTGCAGGGCTGAGACACAGACCTGAGTCACTCTGATTAGCGAGCCGCCGGTCGCCCAGGCTCGATGGGATACGCGCGCTTTCAGCCAGCGTTGAAGCGGGCGCATGCGCAGTAAACCCAGCTGAAGCACTGCTGCAGCTGAGGCCATATGCCCCAGAATGCGCTGAAATGCTTTCAGGGGAACCTGGTTGCCTTCTTTGAAGGATGCAGCGAGGCGCTGAATGCGGCGCGCGCGCTGCTCCGACAATCTGGCCGTCATTGCCACCGAGTCCAGTTCTATTCCGAGAAAGGAAATTGACTGCCGGGGCGAGAGCGAGCTCTTGGTCCAGTTGACCGCTAGACCCAGACCCTCCAGGTGGTCGAGTAGCGCTGTTCTGTGAGACACAAGTTCTGTCTCTGACTGCGCTAGAACGAGCCAATCGTCCAGATAGTTCAGAATTCGCATTCCCTGACTCCTCAGGGGAGCGAGAGCCGTGTCCATGCATTTCGTAAATGTACGGGGTGCTAAAGACAGGCCGAACGGCAGGACTGTGTATTGATAAGCTCGACCGTCGAAGGCGAATCTCAAGAATGGCCTGTGACGGGGAGTTATTTGGATCTGGAAATACGCGTCTTTCAGATCGAGAGAGATAAACCAGTCTCCTGGGCGAACTTGCGCAAGGATCTGTCTGGTTGTAATCATCCTGAACGGCCGTCTCATGAGAGCCTTGTTCAGATGTCTCAGATCTAAAATAGGTCTTAATGCTCCGTCCTTCTTGGGAACGAGGAAGTAACGGCTGTAAAAGCCTGACTCGCTCGAGGAAGGATGAACTTGTTCTATGGCCCCTTTTCGCAGCAGCTTTGCTATTTCTGCTTGAAGCAGATGCGCTGTTTCCAAACTCACTTTCGTTTCCGTCTGCGCTAGAAAGCGCGGAGGGCGACGAGCAAATTGGAGCGAATAGCCGTGTCTTATGGTGTTGAGCACCCATTCTGACGCGCCCTGAATAGCTTCCCATGCTTTTGCATGCATAGCTAGGGGTCGAATGGTCTCTGGGTTCAGATCGCCGCGTTGCGCGGGATGGGGAACCTGTACCAGAGAGGATGGAGCGGCGCGCGCGCCGCCGATGCTCGGACACGAGGGCAGAAGAACAGGGCTGGCCGACTGTGCAGATTTTAGAAGCTCGATCTCGGACGATGGAGCGTGAGCTGCTGCCAAATAACCCAGGCGCGAGAGCGGCGTGGGGATAATGGTGTCTGAAAGTGGGTGCGCGTGCTCGTGAGCTGGCGCGGGATTTGCACTTATGACACGGCCAGTGTTTGGGAGCTTTATGAGGTTTGCAACCTGTCTGGCAGAGCGGGTAGTGGGCAGGTGTGAGCACAATGCTGTGGGCACATTTTCTGCACTTGATGCTCGAGCGGAAAGTTTCCGCTTTAAGAGATAGCGCTCTGGACGCGTTGCCATGGGAACCTGGTCTGTGTGAGGGAGTGAGCACACGGGAGTGGGCACTTTTCCTACACTTAATATCCCTGCGGCTTGAGCCGTAGCAACTTGAGGTAACTGAGTGACAGAGTGAGCAGCAGGTAGGTGTGGGCACGGAAGTGTGGGCACATTTCCTACATTTAGTACTCGAGCGGTGTGAGGCCGCTTTATGAGAGAGCGCTCTGGGCGCGTTACCATGGGGATTGTACATGTGTGAAGCAGTGAACACGTGGGTGTGGGCACATTTTCTACACTTAAAGCACTTATACTCTTTTTGAGATTTATCTGAGTCGCCGTGAAAACGGCGTTTGTGTGCAGGCGAGCGAGTGTCATTACTGGCTCGTTGGCTGCGGTGTGTGCTGCTGCAGTAGCCTGAACATAGGGGACTGACAGAGCTGTGCGTTTCGATGGCGGTCCGGCCGTAGCGGGACCCAACCATCTTTTCCTCCTTGCAGATGCTAGGAGGACTTCGCGGGCTCAGGCTTCAACGCGATCTTGGGCCGCGGGCCCCGTGGGGGCGGCGGTCTGTGACGGCTGGTCGAGCGTGACCTGGGGCGACTGCCCTGGCGTCGCTGCGAAGCGCTGGGAGGCCTGGAAGAGCGCTGGTTAGAGCTGCGCACAGGAGGCTGAGTTTGAGGGCGGCCTGTGGCTGGGCTCGAACGGCGGGGCAGGAAGAGGTTCATCGCCTGTGACGCCTTCTGTACTTCGGAGAACCAATCCACAATTCCGCTGACCGCAGGGCCAAAGAGGCCGGTGGGCGAAAGTGGTGCGTTCAGGAAAACAGCGCGCTCAGAGTCACTCATGTCAGCGAGAGTCAGCCAGAGGTGTCTGTCGATGACGGTGAGCGCGGCCATGGATCTGCCGATGGCTTGAGCAGCGGTCTTGGTGGCGCGTAGCGCAAGATCCGTAGCGCTGCGCAGATCAGTTAAGGCGGACGGACCCGAGCCCTTCTCATCCAGCTCACGGAGGAGGTCGGCTTGAAGGATCTGAAGGACGGCCATTGAGTGCAGGGCGGAAGCAGCCTGGCCAGAGGTGGCGAAAGCGCGGCCGGCGAGAGCTGAGGTGGTCCTGCAGGCTTTAGACGGCAGGGCAGACTTTGAGCGCCATCTAGCAGACGGCGGGCAAAGGTGCGTTGCCACAGCTTCCTCAACGGCGGGGATAGCGTTATAGCCGTTCTCGGCGGCTCTGTCCACCTGGGAGAGAGCCGAGGAGACTGGCGAGCGGAGTCTGGTGGAGAACGGAGCGTTCCAGGATTTAGAGAGCTCGGTGTGGAGCTCAGGCAGGAAGGGTGCTGACCTAGAGGCAGGCGCAGGGCGGCGGCTAGGTAGAAAGCACCCATCAAGGCGATTGGGCTCCGGCTCCTTAGGTGGGGACCAATCCAGTCCCATTCTCTCGACCGCTTGAGTGAGGAGGCGGAGAAGCTCCGCGTCAACACTGGCACGTGATCTGGTAGACTCCAAAGTCGAGGGGGCGGAGCGGTGAGAGCCCGACCAGTCCTCGCTGTCAGACGCGAGCAGAGAGCAGCTGTCAGCGGCATCATCTGCATCATCCCCCAGGACGACGGCAGTGCGGGCAGAGGCCGGCAGCTGCGCGTCGGTGAAGGGTGGGGGGGAAGGAGAGAGCGAGGCTCGCGGGAGAGGTTCCGGCGAGCGCTCAGCTGTAGCGTCCAGTTCCGGCGGCCTTTGGGAGCGACGTTTCTTCTTACGTGGCCCAGAAGAAGTGGCCGGAGAAGGTGGAGGTTCCTCGAACTTAGCGAGTCGAGCCCGTAGGGTCGACATCGGTAACTCCTCACACTGATCGCAGCCGCCCTCGGAGAGAGCGCGGGCTGCGTGGTCGAAGCCCAGGCAGAGAGTGCACAACACGTGGCAGTCTCCGTCGCTGAGCGCGGCTCTGCACGAGCCACAGGATGAGCGAGGCATTTGCAACAACGCCTCGCGCTCTTTTAGATGCAGGTGTGTCGCGGCGGACACACAAACACACAACACAGAGCAATGAAAGGATATATATGCCGGATGGCGCAGCAGGCAGGGAAGGCTGAAGGCGGCGAGCGGCCGGCGTCCTCAGGCTGAAATCCTCGGCGTGCTGGTCGCTTGATTCGACGGCGCCTTCCTCGAAGATCAGCGATGCGAAGAGCTTCGCTGAAGAGACAGAAATCAGTGAAGCAGCCTCTGTTCCTTGCTTATATACGCTAAGCCACACCCCTAATGACGGGCTGTGACGCATTAAGCGCGCCAAGCGCGCTCATTGGACGTGACGTCACGCGCAAGGCTCAGCCATAGGCTGCTGCAGTTGCCGCAGAGCAGCCAATGGGCACGCGATTCGCTTGCCCTAGGTCTGCAGGCTGCCGCACTGCGTTGACAAAGTTTTAAAAAATTAAGGATAATTTTTGGCTTCAGTATCTCGAGAAAGGAGACTTTCCCGCAGCGTAAGCTAGCTTACGCAATACGAGAGAACCTCTCGTAAGAGAACCTTTTCAACTTCAAATTAATTTATTTATCTCTTTCCTCATTGGCAGAAATTTCTGTAATTTGTGAAAAAAATATAAGGCTAAATCATGCGCACGATTTACTAATTTGTTGCCTCGATTTATAAATTGTGCGCACAATTGACTATTTTGTTCCCTTGATTTGCTATATCGTGTGCACAAATTATTTATTTAATTTATAAATCGAGGGAACAAATTAGTAAATCATATGCACGATTTAGCAAATTGAGGGAACGAAATAGTAAATTGTGAGCACGATTTGGTAAATCGAGGGAACGAATTAGTACCGACTGACTTTTTTTCTTGCATGTCGTGCTGGGCTCCGTAGACAACACTTCCCCGCCATTGACAGAAATTTCCGGCTTTCACTGTTATACGGCAGGGAGCGCTATTACACATCTTCGGAAAGAGTACTCAATCTCCTGATCAAAACACACAAAAAAAAGAACAAAAAAAAAGATATAAGTAAGCAGATGTATGTGTAAAATAACGTGATCATCAGTATTAAACAGCATACGAATCAAAACTGTCTAATGTTCCAGAATGAATTGTTGACCCAGGAAGAGTTATAGGACTGTGAAGCTTTGGGGGTGTTGATGGACTCCATCTTTGTTTTGATCATCGTTCTGAATCCGATCCAGACATAGTCTTTGACAAAAACACATTTTCTCAGCTTTTTGCTCAAAATGTTTCTTTTTTTTCCCTTTTTTAAAAAAATGTTAATAAAACAGTTTTTTTGTTTGTTATTGTTGTTTAAAAGCAGAGGGTCTGTTCTTTCTTTTGACATATTGCATGTTCAGATATTCATATAACATAATATTCTGTGGGCCATGAAAATGATCAAAAATGCAGGTGGTGGCTGGCATCTTTTTTCAAAAACGCTGGTGGGGAAAGAGTTAATTATGTTGTTACATTGATGGATTTTTGATCATCCAGGCTTTAGAAATTCACCTGCCATTGACAGATGTGACAAAAAGTATTTTGGACCATTGTTAGATAGTAAACATCCCCTTTTCCTGAGTCAAACTGATAAATCATGACTGACCATCTCAAAGATTCCAAGGATTGTAGCAGATCATTTTAAGATTGTTATTGCCAGCAGGTGATTAATAATACAAAAGAAACAAACCATGCCCCCTTCCCCAACTTTCTTGCTCATCCACCTTTCTCAGGGGAGATCTTTTGATTGAATATATTGATTTGCTTGAGGCCAGCTAGTAGCCTGCCACAGGGATTCAGAATAAACCTTCACATCGAATGAACACGGCAGCAAGCAGTAGATTCCTGCATCTCAAACAGGAACCCAACTCATCCAACCTGTTGGGACATAAACAAAACCTTGCCATTTACAAACCAAATTCAGCTCATGTTGGAGGTGAAGGAAACAAGTTAGTCCTCAAATCAATGTCAAGGCAAAATAATGTCAAATCAATGTCAAGGCAAAAACTAGTCCTCAAATCAATGTCAAGGCAAAATAAACAACAGACATGTCTGTTTAAATTAACGTGTTTTGTTCATGATACCCAATAAAGCTGGGATATTTGGCAGAAAAGACTGATGGATTTCTATACTTTGTTAATGTCACGAGGTGACAAAGTCAAAGCGGAACTAAGTCCCGCTGGAAGTTTTGTTCCCCCCGGGACGGTGCCATTGTAACACCAGGACGGTTCCGGCTGTGTGTCCGTCACCATAACAACGGCGGATAATGACAGATACACATCAGGTGTGGGGGATTTACGCTGGGGCCGTGTAGGCAAATGGAGTGTATAAAAGAAAAGTGAAGAGACAGTTGGTGTGGTTCTCCCCCGAGAGAAGTCGTTCCCTTGGTGTTGCTGATTTGCGGAGGCAGGAGGAGAGAGGACATGTGAGGTACGCAGCATGTGAGCGGCCGCGGATGCGGAGAGGGAGAGGGAGAGGGAGAGGGAGAGGGAGAGGGAGAGGGAGAGGGGGGGAGAGGGAGAGGGAGAGGGGGGGAGAGGGAGAGGGAGAGGGGGGGAGAGGGAGAGGGGGGGAGAGGGAGAGGGAGAGGGAGAGGGGGGGAGAGGGAGAGGGAGAGGGGGGGAGAGGGAGAGGGAGAGGGGGGGAGAGGGAGAGGGAGAGGGGGGGAGAGAGAGAGAGAGAGAGAGAGAGAGAGAGAGAATTGAATTTAATTGTATTTAAATTACTCTTTATTACAAAAGACAAAACCAGATTAACAATAAACCAATGGATTCAATAAAACATGATTATAAGAAGTGTGCAAAGACCACTTCTCCTTCAACAACAGAGCACACTGCTCCTTTGTCACACCATTTCAAATCAAAACAAGCAAGATCATTTACTGACTTGTAGAAATTAAAATCAATTAAAATTCTGGCTTTCACAAGAGCAAAAAACAAAACAACAACATTCTGTCCAACTGTCCGTTCAATCATATTTTTTCTGCTCATATTCAATAATTTCTTGTTAAAAACCAGAACACAAGCTTTGTACAAGTTTTTTCCATTAGTTGAAAGAAAATTTAAACACAATGATTCACCTGTTTTGAAAAAAATCCCCATACAATCATCTAGTTTAGGTAATAAAATAGTATCTGGAAAGAAGTCCTCAGCATTAGGAATCTTTGCCCCTGTATGAAAGTCTGTTAGAGATTCCCTTTCCTCAGCTGATAAAACAGACCTCAACTTTGTCAATAATTCATCAACTTTACGAGTGGAAAAAAAACCAAGATGTAGGCTAAAGCAGCTTGCTCGGTGTTCATGAAATTGGGACCAGCCACCTTTACCATACGACCTATTGTAATGGTCTTAGATTTACATAGTAAATGACTTAGTCCAGGAAATTTTTGGTCTCTGAAAGAAATGTCCAATCGGCCTCCATGGATTATAGGCTCATTCAACAACCAAAAAAGAGAGTCCGAAGATGATGTCCTCTGATGATTAAAAAGACTCCAGACTCTAAAAAGGTTGCGATAGAACACTGGGACATTGGCAAGGTCCAGTTTTAGAGGGTCCATCAAAAAAAGAGCTCTGTCCAGCTGAAAACCACCCAAACTCTGTAAAATAGCACAGGCAGTAGCTCTCCAGCCGACACGAGTTGATCCAGACAGAAGTTTCTGTATAAATTGCAGACGAAAAGCTGCTGTCCTGCTCTGCAAATTCACTAACCCCTGACCACCTTCCTCTTTAGGCAAATATAAAACACTCTGAGAGACCCAGTGTAACTTATCCCAAAAAAAATCTACTAATAAGGCTTGAACATCTGATACAATTTTTTGAGGTGGATCAATACAAGCTAGCTTATGCCATAAGGATGAAGCAACCAAATTATTAATAATTAAAATTCTCCCCTTGTAAGACATCTTTGGGGTTAACCACTTCCACTTTGCCAACCGACCTTTAAGTTTGTCAATAACACCATCCCAATTTTTCTGTATGATACTCTCATTACCTAAAAATATTCCTAAGTACTTTAACCCTTCTGTGTTCAAATGTAGCCCTTCAGGGAATTTTAACCTTCCTCTCTCCCATCTTCCACAGACCACAGCTTCGCTTTTTTTCCAATTCACCTTAGCGGAAGATAAACCTTTAAAATCATCAAGTAATTTCATTAAAATATCTATATCTCTTTGGCATTTAACCATCACAATCAGATCATCGGCATAAGCTGATAAATGAACAGTGCAATTAGACCCAGCTATTTGTACCCCACTCAGATTACTCCTTATCTGTTGTAGTAGCGGCTCTATGGCTATTGAATAGAGCATTCCTGACAAGGAACATCCTTGTCTTACACCTCTTTCAACCTTGAAAGGAGTGCATAAACCACCGTTAACCTTCAGCAAACTCTCAACATCAGTGTATAATACTTTTATCATATTCACAAAATCTTGGCAAAACCCAAATGATTCTAATGTTTTCCACAGGTAATTATGCTCGACACGATCAAATGCCTTCTCTTGGTCTAGAGAAACTAGAGCACAATCTAAATCAAATATCTTGGAGACATCTAAAAAATCCCGCAATAAAGAAATGTTATCGAAAATAGACCTGCCAGATACACAATAGCTCTGGTCCGGGTGAATGATCTGTCTCATCACCACTGACAATCTTTTCGCCAATAATTTAGAGAGTAGTTTGTAATCTGTACATAAAATGGACACAGGCCGCCAATTTTTGATCTCTGTCAAGTCTCCTTTCTTTGGGAGAAGTGTAAGGACTGCTCTGCGGCAGCTCAAAGGCAGCCGCCCTTCGATCAAACTCTCCTTGAGCACTGCGAGCAAGTCCTCCCCCAACACTGTCCAGAATGACTTATAAAAGTCGACAGGAAGACCGTCAATGCCGGGAGCCTTTCCCGACTCCATACCCATCAGGGCTTCATGCAATTCCTCTAGGCACAAGGCCTTGCTGAGTTCCTGGTTGTCTTCTTCGGACACCCCTGACAGGTTTTCCAGAAAACCACTACCAACAGCAGGCTCTGAGTCACATTCACCTTTGTACAGTTTTTCATAAAAACAAACAGCTCTCTTTCTAATATCAGTGGGATCAGTTAACAAAAATCCAGCTTCAGAACGCAAAGCATGGATTAACCTTTTCTGACCATTCTTTTGCTCTAAATTAAAAAAGAATTTAGTTGGCGCATCCATCTGATCAATTTGCTGAAATCGGGACCGAACCAGAGCTCCTTGTGCTCTTGCCTTTAAAAGATCACTAAGCAGAGTCTTTTTAATTGAAAGAGCTTCCAAGCATCTATTCTCCCCCGTTAATTCAACTGATTCCTGAAGCTTTAAAGGTGCCCTAGAATGGATTATTTTATTATTTTATAATGTTTCCTAGTGTGCCCTTATAATGTTAGTATGTTTTTTAGATCAAAATTTGTTATAATTTAGAAATAAAAGGCATATTTCCTAGCCTGATTTTATCCTTTGATTTGAACTCTCAGTTTGAAGGGGCGTGTCTGCTGTGAGACTTCAGTGTAAACGCCCTCTGCTGTGATTGGCTGACATGCTTGCATATGAAATATCTGGCATTAAATGTAGAGCTATCAGGAAAACTTTTACTATTACAGCTTTTATACGTTTTTACTATTATCGATTGCTCCTGTCTGCCTCGCTGCCTGCTGTGAGTGTGTTTGCTCTGTGCTGTAAGCTCCGTCTTAGCCTCGTATTTTCCTTGTTTTGAACCATCATCTACTACAATTTCTAGTTGTTTATACTACTACTAAATACAGCTTACCCAACATCGCTAGCTTCCGTTACTACTAGCACAGCACGCTAGTAATTCGCTAGCCTGTAAACGCGCGCCACCCGTGTGCGCTCAGCTATTTTTATTTATTTATTTTCTCTCGCGCGCTCGCGCCTTTGAGTTCATAAAAGCTCAGGTGAGTAAGAAACACTCAACAAACACGGTGAGTAATGTCTTGTCCTGTTATTATCATGCGTCGCGTCTGAATACGTTGTTGTTTTTGGAGCTCTATCGATTTGATTTATAATTCTTGATTTTTCTCGCTGCCTGCTGTGAGTGTGTCTGCTTCGGTGCTGTAAGCTCCGTCTTAGCCTCGTATTTCCTTGTTTTGAACCATCATTTACTACAATTTCTAGTTGTTTATATTACTACTAAATACAGCTTACCCAACCCTGACATCGCTAGCTTACGTTACTACTAGCACAACACGCTAGTAATTCGCTAGCCTGTAAACGCGCCACCCGTGTGCGCTCAGCTATTTTTATTTATTTATTTTCTCTCGCGCGCTCGCGCCTTTGAGTTCAGAAAAGCTCAGGTGAGTAAGAAACACTCAACAAACACGGTGAGTAATGTCTTGTCCTGTTATTATCATGCGTTGCGTCTGAATGCGTTGTTGTTTTTGGAGCTCTATCGATTTGATTTATAATTCTTGATTTTCTCTTTAAACTCGCTTACAACGAACATTTTCTACTTTTCCTCACTGAGAAGCACTAATGTTACTGCTCAAACCTCATTGTTACAACGCGGACTGTTGAGCAGACGCGTCTCAAGCCTATTAGTGATCCAACGCTGCATACTCTTAAAGGTTACGTCCGTGGATCACGGCTGAACGCGTCTTCTCCACACTCACTTATAAACAAACTTTTTTTTCTTTTTTTTTTTTTCTTTTTTTCTCGCCTATCGTGCGTCTACTCTACACCCCTACCACTAAAAAACCTCATAGTTACAACGCGGACTGTTGAGCAGACGCGTCTCAAGCCTATTAGTGATCCAACGCTGCATACTCTTAAAGGTTACGTCCATGGATCACGGCTGAACGCGTCTTCTCCACACTCACTTACAAACAAACTTATAATATAAATTAGTATTAATATTGATAGCATCACTGGTAGCTTCGTTGCTAACTCACTGTCCATCTGTTAAAATGGCGAATATATCAGATTTAAGTAGTCTACCGCTTGGTGCAGGTGAGGACACATTTGAGCTGCACGCACTGCAGTCTGAGCTGGAAGCTGTTGAGAAACAGATCCACAACCTTTTATTGAGACAGGCCGAGCTGAGAGACCGGTGTTTGGCTCTTGAAACATCACGCGCCGATGCACACAAATCAGTGTTTAACGTTACTAACCCGCTGACTCCGACCGCGTCTACTCCGTGCGTTCCTCAGCATCGGTCGAAATCAGCCATGGTCTCGTTCACTCCGGCTCCAACACGCCACCACGAAGCCTGGGTGGTTCCGCAGCGGAAGACGCGAGTCAGGTTTAGACCAAGACTTTCTCCGACCCTCCCGGTTTTCGAGTTATCGACACAAAACCGCTTCTCCCCTCTACGCGAAACAGAACGCGATGCTGTGATCATCGGCGATTCCATCGTTCGGCATGTACACGCTACGTTAGGTAAAAGTAAGGTGCAAAGTCACTGCTTTCCTGGTGCTCGTGTTTCTGAAATCGCTGCTCGCGTTCCCGAGATCCTGAACGGTGACGAGCGCGTCGGAACTGTGGTCCTGCACGCGGGAGTGAACGACATCAGGCTGCGCCAGACGGAGATTCTGAAGAAAGACTTCAGGAATCTAATCGATACAGTACGCAGCACATCGCCTGAAACAACGATCATTGTGTCAGGACCGCTTCCCACGTACCGACTAGGGCATGAAAAGTTCAGCAGATTATTTGCGCTAAATGAATGGTTAATGTCATGGTGCAATGAGCAGAAACTGCTCTTTGTAAATAATTGGAATCTGTTTTGGGAGCGTCCTAGGCTTTTCCGTGCTGATGGCTTACACCCAAGCAGATTCGGAGCGGATCTTCTGTCAGATAACATCTCCAAAATGTTAAATACCCTTTGACTAGTAACCAAAAGTCCAAATCATAGTCTCTGCTGCACCAATTCAACTGATATAAATACTAGTGTAGAACATTGCATAGAAACCGTGTCTATTCCTCGTTTAGTGAGATCAAATAATAAATCTAATGCAGGATCTAGGAAAAATCTAATTGTTATTAAAACAGAAAATGTTGCTATTAGTAAACAAAAACTATTTCTAAAGCTAGGTCTTCTAAACATTAGATCACTCACACCTAAGGCAGTTATTGTAAATGAAATAGTCACAGATAATAGCTTCGATATACTTTGCCTTACTGAAACCTGGCTTAAACCAAATGATTATTTCGGTATTAATGAGTCTACTCCTCCTGGATACTGTTATAAGCATGAGCCCCGTCTGATTGGTCGTGGCGGAGGTGTTGCAACCATTTATAAAGATATTCTAAATGTTACCCAGAAAACGGGTTATACGTTTATTTCATTTTAAGTACTTGTACTAAATGTTACGCTCTTAGATGTTAGAAAAACATCCCTATTATCTCTAGCCTTGGCTACCGTATATAGACCGCCAGGGCCTTACGCTGATTTCCTAAAAGAGTTTGCAGATTTTCTCTCAGACCTATTAGTCAATGTCGATAAAGCATTAATTGTTGGAGATTTTAACATACACGTAGATAATCCAAATGATGCGTTAGGAGCTGCGTTTACAGATTTATTAAATTCATTTGGGGTCAAGCAAAACGTCACCGGACCAACACATCGTCTTAATCATACACTCGATTTAATTATATCACATGGAACCGATCCAACCGATATAGATATCATTCCACAAAGTGATGAAGTCACTGATCACTACATGGTAACTTGCATATTACGTACTGCTGTAATATGTCATGCGGCGTCGCGTTATCAACCAGGCAGAACAATCCTCCCATCCACCATAGATAATTTCTCAAATTGCTTATCTAATCTGTCTCAGCTGCTGCCTGAACCCAAACAAACAGATGAACTAGAAGAACTAACTAGCACTATGAGCACCATTCTCTCTAGAACATTGGATGTGGTTGCACCTATTAAATTAAAAAAGGTCAGAGAGAAAAATAAAGCACCATGGTATAACAATACTACGCATGTTTTATAGAGAGAAACGCGTATTTTAGAGCGTAAATGGAAACAAACTAATTTAGAGGTCTTTAGAATCGCGTGGAAAGACAGTATGTCACGTTATAAAAAGGCCCTAAAAGCGGCCAGGGCTGAGCACCTCCGCAAACTAATAGAAAACAACCAAAACAATCCAAGGTTTTTATTTAACACCGTGGCTAGACTAACAAATAAACAGACGTCACCCGAACAAAATATCCCGTTACAGTTCAGTAGTAATGATTTCATGAACTTCTTCACTGAGAAAATAGAAAGCATCAGAACCACAATTGTAAACGTTCAATCTTCAATCGCGCCTTATAATTCAGCTTCAATTATCACCCCGAAAGAACAATTACAGTGCTTTACAACTATAGAACAAAAAGAGTTAAATAAACTTATCACTTCATCTAAAACAACAACATGTTTATTAGATCCTATACCAACTAAACTACTGAAAGAAGTGTTACCTGTAGTGGAAGATCCTCTCCTCAATATTATTAACTCGTCTTTATCTTTAGGTCATGTTCCAAGAACATTTAAACTGGCAGTTATAAAACCTCTCATTAAGAAACCACAATTAGATCATAATAATCTAGCAAATTATAGACCCATTTCAAATCTTCCATTTATGTCTAAAATATTAGAAAAAGTGGTGTCCGCTCAACTGGGCTCTTTCTTGCAACAAAATGAGATCTATGAAAAGTTTCAGTCTGGATTCAGACCGCATCATAGCACTGAAACTGCGCTCGTTAAAATCACAAATGATTTACTTTTAGCTTCTGACCAAGGCTGTATCTCAATACTAGTTTTACTTGATCTTAGTGCTGCGTTCGATACTATAGATCATACATTACTCTTAGATCGACTACAAAATTATACTGGTGTTCAAGGACAAGCACTAAGCTGGTTCAAATCATACCTATCTGACCGCTACCATTTTGTCTATTTAAATGGAGAAAAATCGATCATAACTCCAGTAAACTATGGAGTGCCGCAGGGATCTGTATTAGGCCCTCTGTTATTTTCAATATATATGATGCCACTTGGAAATATTATAAGGAAACATGGAATTAGTTTCCATTGTTATGCTGATGACACTCAAATATATATTTCATCACGGCCGGATGAAAACGCAAAATTTTCCAAATTGACAGAGTGTGTTAAAGATATAAAAGATTGGATGACCCGTAATTTTCTTTTATTAAATCCAGACAAGACAGAGGTAATACTTATCGGTTCAAAAAACCGCCCACAAAACCTCGCACAATACAACTTTAACATCATAGGATGTCCTGTTACTTTATCCTCTACAGTAAAAGACCTGGGTGTTATACTCGATTGCAACCTGTCTTTTGAAAATCATATTTCATATGTTACAAAAACAGCATTTTTCCACCTTAGAAACATTGCTAAGCTACGTAATATGCTATCAGTTTCTGATGCAGAAAAGTTAGTTCATGAATTCATGTCCTCGAGACTGGATTACTGTAATGCTTTACTAGCTGGTTGTCCTGCATCCTCAATAAACAAGCTACAGTTAGTCCAAAATGCCGCCGCTAGAGTTCTTACTAGATCAAGAAAATATGATCATATAACACCGATTTTATCATCACTGCATTGGTTACCTATAAAGTTCCGTATTAATTACAAGGTATTGCTACTGACCTATAAAGCCCTAAACGGCTTAGCTCCAGTCTATTTAACGGATCTTTTATCACCCTATAATCCATCGCGCTCTTTAAGATCACTAAATTCAAGGCTTTTGGTCATACCTAGGATATCCAGAACCACCAAAGGAGGGAGAGCATTCTCACATTTGGCTCCAAAACTCTGGAATAGTCTTCCTGATACTGTTCGTTGCTCAGACTCGCTCTCCCAGTTTAAAACTAGATTAAAGTCGCATCTCTTCAGCCAGGCATTCATATAATCCTACAGTTCAAACTACAATCCGGCCTCTAGCTCATAAATGCCAGAGGAGAACTGGCCCCCGACTGAGCCTGGGTTCTCCCAAGGTTTTCTTTTCTCCATTAGGTCACCTGATGGAGTTTTAGGACACCATTAGGTCACTTGATGAAGTTTTTCGGTTCCTTGCCACTGTTGCCTTTGGCTTGCTCAGTTGGGGATATTTTGGGGATATTTAATTTAATTTTATCAATCAATAAATTCCTCTTGAAACAAACTTTGTTGTATTATTTTAATTTAATACTGTGAAGCTGCTTTGATACAATCTGTATTGTGAAAAGCGCTATACAAATAAACTTTTTTAAGTATTTAGATCTATTCCCGTCACATAAAAGGTTGCAGTGAGCATTGAGCAGATGACAGCCTGTTGATTGCGTGAATGAAGATCTTATCACTGCAACGCGATTTACTGATGCATAAATAGTGTTGAACGACTTTGAGAGAAAGATTATCTGTCTGAATTTGAACAATTACACATCAGAAATTCACATAACCCACTGGTTCTCCAGAGGCTCGGATGAAGGAGCTAAAAAATATGTTTGTGTTCATTTGTACATCCAAACACTGAGCAACTGCCATGCTTCGTTCGCTCGTTTGCAAGCCACAATGTCTCTCGAGTAAAAAAACAATATCGCGCTGGATCTAAATAACACAGTGTAAATTACCGTTAGTAAAATCACTACTTACCGCTTGCGGGAATATAACGTTAGTTGAAATTGCCCCCTTCGTCAGTATGAGACGCCGAGAGAAGCCTGGCTGCTTGATATTGTTCCAGGTTAGAAAAAAAGTCCGCGGTGAAATGGGCAGAGCAACTAACAACTTCGAATTAAACTGTAGCGGTATCCGATTATATATAGATAGATTATAGATAGATCTGCCATTTTCCCTATGATCCTCCTCCTGCTTGTTTCTTCACCTGCAGAACTTCTGATGATTCGGCTGTGCAGTTTCGCCTGGCACTGAGCATGGGCTAGCATATGCAAATGTTTGGAGGCGTACATATTAATGATCCCAACTGTTGCGTCACAGTTGGTGTTATGTGGAGATTCGCCTGTTTTTCAGGGGTGTTTTTCAAAAACGAGATTTAAATAAGAAAGAGAAAACTATGGTGTTTGAGACTCACTGTATGTCATGTCCATGTACTGAACTCTTGTTATTTAACTATGCCAAGATAAATTCAATTTCACATTCTAGGGCACCTTTAATATGGATGTCTCCAAGGTTTTCATATCTCTTAACGTCTGAACAGTGATGTTTCGAGTGTGCTGTTGACAGAATTGTTTAATCTGAGCTTTACCATAATCCCACCACTGTTTCAAGGATTGAAAGTGACTTTTTGTGGTTCTAAAATTAACCCAAAAATATTTAAAAGAATCCACAAAATTATTATCATACAACAGGGAAGAATTTAAATGCCAGTAGGCACTCTTTGGTTTGATAGAATTCAAAAAAAAGTTACAACACACCATACTATGATCGGAGAAACTTACAGGTACAATAAAGCATTTACTAAAAATACCACATTGATGTTTAAAAGTGTAAAACCTGTCTAATCTTGCTAGAGATAGCACATTACCCCGATTATGGGACCAAGTATATTGTCTCTGATTGCCATTGAGATGTCTCCAAATGTCACTCAACTCATGTGTTTTAATCACTTGAATAATTCTCTTACGTGAGGGTTCGTGGGGTTCGATATGATTCCTGTCAAGTTCTCCCTCAGTGCAATTAAAATCTCCTCCTACAAATAACCACTCTTCACTATTACAATTTTGCAAGATTGAATTAAGCTGATTTAAAAACAACATTCTTTCAACTCCTGCAGTTGGAGCATAAACACAAATAAGTATGAAGACGTGATTTTCAAATAAGGCTCTAAGGCTCTAACCTTCAAAAGCCTACCTTTTATAATTTCATCGATATCATAAGTAACTGGTTTAAAACTTTTAGAAAATAATATAGCAACCCCTCCACTTACAGCAGTGTTATGACTTAAAATTGAAATTCCATCCCATTCTCTTGTCCACTTAGTCACATTATGTACATCACTATGAGTTTCTTGAAGAAAAACAATATCTAGTTTTTTTTCCTTAAAGACCTCATATATCACTGCTCTTTTCCTAATATGTCTTGCACCATTTGCATTCACAGATGCAACACTGATTTCAGCCATGAAAGGTAAAAAGGAAAAGAAAAAGAAAAAAGCAGCTAGCTTCACTAAATTCTTATTTTTCAGCACCATCACTCAATTCAGTGTTAATTTTTCTCACTAGTTTTTTCAATCTGTAAATTTCTTTTTTGGTAAATGAACCTTCAGCCATCAAATACCGTGTCTTTTCAATGAACTGTTTTAAGTCAGGAAAATATTCATCCACTCTCACTCCTCTTCTGTTTTTAGTTGACTTAAGAAACAGTTTAATGTCATCTAGTTCATAACAACGACTCATGTTTTCAATTTGCGATAGCGAAACACTACAGTCTGACTTTCACTTTCGATTTTGTCCATTTTCTTGCCAAATCCTAAATCCCCGGTAATTACACTGCTCTTTCTTTTACGCGGCACCTTAAATATCAAACTCTCTTCACCACTGCCCGTATTCATGCTTGTTTCACCTATTACAGTCTGTTCCCTTCCAATACCGCCCAATGGGACATTTTGGTCTTTAACGGACTGTAAAGTCTCCAATTCATTTGGTTCCTCATTGACAGATTCTCTTTCTACGCTTACATCTGGCTGAATGTTTAGCGGTTCCTCCACAACTAAGCTGTCCTCGGTTTGCTCCGTCACTAGCGCATCCGACTCAGCATGCCCCCCCCCCCCCCCCCCGCAGCTCCTGCTGGCTCGGGAGGACCAGTCGTGTCATCCGTAACAATTAGCGTTTCTTTTCTTTTCTTTTCGGGACAATCCCTGATTAAGTGACCTACTTTATTACAGCCAAAACACTTAACTTGACCAGTTGTCGCAAATACAACATAATCAAAATCATCAATCCGATATTTAAAAGTAAGATCCAGCTCAACATCGTCTCTCACAATCATATAAACAAATCGTCTAAATTAAACAACATGCATTAGTAATGGGGATCCGCTTCCAATTGGGATTTTTTTGATCGGGGATACTAATTTGCCGTGACGAGAAAGAGACTGAATTAACACTTCATCGCTGATAAATGGAGGCACATTTGACAGCGTAACTTTTTTAGACGGCATTGCAAGAGGAAGAACATGTATAAACAAACCATCGACAACAATTCCTCGCTCAACTAACTCATCTGTTTTTTCTACTGCATTTAAAAAAATGACAGTAGCACTATTCATTTTTGATGCTGACAGAATGCTTTCATGCCCAACAATTTCTCCTATGGCCAAGCAACAGTCCTCTACACTCACAGCCGACGCCACCTTCACTGCATGACGCCGCGTGAGTGTATTCAACACCCGTGCACCTGGGGCCGCCATGTTTCCTTACAGGTAGCACGCGGCCCAAACCGCACCCCCAGCACAGATTAGCAAACACTAAAATAACCCCACCATGAAGAGAAAGAGGAAAAAAAGAAAAAAAAGGAAAGAAAAAGACACCAAAAAACGATGTAACTTCAAAACAACAAAGAGTACAGAGGGAAAACTCCACGCACTCACCGCACACTCCCGCACTCACTCCACAAACGCCCACGCATGCGCACGAGAGAGAGAGAGAGAGAGAGAGAGAGAGAGAGAGAGAGAGAGAGAGAGAGAGAGAGAGAGAGAGCTCTGTTTCTGCTGTTCACTCGCAGTCATAGCTGTCCATTAACCTCTTCTTTGCCTGAACCTGCTGCATTGGTGAAATACCATTAACCTCTTCCCTGCCTGAGCCTGGTGCGAAGATACGTGAAGAGAACGCTGAAGACGAGAACGCGGAAGCTGTGAATTATGTTCGTTCCTCTCTCTGTCTGAAGGTGCTGAGATACGCGAAGAGCACGCTGAAGAAGAGAACGCGGAAGCTGTGAATTATGTTCGTTCCTCTCTCTGTCTGAAGGTGTTGAGATACGCGAAGAGCACGCTGAAGAAGAGAACGCGGAAGCTGTGAATTCTGTTCATTCCTCTCTCTGTCTGAAAGTGCTGAGATACGCGAAGAGAACGCTGACGAAGAGACTTTTTAAGATTGTTTTTACTATTTAATAAAGAGCCTATTTTGAATTCTGTGTCCGCCTTTTCCCTTTGTGTCCACGGTCAGCTCCTCAGGGGCGGCACGCAAGCGAGGGGTGGGTGGGTGGCCCGCTGGCGCTCCACCCCCGACCTGTGACATTAACAAAGACTTTCACCCTGTTCATAATGAATACACTGGTGAATTCAACACACAACAGAGCACAGAGTGGTGAAATGCTTCCTCCTGGTGGACATATGTAGATATACCGTAAAGTTTTGTGGTTTTATGACAAGAATGTCCAATCCTCTCCTTGAGGGCCAATTTCATTTAGTTCCAACACACCTGTCCTGTGAAATATGAGCCACAATAAAAGGGCTCAAAAACTTGAAGCCAGCTAAAATGGCATGCAGCTTCAGCAAATGTCTTTGTATCTCATTTTTGCTTTTGTTAACACTGTCAATTAGGTTAGGTTTTAGTGTTGGTGCAACGTTATTTTCAAACTGGATAGAGAATTAACCTTTAAGCACCACTCACCAGACATTTAATTTCTGAACTGCTGTGATACATACAGTACAACAACCAACATAATAAAACATTGCCAGATTCATGTTCATCTGTTTCGTATAAAACTGAACACGCTTTTAGCAACACTCACTGGACATTTCACTTGGAAAGTTTTGTGACATATGCAAGAAGCAACATAATACAATTTTGCAGCAATGTCGCCACAGGCACATTTGGTTGTTTAGATATTTCTAACCTGACCTGACCTTTAAAATTACTTTCGGTGATCAGAATCGTACAGTTAATAATAATGTTTAATAAGTTCACACTTACAAATAATCAGATTTAAAAGAGTAGAAGAGTAAAAGAGTATGTGTATTTGACGTGGAATTCGGCCTGAACCCAGATTACACCCCCGTATCCCTTGCTGGGATAGGGATATATATAAATATATACAGTTGTAATTGAAATTATTCAACCATATTGTAAATTTATTGGCAAAATTTACAGACTTTCAGCTGTTTGCAATGAACAAATCATACAAAAGCTCAACACAACAATTGTTTCAAGTGGTTTCCCCAAATTCAACTGAAAATGCATATTTTAATGACTTCTGGAGTCTCAAAATAATTCAACCCCCTGAATAGAATCCCTCATAACAGCACAAATCTGCAAAACAAGTGTTGTCTCAAGCACATCTGATGCAACTAATAAAGGGCTTCATTAGTTTCACCAGGAGTGTTTGAGTTAGAACATATGAAATATCTGAACTGGCTAGATTTGTTGAGTCACGTTTGACTGCATGTTAGAAATATGTTCAAAAGAATGGTCCAAAAAGTTAAGAGAAGAAACCATCGCCCTTCACAAACAAGGAACAGGATACAAAAAGATGGCAAAGGCACTATATGATCTAGGAGACACTGTTGTAAGCATAGTTTGCTAGTTCAAAGTTAAAGGAACAGTGGTTATACTACCTGGACAAGGCAGAAAAGGGAAGCTATCAACGGCTGCAACCAGATTTCTGAGAAGGCAGGTTCAGAAAAACCCTTGAGTGACTGCAAAAGACCTGCAGCAAGACTTGGTAGCAACAGGCACTGAGGTTTCAGCTTGCACAGTAAGGCGCGTACTAAACGCATGCGGTTTCCATGCCAGAACTCCAAGACGTACAGTATACACCACTACTGACCCGAAAGCACAAGAAAAGGCGGCTCCAATTTGCTCAACATCATTTAAATAAGCCACAGACATTTTGGGATTCTGTATTTGCCCCCTATGGCTCAGCGGTGTGTCTGGAGAAAGAAGAATGAAGCATATTCTGAGAAGAACCCTCAGCCTACTTTTGACTGACTCATTTGGGAGACAACGGGTTTATCATGTTTTATGTGTGTTGTGTGCAGGACAACACAATTTACCATAATCAAATGAGGCAACATGTTTAAGTTAATGTTAGTTAGATGCTAACAGATGCAGAGCTAGAACTTCCACAGTTCTGTCCATTGTCAAAAGAAACTTGTTACTGGTGTGGTGATGGCTTGAAAATGAACGTGAGGCATTTTCCCATTCCTGTTTGTTTGTTGGTGCCAACTGAAACTCTCTTGCCATTGAAGTCACTTACAGGCTGTGAGAGTAGGTACGTGTTTGGATTAATTAACCAGGCTTGCGTTTGCCCGCCTCTGCCATGCAAACGGTTTGGTCCATGCTGAAGTGGCAAGGGGGAGACTGAGGGTTGTCATGTTGTTCTGGGAAACCTGACTAAATATCTCACATCTGCTGAAACTTTGAGCAATGGGTGGAGTTTCTGCTTGGGTTCCAGCAGGGAATCACAGGGGAACCCGAGACAGCTTGTTGGGTGCCATGGCAGACCCTGGTGGCTAAATTCAGATTGATTGGTCACTGGGATTGGCTGAGCCATGAAGCTGGCGCATAGAGGGGGATGGAGCCTTTGGAAGCTCCACTTAATACAGTTAGCAGATACTCATGCTTGGCCATGACTTCGCGTTATATCAACATCTCTCACCTTCCCTGATGAGAGGACTCTAAATACACACTGACACACACATGACACTTCACGCGCTCCTACAACCTCTCGTCGTGCCAAAGACCTGTCACAGCGAATGCGTTTAGCGTATGGTAAGTTTGACATTAACATATAGGGAAGAGAGAAGGATCAAGAAAGGACAAGAAACAAGAAAGGAGTACAACTGGTGAATTGTCTTCTTGTGGAAAAGTTTCCCCCTGATGGATGGCTCTGGCGTTTTTCCAGAGAGGAAATAGTCACATTCTTCTTAAAGCCGTGCTGTGACTCTATCGGATGGAGTTCTGAAATACAGCCCAACAGAGAGCTCTGCTTATAACTGAAACACATCTACGAGCCCCATCCGTCATACTTTCAAACAGAAGCGTCGGCAGATGGAAGCGGGAAAGTGGGGGTGAGGGGGAATTCTCTCTGCCATCATGAAGTCGTTCCTTGCCTCCTTAGCTTTGACTCAAGGGCCCATTGCCAATTCTATAATCCATAGATTACTAGTTTTTAAAGATGCTGTGGGTAATTATTTCACTACTTTCTCCTAACCCAGCTTAAATAAGCAGAGGCAAGTGTAAATAAACCATTTGAAGACTGAGATCCTGAAAAGCGTAAACACTGTGGTGCTTTCCAAAGTTCGTTTGTTTGATCATTCTTACCTGCCTGACTCAGCATTCAAGTGCTTTGTTGTCGGAAAGAACAGGAATTATGGAGTACACCAGGTTTATTCTTGCCTATTTATTTGGAAAATCTTAATGAAGCCAAAATTATATTTAGCGTCCCATTCATCGACAACCATATAAACGTTCACCGCGCTATCTAGATAAAGTCTGAAATTTTCGCTGTGTATAAAACACACTACGCTTCAAATGATTACATGCAAATATGCACTACTTTAACGACAAGACAAGGCGGTGTAGCTGTTGTGGAAAAACTAATGATGCATATCTGTCACTGTCAGGGCAACAATCATTCTCCCCTCCACCACGTTTAGAGTTTGTGTCCCGCCCATACTGGGAACTTGGGTATCAAATTTATCCCTGAACTTCCCAGTGGAAAAAACGACTTGAGAGGGCATTCATGTACAAATTTTAACTAGGAAAGTCGTATCTACGATAATTCTGATAGCACATAAAGACAACATTAGTGTGCCCCATAGATTGTTGAAAAGAGAATGCCAAAAGTCCCCGGGTGATCTACTTTAAGTCTGCTGCAGAGCTCACAGGCTTGCGGTCACCCTTCTGAAACCTAAAGGGACAAATGGGGACACCCTATGGGACACCTCTTGTGGACTTAACGGACGGTAGCTAGCTTTGTAGACAGAAGAGTGATTTCTCTGATAGGCGGATACCTCATAGGCGGTGTTCGGGATTAGTGGGAGTGGCTTGCGGAGCTGTGCAATGTGGTGCATTGTGGGAGTTGTTGTCTTCCATACAAATGCGCCCTAAAGTTACTTTCTGTCTGTCCTCGGTCATGAAGGAACCAAATTGGAAATTGATGTTACATTTCGACTACATATATGACCCACTTTCAATAAAGATTAATGTTCCCATTACATGGGTGAAATGCTCCTTTAACTTGTTTGTCACACTTGTTTATATATTTATTTTGTCCCGAACCTGTTGATTTATTAAAAAATATAAAAAATGCAAATATGCACACACACACACACACATATATATATATATATATATATATATATATTCAGTATGTATATATTCAGTGTATATATATATATATATATATATATATATATATATATATTGATCTTTTTATGACAAGGCAAGGTAAGTTCAGGTTGTAAAAAGTCATGAGGTGCTACTTCCCAAAAACGTAATAATATTCATGAATTAATAATTCATACATTTTCATCAAGATATTTCCTTTTCTTTATCGTGGAAACTCCTTTTTGTTCATTGCCACTTGTATTGAACCCGGAACATTATTTTATGTTACAATAACTGAGGTGTTGAACAAAGTTCAGAAATGGGTTGTGCAGTTATCAACAGTTAACAGAAGGCAATTAAGTGTGCTGTGTTCAGAGTTATTTCATTAGGCAGTAACAGCTGTACAGTTAGTGAGGTAAGAATGGATTATCCCTCATACAATGAAATGTTTGTGAAATGTTGACGTCCAAAACGTCAAGGATTCAAACCATTCAAACCAGGTTTATTGGACATAACACTGAAAAATGTTCTCTTAAAGTTGAAGCTTCAAGACGAATAAATAAGTGCTTTAGTCAAGGTCAGAGCAAGATATAAATAATAGACTGGAATGGATTTTAAATTTGTCAGGCATCTTTTTTCCACTGCATTTCTAGATGATGTTTTGTTGCTCTGTGTCGGCCTCGGCAATGTTTTTCCCCCTGCACTGGGTCCAAAATGTATGAAATCAACTTTCCTGCACATTCTCATTAGCCAGGAGGAAGCCTGGCCCACTGTTAGGAGCTCTGATGAAGTGGTGCTGGGAAGAGGTGAGCTTTATTCCCATGTCTCGGGTCCTGACAGCTGGGGAGCTGACGTTGGCCCTGGCCCCCTCCGCTAAACCTCTCTGCCTCTGTAACACACTAATGAGGCCCGTAATAGCTGCTGGAGGAGAGCGGGCAGAGACTGAGGGGGGTTGGTGGAGAGAGAGAGAGAGAGAGAGAGAGAGAGAGAGAGAGAGAGAGAGAGAGAGAGAGAATGAATGAATCCTGGAAAGGAGCATGTTGCTGTGCAGAAGCTTATTGTAGGAAAAACGTCTCAGGTTACGTATGTAACCCTGGTTCCCTGAGAGGGAACGAGACGCTGCGTCGAGACGCAGTGGGAACGCCCTGCGTGATTGCGTCATGAAGCACGTGTATAATCAGTCCAATGGAAAGACGAGACGTCATAGGCGGGTGACGTCATCGACCAGGAAACTATAAGGCAGCCCCGCTGACACAGATCGCGTTAGCTTCTGAAAAGCCGAAGCAAGTCGATCACAGGCATGCAGGGAGTATGGCAAGGCGACGCAGCGTCTCGTTCCCTCTCAGGGAACCAGGGTTACATACGTAACCTGAGACGTTCCCTTTCAAGGGAACTTCGAGCTGCGTCGAGACGCGGTGGGAACCCTATACCCACGACGCCATATGACAAATGCCTGTTCTGTATGAAGACCATGCGCATACTAGGAAACAAGCACCCTAGACCCTGGAGTGGAGCCTAGGTCCAAGTCATGAAATCTAACAAATGTATGCGGTGAGGACCTGCCTGCCGCCTTACAGATGTCATAGAGTGAAACTCCTGATAATAAAGCCTTAGAGGCAGCCATACTCCTGGTAGAATGGGCCGGGACAGCCAAAGGTGAAGGCTGTCCGGCCGCTTCATAAGCAAGTGAGATAGCCTCAACTACTTACTTGCTCATTATCTGTTTAGATGCAGGGCAACCTATCTTAGGTAACCCGAAGCAGACAAATAACTGCTCTTATATATACGCCACAGGGCAGCTCTGTGGACATAAGCATCCAAAGCCCAGACAGGGCATAACAGATTAAGTTTTTCCTGATCTGGAGGTGGAGGACAGAAGGCCTGCAGCACAAATGACCCGCAAATTTAGTAGGGACCTAGGAATACAACCCGGCAAGGGGTGAAGACTATCACCATACCAGGTGCAAATCCAAGTATGTGCAGGCCTCAGCCTCATGTACCACGGAGAAGACGAAATAAGAATCTCTCCTCAGAGATAACCCAGCAAAGAAACATTCATTGCAGAAATCAAGTACTGTACTATAGGGCAGATAGCAAGATTCAGATATTCAGTCTTCTCGTGGAGGGAGCTCTAGACTGGAGTATGGTCTCCACGACCTCAGTCGAGAGACCTGAATCTATGAGCTGGGCCCCCTCAGAGGCCGAGCCCATAGTATCCATAACTCCGGATGATAGTAACTCCCGGGAGCAAAGATATCGGGAAATGCGTACAGGTGTAGCCTCAACCACACCTAATACGTTGCATCCAGTTCAAGCAGAGCTGGATGCATCAGGGAGAACCAAATGGGCAATGCGTTGTATAAATGATGCGAAAGGTAGACTTGAGTTTTGACCGAAGTTCTTCTAAAGGAGCTCCACCACCTTGGGGTGAAGTCCCCATTCCCCGGGCCTCAGCCCCTGCCTCAACAGGATATCTGCTCTGATATACGAGACCATCAGTGTGTTGTCCGGAAGGACAAGCACATGGTGACCTCTCAGGTCTGGCAGGAAGTATTTGAGAGCTCGAAATACCGCCATCATTTCTAGCCGATTTATGTGCCAAGAACGTTGATGGTCCTGCAAAAGACCTTTCGCCGAGCGGCCACTCATGACCGCCCCCCATCCCGTGAGGGAAGCATCCGTCGAAAGCGTTACGCGTCGACAAGAAGCCCCCAGCACTGGGCCCTGGGCGAGGAACCAAGGTTTCTTCCACATGACCAAGGCACGAAGGCATCGCCGCGTGACCTTGATCGTGCGAAATGGATTTCCCCTCGGAGAAAACCCCTTGATCCTGAGCCACCACTGCAAAGGTCTCATGTACAAAAGGCCAAAAGTGATTACGTTGGACGCAGCTGCCATGAGCCCCAACAGTCTCTGAAACTGTTTCACAGTGAGTGACTGGCCTAGTTTTACCCCCTTTACGGCTGTGAGAATCGCAGAAATACGTGCAGGAGACAGACGTGCTTGCATTATTGTCGAATCCCATAAAACACCCAGAAAAGTGGTCCTCTGAGCTGGGAGGAGCACACTCTTCTTGGCGTTGAGCCACAACCCCAACCTCTTTATGTGAGACAGAACGACATCTCGATGCCGAACTGCCAACTGCTCGGACTGAGCTAAAATCAACCAATCGTCGATAAAGTATAATACGCGAATGCCCTGGAGTCTCAGAGGAGCCAGAGCTGCATCCACGCATTTTGTAAAGATGCGGGGTGATAAACCTAGGCCGAAGGGAAGAACCCAATACTGGTATGCTTCGCCCCCGAAAGCAAACCTCAGGAACCTCCTGTGATGAGGATGGATAGATAAGTAAGTGTCCTTCAAGTCTATTGTGACAAACCAGTCCTCGGACTGAATCTGTGACACAATCATTTTAGCGTAAGCATACTTTGAACTTGAGATTCTGAAACCTGCTGTTTAATTGACGCAGGTCTAGAATAGGACGCAACCCCTCATCATCTTTCGGAACAATGAAGTAACGGCTGTAAAACCCTGACTGTCTGCTGGGAGGAGAAACCCCTTCTATAGCTCCTTTTGCAGAAGTGTCAGTACTTCCTGCTCCATAACCAGAGCCTGCTCGGGGTCCACCACTGTGGGGAGGACCTCTAGAAATCTGGGCGGACGAGAACCGAACTGAATTTTGAAACCCTTTTCTGTAGTGTGCAGGACCCACTGAGAAATATGTGGCAGTAGTTTCCACGCTGCCAGAAATTCTACTAGGGGAACCAGTCTCTCGAGACTGGCCTCTGGATTTGGTTGAACAGTCACTTTGGTGCCCTGAAGCGGCGAACCGGCAGGGAACAACCGAACTGACCATTCTACGCCCCTCCTCGGAGGATCGTATGGGGACGCTGACACCTCGGTGCCCTGAACGGAGAACCGGCAGGGAACAACCGAACTGGCAGCGCTGCGACCCTCCTCAGAGAGTCGCACCCCAGAGGGTGCCGAGGAGAAACGATTTCTCAAAACCGTCCCTGCCCCGGAGGAACCTTCAGAAGCCTGATAGCCTCAGCGTCAGGACTTCTTGTCTAAGTTTTATTAGAGATAACGACAGTCCTCAGATCTTGCCTACCTCTAACTAGCGTTGTTCCTACGACCCTCCTCGGAGGATCGTTGGAAAAACCAGGCACCTCAGCGCCCTGAAACGGCAAACCGACAGGGAAACCGAACTGACTGCTCTACGTCCCTCCTCAGAGGATCGTTTGGGGACGCTGACACCTCGGTGTCCTGAAACGGCGAACCGGCAGGAAAACCGAAAAGCCAGCGTTGCGACCCTCCTCAGAGAGTCGCACCCCAGAGGGCGCCGAGGAGAAACGATTTCTCAAAACCGTCCCTACCCCGGAGGGGACCACCCTCAGAAGCCTGCAGCCTCGGCGTCAGGGCTTCTTCCATTTTTAGCTATTTTAGAAATAAAACAGTCCTCAGATCTTGCATATCTCTAACTGGCTAGACTGTGACCGCCACCCAGGTCCCCATCGATTGTGGATGAGCCCGAATGGCGAATCCTTGTTTTGCCGCACTCTATGCTGCGAGGAGCTTAAGTATGCTGAGACTGCTCCCGCCCAGCAGTCTCAGGAACGTTAGATCGGTGAGGAAGAAACCTTTGGAACGCCGCTGAAGAGTTTATTTCTTCGTTTTTTTGAAAGCGGAGCGTCCAGAAGAAAAGACATATTTTATCTTAATTTTTCTATACATCAGAAAAACTATATATATATATATATATATATATTGTGACGGTTCAATGAGTCCTTGTGCAGTGAGTGCTTGTGTGTTTGTCCCCAAGTTACAGGCTGATTGCTGGAGGGCGTGGCTTTACACCTGAACCAGATCATGGTACTTTAAAAGACACTGGGTCAAACAGAGAGGTAGACGATGGCTCACTGGTGTTGTTGCGGCTCTGGAGGCTTCCAGAGAGCTGACGGGATGTGTGGGTTACGGGAGATCACAACCGCTTCGGAGATCTGATCTGATCTGATCTGATCTGATCTGATCTGATCTGATCTGATGTGTTGATTTGGATTGCTCATTATGTTTGGTTGAACTGATATCACTTGAGCTTGCTACTTACAGTTACATACTGACACACTGACTAACACTTATACTGATCTCTTGACATTTCATGTTTATTACTTTATTTAAATAAATCTATTTGTTTACGTAGCGGTTGTGTGGCGTCTCCCTTACTTTGTTGCGATCTTTGAGAAGAATCGTAACAAATGGGGGCTCGTCCTAAAAGAGTAATTAGTAACAAATGAGAGTTTGTTTGATTAAAATGTAGGCATTGTTTAGCTCATTTGGTAGACTAGTGCTTTGTTGGATGTTAATGTGAAAGTTAATCTTGTTATTCGCATTATTTTGGAGATGTATGTAAATCTTTGATTAGATTATGTTGGTAATGTCCCGTGAGTTCGAAGGTAGTCATTTAAGGTAAGTGCATGTTATTGAGGTACGGATGAAACCTTATTCATTTTTCCCCTGTAGGTATTAGCAACGCTTTGCGTTGATTTGTTATTTTGCCTTTTTTATTTTTGTGCAGGCTTTTGGGTGAAGCACACCGCCATGGCTACGGATTGGGCTGTATTGCTCAGTTTCGAAACCAGCGGTATTTGGTGTTTAAAGTCGCTTTACTCTTGAAAGCTGCATGAAGATTAGGCATAGAATAGGTTAGTGGGTTGTTAGGTAGGGTAGAAGGGGAGAAGTTGAATGAGTGTTTTTGTCCGTTGCTTATTAGGGTTTTTAATGCACTTTAAGTCGAGAGTGTAATCAATAAGTTAAAGGTTAAAATGACATCCGTTGAAGAATTTGTGAATGCTCCGTCGGAGGACGTGTTAAATTCGTTTGTGAAGCAACAATTGTGGGAACTTGTAGAGCTGTTTAAAATTGGTGATGTGGATAAAAAAATAAAGAAGAATGAACTTCGTTCTATTGTGAGAGATTGTTTAATCGAAAATAATCTTTTGATCGTTTCTGCAAAGAAAAAACATGACGTTGAAATAAAAACTTCGTTAGATATTTTTTCAGGGTTGTCTTTTGAACAGAAAAAAGAGATTTTGCACATGCAACAGATTCATGATGGAGATTTGGTCATGGAAACTAAACGGTATGAGTTGGAGATTGAAAAATTAAGAACAGATAATTTACTCAAACAACGCGAAATTGAATTTGCACAGAAAAAAATTTAGTTTGAAAAATCAGAACGGGAGTTTGAGCTGCAGGCGGAACGTTTGCAATTAATAAAGGAGGGTATATTATCCCCAGAGGGTGGTGAAAAGTTACATTCGTCTGGCAGTTTTGACTTTGCCGGTAATTTAAGACTGCTCCCTAAATTCAACGAACGTGACCCTGATGTTTTTTTCTCTTTATTTGAGACCATAGCGGAAGAGCGGAAATGGCCAAGTGCGGTCCGAGTTATGATGCTTCAAACTGTCATTACAGGTAAAGCACAGGAGGCATACGCAGCGCTTACGATGGAGGACAGAAGAAACTATGATAAGGTAAAAGTGACTATCCTAAAAGCTTATGAGTTAGTTCCTGAGGCATACCGCCAGCATTTTAGGAATTGGGGAAAAGGTGACCGCCAAACACATTCTGAGGTGGTAAGAGAACTTGTTTCACATTTTGATCGTTGGTGTATTGCTTCCGATGTTGATCATTTTGAGAGGTTGCGTAACTTGGTTATATTAGAACAATTTAAGAACATTGTACCTGACTATATTGCTACATATATAAACGAAAAGAAGCCAAATGACGTGAGTGAAGCTGCAGTTTTGGCAGATGATTACATATTGACGCATAAAAATGTGTATCAAGAGGATCGACCAGGGCTTCAGTATGGTAACTTTAGTGAAAATAGGGTGGCATCAAAGAGATTTGAACAAACCTATGTTTCAAATTTTGAGAAAAAGGGTCGTGGGAGGAGTGACCGAGACTTGGTATGCAATTACTGTTTCAATGTTGGTCATTGGAAAAATAAGTGTCCTATTTTGGCCTCAAAGTTGAAATTTAGTCCAAAGAATAGGACAAATGCAAATGTTAGTCCAGTGTTGATGACGGAGACTACAGGATTTAATGATTTTGTGGGTTGTGCTTCGATGGAAGTAGGTAATTCAGTGTCTGAGTCAAAGAGTGACAGCACAAAACACTTTGCACCATTCATTACGGAGGGTTTTGTTTCTTTGATTAATTCTGATAAAAAAGTTCAAGTTAAGATTTTGAGAGATACAGGAGCTTCAGAATCCTTTATTCTTGAATCGGTCCTGCCCTTTTCTGATGCCTCAAGTGAAGGGAAGAATGTTTTAATCAGGGGAATTGGATTACAAACTCTTTCTGTCCCTTTGCACAGGATAAACTTGACTTCGGAGTTGGTCTGTGGAGAAGTAACCCTGGGAGTAGGTCCATCATTGCCAGTGGAGGGTGTCATGGTAATACTGGGGAATCATTTAGCTGGAGATAGGGTATGGCGAGAGGTAATTCCACCACCTGTGGTAGTGTCCACTCCATTGATTGAAAAGTCTGATGTACTAAAGCAAGAATTCCCTGAGGTATTTGTAACGTGTGCAGTAACTCGTTCGAGGAGTCGTGAGGCATCTTGTGAAGAAAAAGAAGTGTTTAACTGTGTTGTGCCTGGTTTGTCTACTCTTTTTCCTATTACTCATAGGGAGTTGATGACTGCACAACCGAATGATCCTGGGTTACAACAACTGTTTGATAATGTTATTCCATCACAGGAGTTAAGAAGTGCTGCCAGTGGATATTTTATCCAGGATGAGATACTCTTAAGGAAATGTATTCCCTGTAAGAAAGGTTTGTTGGGGGAATCTGTAATTCAAGTAGTGGTGCCAAAGCAATTTCGAGAGGTGGTAATGCGAATTTCACATGGTGAAGTTGCTGGTCATTTCGGAGTAAATAAAACGTATAACAGAGTTTTGAGACCGTTTTATTGGCCATGTTTGAAAAAGGATATTTCGGCCTTTATTAAAACGTGCCATACCTGTCAGTTAACCGGGAAACCAAATCAATCTTTGAGACCAGTGCCTCTGTGTCCGATTGCGGTTACAAGTAAACCCTTTGAGCATCTAATAATTGACTGCGTGGGTCCATTACCTAAATCTAAATCAGGTAATGTATATTTGCTGACTGTGATGTGTCAGGCAACTCGATACCCGGCAGCTTATCCGATCAGAAGAATTACTACTAAAGCAGTTGTGAAAGCTTTAACCCAATTCATCTCTATTTTTGGGATACCGAAGATTATTCAGAGCGATAAAGGGTCTAATTTCACTTCACGTATGTTTGCTGAGATTTTGAGAGTGATTAAGGTCAAGCACAATCAATCAAGCCCATATCACGCCCAAAGTCAAGGTGCGCTCGAACGGTTTCACCAAACATTGAAAGCGTTATTACGTGCTTACTGTGTGGAGTTGAACCGCGACTGGGAGGAGGGTTTACCCTGGTTGTTACTTGCAGCTAGAGAGGTACAACAAGAGAGTTTGGGTTTTAGCCCGAATGATCTTGTGTTTGGTCACAGTGTACGTGGTCCTCTTTCTGTTTTGAGGGAGGGATTGGGTGAAAAGGATCCTCCTCAAAATTTGTTGGAATATGTAGATGGTTTCCGTAGACGTTTATTTTTAGCTGGAATGAGTGCTCAGAAAAATCTTGTCGGAGCACAAGATAAGATGAAGAAACACTTTGACAAACATACTGAATGCCGTGTTTTTATACCAGGTGATCAGGTGTTGGTTTTGTTACCTTCATCTGGTTCTCCTTTTTGCGCACGGTTTACTGGTCCGTATACTGTTCTTCAAAAAATGACTGACCAAAATTATCAAATTGCAACTCCAAATTGGCGAAAGGCTAAACGGTGTTTTCACGTAAATTTACTTAAGCCTTATCATTCTTGTAATTCTGACACTCAACTTGTTAAGCCAGCTGTTACTGTTGCTGCTGTCCCTCTGGATAATTCTCAACCTTTTTCTGTAGAAGGAGGGGAGGATGTGATTGTACCTGGAGACTGTGTCTTGCTTCCACGGTTAAAGAATTCAGAGACCCTTCAGAATCTAGATGTCTTGTTTTCACATTTGTCAGAGTTAAAAAGGTCAGAATTGATAGTTGTTGTTTGATTTTCTTAGTTTGTTTGCAGATGTGCCCACCCGTACGGATCTGATCCAGCATGATGTGGATGTGGGAGATGCGCGACCTATTCGTCAGCGTTTTTACAGGGTTCCTATCAATAAGTCCTCTACAGTCTCCGAGTCAGCGGTTAATGCCCTGGATTCTCTTTTTGCAGCCTTACAGTTTAATTGTAAAACACATCAAGGGAACTGATAACGTAGTGGCAGATGCGTTATCTCGTGTTCCTGACTAGATCGAGTAGTGTACTGTAAGTGTTTGGACAGTTGTTACTATTTTTCTGTGCTCTCTGTTTGTTGCCTTAATATGCTTTCAGGATCCAGATTGCTGGGGATAAATTGAGTAGTCTAGGAGAATGGAGGTGACTGTGAAAAACACTTGTTATACGGGAATCAGATTTCATAAAGAGTGCTTTTGAAAGGAAAGTATGATTTGTTAAATTATTTTTATTTATTTGAGATTCTTTTTGAGAGGTTTTGAGGATCCTTATAAGATATCGGATCTTTTAAAGGGGGGTGTGTGACGGTTCAATGAGTCCTTGTCCAGTGAGTGCTTGTGTGTTTGTCCCCAAGTTACAGGCTGATTGCTGGAGGGCGTGGCTTTACACCTGAACCAGATCATGGTACTTTAAAAGACACTGGGTCAAACAGAGAGGTAGACGATGGCTCACTGGTGTTGTTGCGGCTCTGGAGGCTTCCGGAGAGCTGACGGGATGTGTGGGTTACGGGAGATCACAACCGCTTCGGAGATCTGATCTGATCTGATGTGATGTGTTGATTTGGATTGCTCATTATGTTTGGTTGAACTGATATCACTTGAGCTTGCTACTTACAGTTACATACTGACACACTGACTAACACTTATACTGATCTCTTGACATTTCATGTTTATTACTTTATTTAAATAAATCTACTTGTTTACGTAGCGGTTGTGTGGCGTCTCCCTTACTTTGTTGCGATCTTTGAGAAGAATCGTAACAATATAAATATATATATAAATATATCACTCCGTGGCCACCAGCAGGAAACAACCGAACTGGCAGCGCTGCGACCCTGCTCAGAGAGTCGCCACCCAGAGGACGCCGAGGAGAAACGATTTCTCGAAACCGTCTCTCCCCGGTATAGTTTATCTGTTGCGCGACGCAATTCTCGAATAGCGTCAGTGCTGTTACATTGTCCTCACATTCATCCATGCTTACTTTACCTACCAGTGCTGCCTAATAATATTTATCTATTATTTATAGTGGCTGGTGGGTAACGTCGGGGTTATGATGACGCCAACACGGGAGAGAGATAGCTCGCAAGCGTCTCTTTAACCCGAGGCACTGTCATACCATGATACTTAATACCCATAACATTACTATAGTAGAAGTTTTAGGGATAAAACACATAAACAGAAACCGGTTTATTCCACGATCTCGACACCTCAGTGTGGAGATAGGGAAAAAACGGCACTCCCCGACGAGGAGGCTGAGATATAGTTTTCCTTATATTTTCACTCTCATATATGTTCGGCTGGCCAGTAATATTTAACTTAGCAACAGCACTATATAAAACCTCCTTTTATAAGCTCCTCTTTATTCAACAGAGTTATGAGCTGACTTTATTTATTTATTTATTTATTGAAAACTCATAAACATCTGCCTTATTTTGATATTTTTTCTTTTATTTATTTTTTAAACAAAAACACTATAACGATACCAATTCCTCGGAACTGGAAATCGCAGCATGAGTGCCTCATCCCGGGGAGGAGAAACCGCAGAGCGTGCTTCTCCCCGAGATAAGGCACTGGATCGAACAGGTGTTTGTTAGAACCATTTGCGATCCCCAAGATGCGCGTCGACGCCGTGCCTCGGCAGCAGCGGGACCCGCGCCTCGGGGCGCGCGCACCGAACCGTCCTCCTCGAAGAACGGCCGGCGGGAGCGGAGCGTCCTCACGGACAGCTTCTCGCAATGCTCACAGTCAGCCCCCTCGAGAACTGACTGTTGGCATGCTCCACTCCCAAACAAGCAACACAAAGCTGAAGTGTGTGTCCCCACCCATGATAACGTGGGGAGGGAACAACACAACGCTCGCTTGCTCTCTTTTGACATAATATATATATATATATATATATATATATATATATATATTGCAACTTGACAGACAACAATAAATATGACAAGGACAGAATACACAGATCGCTTGCTGAAGGCACAGAAGCTAACGCGATCTGTGTCAGCCAGGGGGGCAGGGTTTCATATTATTTTGAAGTAGCCCCGGGCGCCGCCATTGACTAGCGGACCATCACCTGCTGTTAGCATCCCATTGACTCCCATTCATTTTGGCGTCACTTTGACAGCGAATAACTTTACATCTGACGCGTTTAAAGACTCCATTTGTCCATTATTTATTTCTAAAGAAACACAACAATGTATAAAAGGCTCCATTACCTTGTATCTTACGTTATGGCCCCGTAGAAGCAGTTTTTGTAAAAATAGGCTAACGATTGCGTCATAACCACGCGACTCTCTGTCGCACAGTAGAGAGATTACCGTATGGACAGGAGGAGAAGCTCGCGCGCAATCGGGGGAACGTGGAGGCAAAATGACAAAGTAATTAATCAGAATACTTGGCAAAAGTTTCTCCTGCTTCTAGCTCATGGACACCTCCTACTCACACTCTCCGTCTCTGCAAGTTTTGTAAGGGAATGATTCAGATTTCTCTCGGCACAGCTACTAGTAGATAGACGGGTTGCTCACGTCACATCTATGTCGTCAAGCTCAGTTTGAGTCTGCGCAGTACGCTCGACCATCAGGAAGTTAGTGCTTCTATTTGACTTCACTTGTCTCCGTTGAATCCAATGGGGTCGCTGTGTCCAGTTTATATACTGTCTATGGTGTCAGCGGGGCTGCCTTATAGTTTCCTGGTCGATGACGTCACCCGCCTATGACGTCTCGTCTTTCCATTGGACTGATTATACACGTGCTTCACGACGCAATCACGCAGGGCGTTCCCACCGCGTCTCGACGCAGCTCGAAGTTCCCTTGAAAGGGAACAGCCACAGCCCGGCCCACATGGAATTTCCACAGAACTGGAATGTGCCTTTCATGATTATTAATGAAATATTTTGGGTAATTAGACATGGCTTATTGGATTGGGTGGTATGACCAAAATTTTATAGCATTATATTTATATTTTATATTTATAGTTATTTTTGCAGAAATTTTTTTATGCATTAACATTTGGCAATGGTTATATTTGGTAATGCAATGATTGAAATATAGTACTTGATAAAATGCCTTTTATTTATTTATTGAAAAGATTATTCTTTAAAAAATGCATTTAAATAAACCAAAAAACAAATGATCTATTACATAACATTAAAAACAAAACACTCAAAACATTAATGGAATATTAATATGCCTGGATGAGCCATTTTAGAAGTTACTTATATTTTGTTGCTTTCAAATAAAATAAAATTGTCATGGTTACGTGCGGTAAATCCAACACAGACGACGCGTGACTCAGAATGGTGATACAAAGAGACTTCAAACAACACAAGGAATCTACATATCAAACGTTAACGATAACGAACAATAAACTGAAGGAACTAAGTGGCCGTTTACATGACACCATTATCAGATAAAAACAGAAAGCTTTTTATGTGTTTTGCCGGTTTATTTACACGACAACAGCGTTTTGGGGGGCCTGAAAACATGCAAGTTTTTAAAAACGATATTGTCACTGTGTAAACTATAAAAACGAGAATTTGTGAAAACGGTGACGTCATGCGCATATAGGCGCGTCGTGTTTCTTTACAAACTGACTTCACCAACTACTGGCCTGGCAGCAGAATTGTTTTTTAATAGTTTTCGCGGATCCGTGTGAACAACACTGTCGTCTGTACGCGAAAATAGCAAGGGAAGGGGGGGTTGTGAACATTTTTCTTTTCCTCTCCTTTTCTGTCTTTTATATCATGTACGTAGTCTAAATTATTACAGAGTGAAATATCTAGGTTCTCTGGGAATTAAAAGGGTAAACAAGGGCGGAATGAATATCGCTGAGTGGATCCAAGGTTTATAAACAGTTTTGACCTCACAAACCACTGAGGGCTGCATTCACAGGCCAACAAAAGCAGCCAAAATCTTATGTAAAGATTATTTAGCCATGGTTTATTCACTAATTAGGAGTGTATTAGAAACCACCAGCCCTGAAAAAAAAAGAGAAAGTCCATTTAACCACTTCAATAAGAGCCCAATCTACTGCTCACAAAATTTATATTATCTATATTCTGCCTTCAAAGGGCAGATAAATGTAAAAATCTGTAAGCCTGATACAGTATCTTACGAAAGTAATAGCAAAAACCTCTTTTTAACAAGCCACACAATTTTTGGCTTTTCACATCTGTAACATTTAAACGTGGATCATTCTAAACCCTGGGTTAAAAATAATCCAGTGTTATCTTGTCATGTTTCACATTGCAATTTACCCCTGGTTAACATGGCTATTTATAAACTGCCGTTTTACACTCTACATTCCTAAACCCTGGATTAACGTCCTTATTTGCATATTTGTGGTGGCAGAACTCAAATATTAGCTGGTTTACACGACACCGTTTTCAAGAAAAAATGGTAAACCTTTTATGTGTTTTGACTGTTCATGTACACGACAACAGCGTTTTTGGGGGCTTGAAAGTGCAAACTTTTAAAAACAGGTTTTAAAGTGCCAGTTTTTGAACACGATACCATTACTGTCTCCGTGTAAACTACAAAATCATGAATTTGTGAAAACAGTGACATCATGCGCATGCATTATTACGTGTTCAGCCTATAGGCACGTAGTTTTTCTTTACAAAAGTGACATTGACAACTACTGGCCTGGCAGCATAATTTACACAATAATTTACAAATTTACACAACACCATTTTTAACTAAAAACGTAAAACTTTGTATGCCTTTTGGCCGTTCATTTACACGACAACAGCGTTTTTGGGTGGATAAAAATGTAGTCTCCATGTAGGCTAAACAACAAAAAAGCAAATCTCTGAAGAAGATGACGTCATGCACATGTATTAAGGTCTACAGTGTTTCATCGCCATCTAATGGTCTGGTAGCACAATACAGCGTTTTTAGTCTTTTTCGCGGATCCGTGTGAATGGGGATTAGTCTACTAGACAGTGAAGGCACCGATCAGTGCTTCACATTGCCACCTAGCCGCCTGGAGTGCATACTACATTGAATTTCACACACTTTTGCGTCACCGTATGCACGCAGATTTATACTTAGCATCTGCAGAACAGTTTTGCTCTGTCTTGCATCAGCTGCTACTACAGTAGTCTACTCTGTGTGGGCATTGCTCCTGCAGAAAGCATAAATATCTAATATGTAGGTGGCCCAGACAATAATTTTGGGTAGCCTACACTCTAAAAACTCCTGGGTCAAAAATAACCCATAATGGGTTATTTTTGACCCAACTCCTGGGTTAAAAAGGGACCAACTAATTTATGGGTTATTTCAACTCAGAAAATTGGGTTATGCTTTTTGACCCAAATTATGGGTTAAATATCTGACCCAAATGTTGGGTTTAAAAAACCCAACATCTGGGTAGAAATAACCCAAAAATTAGTTGATCATTTTTTAACCCAGGAGTTGGGTCAAAAATAACCTAACTTGGGTCACTATCCCAGTATGCCTTATTTCAGAAAATAAAACTTTGTTTTACATTATATTACACACTTCAAGCACTTTTACATTTTTATTGCATTAAATAAAAATCTATAAGAAAAAACACACACTTGGACATGTTTATTTTCATATTTATTTTAGGTCACACTGTAATAACAATATTAGAAATAAAAAATAGAAAAATAAACAACAATTCTCAGAAGAGCCTCAGGAATTTAAGCCTGGGGTCAACTTTGGGGACAAGATTTTTGATAGGGTCCTCATCAAAGAGAAGAAATGCCTCCTCATCTATCTGAAAGACAGAAAACAAGACAATATGAGTATTGTTAATAAGTCGAGACAATTGTGAATCACTCACCAGACACTCTTTCATTATAAAGCTAACAAATAATCACTTTTAAGGTAATGCAGTGGCTTCTTTTTTTATTATTATTTTTTTACATGGCCCAAATTGCTAGTTAACTAATGTGGTTCTTTTGCAGCATTAACATTACCCATTTTGTGTGAATGACATATTTTCTTTCATTAAAAAGTGTAATGACAGCCCATTCTTATGCATAACAGCTTAAAGACAAGGCACAATAATATTTTAGGGTTGTACATACCCCACTGTCGAAGAAGTTGTGACTTTCACAAAATCTTGCACTGACACATTTAAGTCTTATAAAAAAAAAAAAAAATTAGGTATAGAGAGATGATATAAGGGCAATAAGAGTAAAATGCTCACCTCTAAAATTCTCTGTCAGCTCAGACAGCTGCCACTCAGTTAGCTTATCAGCGACAAAACTGTCCATTCAAAATGACCTGGAGAAAACATAGCAATATAGAGGTTAGCAACAATTTGAAGACTTGACCCGCTTCTTTAACTCTCACTATTCAGCCAGTAGAGCACTGTATAATATGATAAGGACGGCACAGCTGGTAAACATAACTCAACTATTGTGTTGCCTCGTCGCTCTGTAGCCGCGGCTATGGGGCTCGCACACCGGACGAGAAGCGCCGCGTCGCGTCTAGGACAACTCGAGGTATCGCTCACCGGACGTGCACTCTCTCAAGGGGCTCGCACACCGGACGCGAAGCGCAGCGCCGCGTCTTTAAAATTCGAACACATTATTCTCTATAAGTGTAACGGACACACACACACACACACACACACACACACCGGCGGTCTGTCCGCGGCACCCAGCAACGGCTCAGGACCGTGTTCAAAATCGCGTCCGGTGTGCGATAACGTTACCTCGAGTTGTCCTAGACCTAGATGTTGTCGTGATAGCCGCGGCTATACATGCCAACCACAGAATTACCACGGCTAACGCTAGTCTCAACGTAGCAACGTATTTTTTTTTATAGCAAATTGTTGCTAAACTAGCAACAGGGACATGGACACAGAAAAGTTAACATTACATCAACACTGAAAATACTCTCTTACCTTGAATATAGATGAAGTTGCACCGATGAAGCACAGGCCAAAACGGATCGAGCGCGAAGCGACGGTTATTTCAAACGACTGTTTTGAGAAAATTCCAGAACAACTGCGAGAGAGAGAGAGAGAGAGAGAGAGAGAAAGCCAACCCTATAACCCAGAACATGGGTTACTCTTTGAAAAATAACCCAGAAACCCAAACAACCCATAAATTGGGTCAAAATATTAGCCCTATAACCCAGAAAATGGTTACTCTCTGAAAAAATAACCCATAATTTTAACCCAACACAAATAACCCAGAAAATGGGTTGAAGAAATAACCCAGGAGTTTTTAGAGTGTATCCATGTGCTGTTCTAACATACCTGTTAATGTGTCAGAAGTCAGGTGCAAGTCAGAGCAGAATTAATGACTGCAGAAATGAGTCATAAAATGCTATGCATCTATTCTAAATGTTATGACAAGCATACATATGTGGTGCAACTGAAATGGATAATCGGCAACATGTTGAGACATGGCTGACTGAAAATCAATGGAGACCGGTAATTTATTTATTGGCTTCTTTTGCTACCTGCTGGCCAGAGGTTAGAATTGCATACATTTACATTCCACAGCAGGAATTTCAAACTCTTAAAGGGATGGTTCGGAATAAAATCAACCTAGGGTCATTCGCACCATGACCTCGAGCCAAACACCCCCCCAGAAGCCTTTTTTTTTCCCTTGGTCGAACATTATTAAAGTTAGAGCTTATTTAGAGATATCAGCCGAATGGCTTAGTGCAGGCGCTAATGGATCCAAGGATGTATCTCGTAAATTACCCCACTAATAATGCCCAGCAAGAAATTTTTAGGTAGTAGTAAATAGATGCAAACACAGGATTACTCCAGCAACAAAACAATAAAAATGCTTCTGATAATTGCAAGACGTTTTGCAGTGCGAAATTGTGGAAAAACAGTCAATGCATTGCCTTCCTTGTGATCTTAACATCAAGCAAGCAAGGGAGAACTTTATTTTTAGCAAAGTTCTGCATCGGTATGGAAGCTTGTTTCCGCCACAGAATAAAACATTTTAAAAGATAATTGATTTTATAACGCGCGATAAAATATTTTATAACGCGCAATTCCGACTTTATATCACGAAATTATGACTTTAAAACACAATTGCGAGTTTATATCACGCAATTGCGACTTTATATCACGCAATTCGACTTTATATCATGCAATTCTGACTTTATAACTCGCAATTCGACTTTATATCATGCAATTCTGAAGTCAGAATTGTGAGATGTAAACGTGCAATTGAGAGAAAAAAAGGCAGAATTGTGAGATAAAAAGTCGCAATTATCTTTTTTATTTTTTATTCTGTGGCGGAAACAAGCTTCCATACATCGGTAATACACTGTGCGTTTATTTGCTTCATTTTACGTCAGATTCATTTTTAAACAAGTTTAGAGAGTTTAGCTTTTTAGAGAGACTGAAAATAAAGTTGATACGACTATCGGATCCAACAGTAATGTCACAACACACAAGTGTGAGTAACAATGTTTTTACCATGTCTCACTATTGCTTTGTCTGTTACCAGAGCCAATGATTTTGTCTGAGTCATAAAAATGTTTGATTAATAAATAGTTTAAATTGATTACTACATAACTACAGTTAGATTTTGTTAATGATTTTCCCATTCTTTGTTCCCTTAAATCCCTTTTAATCCATAAATTATTGAATTCCTTTACACACACACACACAAGTGAAACACCGTCTATGACCCCTTTAACTCACCGCCGGATAGACATATCTCTAATAATGTTAGATTAATTATAGATATTCTAGATTATTCTGAATTTATAAACAAAGAGGCTTTAATTTAGTTTATCGACTTCTACAAAGCATTCGATACAGTTGAGCATTCCTTTATTTTTGAAGCCCTTTCTAAGTTTGGTTTTGGTAGTTCCTTTATTAACATGATTCATACTCTTTATAATGGTATTAACAGTTGTGTCTCCTTAGCTTCCGGCACTTCTCCTCGATTTTCTGTGGGCCGAGGTATTTGCTAGGGATGCCCCATCTCTCTTTTCTTTTTCTATTGGCCGCTGAGCTTCTAAGTTTGCATATAAAACACTCAAATATTGAGGGTATAAATATTGGAGAGAATACTTTAATAATTAGTCAGTTAGCTGACGATACTTGTCTCTTTCTTAAAAATAATTCACAAGTCTCTCTGGTGCCCTAAGCAGTTTTAATCTTTTCTCCAAAACTTCTGGATTGGTGGTAAATCCCATGAAAAGTGAAATTTTGTATGTGCATGATTCAGGTAAGGGTATTAAAGTTAAACATCAGATAAAATATCTTGGGGTCGATATTTGCAGATCAGGTTCAGAACGTCTTCATTACATCTTTCAACCAAGGTTAGATAAAACCCCAAAAATACTATGTTGCTGGCTGCAGAGAGACTTGACACTTTATGGGAGAATCCTGCTGTCTACCCTGCTCTTTCCCTATATGTTGATAAAAATATATATAATATAATCTAAATATAATAGAATACCCTGGTTTTGGATCCCTAACTTAATCTTTAAACACTGAGGTGACCTTACATTTTTATTATCTTGTAATTTCAAGTGCAGCAAATTACCTATTAAACTCTCATATTTTCATAAACAAGCTCTAGAATCCTGGAAGATTGCTTTCAACCATAATTTCTCCCCACACACGTGTATTATTTGGAATAATGAAAATGTACTGAGATTTTAATAAGGTGACTAAAAGTATTCCTGTCAGTTTAAGAACCTTGATAAAAACGCATTTAGATACGACTGTTTAAACAACTATATCCCTACACTTGTGATCAATGGTGTTAATGTATTAGATAAAAAATGCAACAACTTCTTTATTAGAAATGCTCTTTCTTCAACTCCAAGAACCCTCCCTAAAGCACAATCTAAATGGAGTATCTGTTATCCAAACTCTGATTTGAATGACTTATGGACATTTCCTCTCAAACTTTTTATCCCTAATAAAATTAAAGAACATTTCAAAATTGTTCATAGATATTACCCTTGTAATTTATTTTTGAGCAGGTTTTCTGAGAATGTATCTTTATGTTCCTTTTGCTATATTGAAGAATCTATCCTACATTTATATTATCAGTGCCCATTCTCTAAATCTTTCTGGTCAGAAGTTACCTTGTTAGTTTTGTGCTGTTGTAACAAATTGGTATAAATGGTCAAATTATTATTATTATTTGTCAGATTTTCATTCTAACGATGTTAATATTGATTATACGGTATTATTACTTTGTCTTCTGGACAAGTTGCATCTTCATAAAGTCAGAAGAACCATTAAATGTAATCCTGATTTTAGAATATTCCCCTCTGATTTAAAGTCCCTTTTTTCTTCCTTTAAGAAAATGTCAAAACCTTTAAACTCAAAGGTTTCTTAAACAAATAATATCCTTGAGTCTGTTGTAAAGAACCTTATTTTTTTTTATATTGACAAAATGTAATATTGTATTGATTTGTGTAGCCTAATTCAATCCCGTTTGATGTCCGTATACCCTCCTTGTTTTATTATTATATTTTTTTTCTCTTCTCACTGTTAATGTCTGTATCCTTTCATTTGCAATAAAAAATAAATAAAAATAACTCACTATTTCAGGAAATGGTCAGATATAACCACTAGATGGCGTCAGAGTCATATATATTACAAGACCTGTGCATTTAAATTATTTTTGCCCAATGACAAAAGGTGGCCCACGGTAAAAAAAATAATATAATTTTAGTGTCAAATCTAAAAATAGATCCTTAAACCTGATATATTTGCACCCTATGGAGAAAGAGCATCTGTATCTATTAAACAGTTGGTCAATAATAGTTGCTGCCTGATAATGAGAAGTGGCCAGCTGCCTCAGTTCTGGCCTTCTTAAATTGATTTCCTGGGGAATTTTTTTATTAAACCTAATTAACTTACCTTATTAAATGTGTGCAGATAGTCCCATTTCCCAAAACGCATTTCCTAAGTAGGGCTAAGTAGGGCTTAAAACCAGTTTCAATAACAATGTGCCTTCATAGTATTGGGAAACTGCTTTCAGACAGTCTTCTATCTTGAAGAGAACAAAAGCATGGCTGCGTCCAAAATCGCAAACTCTCTTTAGTTGGTAGGCTACTTATTTTGAATAAATATTTACTTCAAAACTGATAAAAAATTACTTTCTACTATGAATGTGTAGTGTGAATGTAATCTGGTCGTTCTAGGCCTACATTCACCATGTGACCTACCAGCGTCAATTACTCGCTTTCACTGCCATTCACAAATCCTCTCCCGTGGCCTCATGGGATAGTAAAGTTTCCATCATATATACACTTCAGAATCTCACTGGATTAACCTTTGGCCTACTCTTTTATGAGTACTGTGAATTCGGACATACTGTTTTTCACCTCTTATATGAAGTATGCTGTTTCGGAAAATTATCGTTGTGAAAGAGAGACATCAAGTGGTGAGACTTGTACTCAAAAAACTATCCTGAACAGTCTTGGACTGTTCTCCCCTCAGTATTTACTCTCAGAGAGTACAAAAGAGTGGTTACCTACATTGGATGTGTTTACATCCAACTTTTCATTTTCATTTTATGCTATGTAATAGATTATCAGTCACCATATATAATACCTGGCATTACAGAAAAGTGTGGCATTGAATTATGTGTAATGCAAGATGACGGTACCCAGAAACAGCCCCAGAAATACTTGCACTCTCAAGTTGTTTAAATGTATTTGCATTATATAATAATATCAAACCATGTTTAATTTATTTTAGATACATTTAGCACAACCCAATTATTTGTATATAGTATAGATCAATGGCACAAACACACATTTCAAGCAAAAAAAAAAAATTGTTAGGTTTCAAATTATAGCACAATGAATGTATTGTTCAAAATTAAGACAAAATGTAAGTTGTTAGTGGATCATGTTCATACAGCAGTTCTGAATTTTGTTTCCTCTGGACCACAGAGAACATGAGGGGAACTGACTTCATACATCCACTAAAAATAACCAAGTTATTTATGCCAAAATATCAAGCCTCGTTTGTTTGCAAATGCGACTTTATTATATATATATATATATATATATATATATATATATATATATATATATATATATATATATATATATATATATATATACTCTTTGGCGCCATGCACTGTATATTTTGGATGGTAGAAATAGCTGTTAATTGCTTCTATCTAATGCATGTACCCATCATAATATACTTTGTATTAAATATTATTCAACAAACAGACTTTTGTGTTTTATTGCTTTACTGATCATGATATTTTGAGATTTGCAATGATTTGATGTCACAGAATGCACAGCCACGCTCCATTTCATAAGAAACAAACCCTGATGTATTCACAAGGCTTTCTACCAGACAGTTCCCTCTCAGTACAGGTTGTTGAGCACATAGCTAGCGATGTATTTGACAGCCAGCATGGTCTCCTCACAAGTGGGCTTGATCTGGGACTCGGGCAGCAGGAACCCGTAACGTCCTTCGTCGCGCAGCTCAAAGGTGTATGAATACTTCACACCCATGTCATAAGCCCAGTCATCAGAGCCACCAGCAGCTGGGTCTGCAACGACAAAGCTCATGTTTAGGGAAAAACACGTCTGCAAAAATCCGTAACACTTAATTTTGATGGTCCCTTTTGAACATTCCGTTGACTATAAGTCACTTTGCAACTACATGTCACCTAACTGTCATTAGAGTATTAGTAGACTGTCTGCTTAATATATGCTTACTCTTTATTGTGATGGTCCTCCAACAGACATTCTACTGACTATACGTAACTTTGCAACTACATGTCAACTTATTCTAACCCTAACCCTACCAGTCTACTAATACTCCTCTAATACTCTAATGAGAGTTAGTAGACATGTAAGTGCAACGTTGCTTATAGTCAACAGAATGTGTTAAAGGGACCATCAAAATAAAGTGAAACCCAAAAAGATGCTCATTACCTGCAAAAACCACTGGTGGTGGTTGAGGAGAGACCCCCGGTATGATTGTAAAGCTCTTTGGGTGTACAGTAGTACATATACAAGCGCTATATAAAATACCTCATTCATTCATACATTCATTCAAAATGGCTCCTGATCTGAAACAATGTTTTCTTGGTCAAACTGTACATATAAATAGCACTCGCAGATTGTAGGCTACACCATAAGTACATTTTTAAAATATACTTTACTAAAATATATAGGTATAATAATATAAAATGTTCATTTTTTTTTTTTTATATAATATAATTTATTATTAATATAATATATAAGTAAAAAATAATATAGCTTGTTTAATTTTAAAAATAATAATAAAAATAATAATAATGTAATGAAATTAATATTATTTATAGCTTATGTTTATACTCGGGAGTACTGGTGCACATAGAGCACTCGTGTTACGTAAAGCTGGATGGTTTGATTTAATCAAAAATTATAAATTAAGAACCACAGTTTTAAGTTATTTTAGAGGATAAAATATAAAAATGTACATTTACATGACTATAATCTCTTTGAAAACACTGACATTCCCTGTTACAAAACCTAGTGAGCTGGGTATAGATACAATATAGTTTATAGTTTCATTAACAGTTATTTATCCCATATTTGTGCATTGCATTTTTTAATGCTTATAGCTTGCTATAGAGGGATGATATTTTTATAGGCCAAAAACACAAGCAAAAAGTAAAGTAAGACATGTTTGTGGATCCACATATTTTGTTGATCGTCCTAACCATTAGTTATCCCTAAAATCAGAGGGAAATAATAGGTGAACAGATTCATAAACTTATGTTGGTCACATAGCTTATTTTCTGCAATGATCCAAAACCCAATTGAAAAATCTTAGCTTAGCATTCTTAGCTTAGCAACATGCTAACATATTTTGGAATCAACTGTGAATTGTGAGGTTCCTTTCAAGTTAGAAGATGCCTAGACCAATGTACATTCATATAATGTGTGTTAGATAGATGCCTAGATGGAAGCAGGTTTTGGATCAGAGCTTTTATCTTGGACTCAATACTCACAGATGGTCGTAGCTCCAGGGCCGCTAGTGTATTTGGTTCCGTACAGGGTGCGCAAAGCTGCAATAGCTCCCTGAGACACACTCAGCTACCAGGAAAGAAAAGGCTCAGTTAAGTTAAGGCTCAGGTCAGTCAAACAAATTCTCACATTTTTGTAGTGTGTTTAACGCATGTGTGTATGTGTTTTTGAACAGGTACCAGCTCCGAGTGGTCAGCAGCCAGGCCATATTTGTAGGAATAGGGGAAGAGGAGCAGCTGGGAATATGAGTGGACAGTCATGTAGGCCTTGATGATAGACTTGTTGGTGCGGATAAAGTTGGCCAAATTCTTGGACTCAATCTCAGACTCCGGGCTGCTTCCACAGTAGGTATCGCTGCAAGGGTTGCTGGAAGCTCCAGTGGCTGGAACGATAACGGCATACATTGTGTAAGGAATAATTGACAACGGCCGTGGAATTATTAGAAAAATAATGATCACCCGAGGTGGTTTCTGATCATTTAATCGAGTCAATTATTCTGCTTATACTATGGTTACCACGCATCAAGACATCGTTCAGATGTTTTATTTCAAGATATTTGTCAGGTTTTTGTCTGCTCTTCTGTTTAGGACTAATTTCTCGTCCCAAGCCATCTTGGACCAGTGTGGTTTGGTGCAGGTCTGGCTGGGATAGCATTGTTTTTCACCAACAAACCTTTAGCTGGTGGTCAAGCTGCATGTTCTTTGTGGTGAAAATGGTAGACCAAGGAAGCCTTGCCTGTTAGGCTTGTTAAGCAATGTCATGTGGACTCTTGACTTGATTTCTAGTATACTATTAGTTAATCACAATAGCTTTAATAGGAAGCATGTACTCACTGCACCATCCAGCATTAAAGTTTCTGTTGGGGTCAGTACCGATACAGCTGGTGCCACTGTTCTTGGAACGAGTCTTTCTCCACATCCTGTTCTATATGATCCAAAAAAGAAAAGAAAATTCTGATCATTTTTCACTCTTCATATATATATATATATAAACAGCACATCTCCTAAATCAATGCACACTCTGTGTTTGGGCAGACCCACTGTTTCTTTAATATTACTTCACCCCCATATTATAGAATTAATTAAAAGGAATAAAAATAAATAATACAAATGTGAAGTAATACCAATTGAAGTATGGATAATTTATATTTTTCTACAAGCTTGTAAAGGTGCATTACTGTAAGTTTTTTATTAATTTTTTATGTTGTACTAATTTTACCCAATGATGCTGTTCGGCCATTTTTGATTGAAAAAGTTCCTTTTTTTTTCTTCTTTTTTTTTTGGGGGGGGGGGGGGGGGGGGGGGGGGGGGATGGTATGCAACTTGTTAAAGGATTTGACACTTGCTATGTGAACACACACACACACACACACAATAAATAAATACAAATAATGAACATGATTCGAAAAGGTGAAATGGTCCTGAAAAAATAGTCACACTTGTACTCGCGGTTAAAAATTACCACATTGTAAATTATAATTTAATCTAATGCAAACTTTTGGTTATGTGCCCAAACAAAATCTTAGTGAAAGCAAATTTGTTGCGATGTCATGCTCAAATATGGAACAAAAAAGCACTGCGTGGGGTGTAAAATCCTGAGTAGTGAGGCCCGAGTTGCATCCTTTGTGTTGGACATGTAATTCATTCACAATGTCTACTGTAAGTGTAATTTACATAAAACTCAAGAGATGATCATGTTAATTGATAGATAGTGGAAAATAATACTGTATGTAGTGAAAAGTCAAACTCCATATTGCTATCGGCACTGAAAGTAGAAAATCCAGGAAAAGCAGAAATGCTAACGCTGGCTAAAGAAAAACTGCTTTTCATTTTCATTCATGAGACATACATTCAGTAACTTTTGTCTTGTAATGCCAGAGCATATATCAATTTACTGCACAATATGAATAATATATTTTGGAAACACAAATGTTATGAACCTACACTGGACCAGGTGTATTCATAGCCATCAATGTTGAAGACAGGCAGAACAAAGAAGTCCATTCTATCGAGAAGGTTGGTCATCTCAGGATCACTTCCATAGGTGGACACAGCCTGACCATGAGTAAAATTAAGTTTAGATTCATAGATCTCTTGAAAGACATTAATTAAAAAACAAATGGTTTATCCTGTACCTCGTTTACGAACCACTGACAGAAAGCATGAGTGATCCATTCTCTGGCGTGAAAGCCACAATCCATGAAGACAGCTGGCTTAGCAGAGCCTGTCTTCTTTCCAACCTGGAAGAGAGAAATCTCAAGTGTTTTAATATTTAGTATTGAGTTTAACAATGTTTTCGTATTGTACTCAGTGCAGGTAATCTCAAAATTGTCATATATCAGGTATAGATGCTAACTTGATCATACCCTTGTGAAAAAGAAGTGCATTTAATTGTACCGAACGTGTACTTTAAATATTAAAAAGTACACTTTTTTTTATGCATTGACAAACATAATCACATGTAAAGAACTTGATAATAGTTTAAACTGTATTGTGTTTGAAATAGTTAAGCTATTTCAAATGTACTAAATTGCAACTTCATTGTTACAAATGTGTACAAATTTAAATTCATTCCATACAATTTGACACAAGAGATGACAAAGTATATTTTAATTTACTATAAATGCTTGTCAGGACATTCGGCAGCACACTTTAATCATATTCACAGTCAGTAGAAGTTATGAAAATACCTATGGAAACTACATATAAATGTATAAATCCTAAAAAGCACTCTAAAGGTCAGCATTTGAACAAATGCATAATTATGTTTATAATACATTTGGATGCAATTAATATGCAAACATTACATTCAATTCATACTTATGTGTGTTATTTGAAAGTATATTATTTCCATAGTAAGTATTATTTTTAAAAGTATGTTACGTGTACTACTTTTTCTCAAGGGAATAACAGAGTTTTGTAAAGTGATCCAGGACTTTACCGTAAGAAGGTGCATGGGGCGTCCCTCATAAGTGTTCCCGATCACCTGTCTGCTGATCAGGCTAGGATTGGCAGAGCTGATGGAGATTGCCCAATCATTAATCTGAAGGTGAGTAAAAAAAAACGAATTACACAGCTGGAATGGAGATAAAAAAAAAAAAAAGTTTAAGGAGAATTATGAGTGCACTGGCAGTCATACCGTCGCCCAGTTGTTGTACTTTGTGTAGTCATGGGCTTTCGTCACCCTCATGTTGTCCAACTGATCCTCCACAGCCTCCTGAAGATTTTCAAACATGACCCTGCAAAGACCACCAGCTAATAAATCCCAAGAATATCAAAAATGACCTTATTTTGAGAGGGGAAATTTACCTTGGCTTTCTTTGAAGTATGGTACGTTTGGACTACCATGTCATTATGTATGAAGTATGAAGCTGTGTTGTTCATTTCAAAGTCTAAGGCAACTTACATGTTTGTCAAATACTTACTTAGCTTCCATGTCACTCTGCTGTAAAATGGTGAAGACCATGTCAAGCTGGGCTGCGGGAACATGAATGTCAACCTTCATGCCAATGGTCACGAGGTCAGGACTGTCGGGCTTCCAGAAATCCACCTGAGGGTGTAACATGTACGCTTACTCAAAATCTGGATGTGCCTTGATGAAATCCTAAATACTAAAGTCATTGTTGATTTCATGAAAATCATTCATGATTTCAAGCAATGTCTCAAAAAGTGCATTGTATTAAACATTTCTCAGTAATACTTGGTTTAATGTGGCATTTATTGTCCAGATATTTTTGTTTAAATTGTATAGGGGTGAATTCAGGTTGATTGGAACACTGTTTGCCATTGAGGTGACTGGGAAAAAGTGTCCCAATCAGCCTGAATTCACCCTAATGGGTACTTGCTACATGCATGGATCTCGGATCATTCTGCATGCTCTTTTTTTTTAACAAGTAAATTGCTGCCATATTGTGACAATGGTTAGCTATGGTCTGTAGTATCAAAAAGGCCATAGAGGACTTTACAATCAATAGATATTTGTCTGTAGATCTCAAAATTCCAGAAGCCATGAACCGCAAGATGAATAAATAATTTTTTCTGTGCCTTAAATATTTTATTTTTTTATTTTTTAAATCTGGTTACGCTTTAATTCAATGGTCCACTTTAGACATTCTACTAACTACAAGTAACTTTGCAACTACATGTCAACTACCAGTCAGAGGAATAGTAGACTGTTAGGTTAGGGTTCGGGTTAGTAGAATAAGTTAACATGTAGTTGCAAATCTTGATTTAGATTTGCAAACAGTTCTTGTAGTTATATTATTCAACAATAAATCAACAGATAAAGTAACAGAAATCCGCCTTTTAAGCATTAGATTTTGTGCTTGCTGATAGTGCCACCTGGTGGCCAAGGTTGGTCCCGCATGGTCATTTTTTTTAAGGACAAAAAGGTAAAATTTTTACAGAGATTTGTTTTAATCTTGCTTTTCATGGCGTCTGTGCAAAATATGAATAAATCAAATAAAAGAAACAATATTTTCTATAATAAATAAGAGTTTACACTTTACCTGGACTTTTTGTCCCAGTTCCTTGATGATTGTCACTTGTTCATCATTTGCTGGTGTCAGACGGATGACTTTATCGCTAGAAAAGTGTGGAGAGAGATATTCTTTACCATCTTGGATATTAGCTCCACATAGTGTAATCTTTTTTGGTTCAACAGAGAAAAATTTTTTCAAGAATTTACCCCACAAATCTGGTTGGCTCACAGAGAGCGACAGCCACCAATCCCAAGAGCAATAGGATCTTCATTTTGCCTGTGTGTTTTTTTTGCTTGCACACAGATCTCTTTTTATAATGTCAGGCCATCAAGGACCGCCCAATACTGACCTCCAGAATGCCTTCATATGTATCAATTATTAGTCACCTGTTGCACATGCTGTTCAAGATATTTTTAGCTATATATGATTTGAGGTGACAACAGCTTCAAATGCACCTCTTTCAATCATTAACCTGTTAAAAGGCTGTCGCCTAAATGTTCACTAAGAGAAGAAAACCTTAACAGGAGAAATAAATAATAATAATAATATTCATTTTATTTAACTGTTCCCAAACACAAATGTACTGCTGTTTAAATGGGAAGATGAGTACAAAATTGTCCTTGGAATTTGCATATAAAAAAATTGATGATATTGAAAATGATATTGCCAAACAAAAATATTCGACAGACAATCTGAAATGTTCAGTGTTTTCACATTCATATCTCATAGAATTAGTTATCAACTAATTTTCTTATCCACAAAAAAAGTGTAGAAACATTATAATAGCAGTATAGAAATATGGTCCCTTTATATCAGGTTTTTTGCATGGTCACACTTTATATTAGGGTCCGATTCTCACTAATATACAACTTTTGCTTCAGTAAACTCCTAATTACTGCTTATCAATAGTTAGTAAGGTAGTTGTTAAGTTCAGGTATTGGGTAGGATTAAGGGATGTAGAATATTGTCATACAGAATTGGGCATTAATATGTGCTTTATAAACAGCCAATATCCTAGTAATGTGTGAGAGATTGTTTTTTTAATTAACCATAACTAACATTTATTTTTCTTGCAGGTTTAACATTTAACATTTAAAAAAAAAAAAAAAAAAAAAGAATTACCAACACTTTAGTCAAGCTAGACAGCTATCTCAATATAATATCCCCATGACATTGAGTAATCAACAAACTAATAATCATATGATTTGGGTCTAGGTCTAAATTTGCTTCATCTGTAACAGAGAATGAATTTGCACAATCATATTAGATGTGATGATGAGAATGATGAGTAATATGTCTTGTTAACTTTACTATGTTGTATTATTTTTGCTGGTGGGAGTCTGTGATTGATATGAGGTTCTGATCATGAATAAAAGCATATTCGAAGGCATCGGTTGGAGTCTGTTTGGTTATTGCAGCGCAGCGGGTTAAACACTAGAGATCTTACTTCTCTTCTCAAGTGATGGTGTTTAGTTGAGCACTAGAAACCTTATTCTCAAAATTGTTTCATACACAGCTAGCCGTTGATTATCTCTTATGTACATTATTGAGTTCATATTGTAATGCAAGACACTGTTGCTGCTATTGAGGTGGGATACGGGTAAGGTTAAGGACAGGTTTGGTGGTATGAATCACTTGTGAATTACAGCTTGGTGGTATAAATGAATTACAGCTGTACATACTTACATGCAGGTATTGTTGAAATATAGGCTACAATGTGAAAACATGTACATACACAATAAGTGCATTGTATCAAAATTATTATTATTTATTTGTTTTTTGTTTTTTTTGCATGAACACAACTGAAACATTGTTTATAATACGGTCACGATTTAGTCATGAATGTGATATGGTCAAGTTTCCAGATCACTTAAAGAGATAGTTTACCCAAAAGTGCCCATCAATTACTCGACTTTTACTCGAAGTGATCAAGTCTCTTCAGAAAATTTGGACTGACCCAATTGATTCATATGGATTACTTTTACGATGTCTTTATGAACTTTAAGCGTCAAATTGGTAGTTGTGTAGCTGTCAATGGATGGACAGAAAACTCTCAGATTTCATAAAAAATATCTTCATTTGTGTTTCGATGAACGGAAGTCTTACAAGTTTGGAATGACATGAGGGTGAGTAATTAAAGATTTAGATTTTTTGGGTGAACTAACCCTTTAAAGAGATTATGGAGATTATGACAAAAATTTTAATATATATATATATATATATATGAAGAGTTCAGATGCAAAAGCCTCTAAGTGCCATCTGAAATTTTCTTCTAGAATGATCATTTTTATCAAGCTCGTATATATTTAAGTTCAATCATTTCACTTAAATGGCAATGCAAATTACCTATTAATTGTCATTTAAGTGAAATTATTTAACTTAAATATACGAGCTTGATAAAAATGATCATTCTAGAAGAAAATTTCAGATGGCACTTAGAGGCTTTTGCATCTGAACTCTTCATATATATACACTGTATATATCATAATATTTCAGGTTATGTACTCAAATTCCAATTTAATTGAATTATTCTATGAATAATCGATGCATTCTCAGTGTTGACACAAGGGGCGCTATAGTGGGTATTAGAATAAACGAGTAGTGAGATCAACTGCAGTCAAAACAGCAATTTCATGATAATCTTGCTGAGTAAGTAAGTTAAAATCATCATGTTTATAATTATCCCCTTTTGGAAAAGTGTACTGAATGTGCATAATGAGGTCTACTTCAAATCTTAATAGTATTTTCTTTATTTGTTTTATTTCTTAAACTGTACTTTGCAGATAAAAGAATAAAAGGACAAAAGAGGGTACACTTCCATGACATTTTTAACACACTTACACTTTTAAAAAGTGCACTTTGATATATAATATGACATACACACCAACACACACACACACACACACACACACACACACACACACACACACACACACACACACACACACACACACACACACACACATATATATATATATATATATATATATATATATATATATATGACATAGCCTACAAGTTTCAATATAAAATAAATGAAAGTATGTATTACTTAATCACAGAAATACACTTACTGTACATTCAAAAGCACACTTTAGCCATATTTTAACATTAGAATTTTAATTTTAATTTGACTTAATAACATGCAATTAACTGTACGAAAACATGAAATTCAGTTTGCACTGAAGTATATTCTTCTAAAATGTACTATTTCTGTCATATGTATTCTAGTATGCTAATGTGTAAGCATACCTGCAGGATAACTACCTGCAGGATAACACATCTCTGTTAAAGGCACAGACATTTGAGCTCTATCACTCTAAGTACTGAGAACTGTTACTGATACAGTAACGTAACTAACTAGCATTGTGCTTTGGTAGTACCTTAAAATCCCCAAAACACAGATAAATACAAAATTTCAGCTATGCCTTTTCCATTTAAGACGTCTTAACAGTGGGTGTTGAATCATTCTTGGTGCTTGTTGGATTGAGCAGTCCAGAGGTACATTGGGAAGGGACATTCATCTTTGAGCTAATGCTAAAGTGACTGCTAGTTTGTCCAGACCCACAGCCTAGCAACCTCAGTAGGTTTTTGCGAAAGTTCTGTCCAACAAAGCTATAAAGAATGGGGTTTACACAACTGTTTAAATAGGAGATGCAGATGGTAAATGGCATGGCTGTGTCAATAACATCCAGTATTTGGCAGTTTTCCACCACGCCAAGCATGGCCAGCAGCTCCATGAAGTGGAAAGCTTGGTGAGGAGCCCAGCAAACAAAGAAAGCTAGCACAGTAGCGGCTATCATCCGTAACGTTTCATCCTCCCGAGAGCGAACGCTTTTCCTCAACACACCCCTGGAATCCAGGAGTGCGCGACCGATAAGGCAATAGCAGGTGATTATCACAAGGAACGGCACAAGAAAACCTAGAACGCTTTTTAGCACACTAAGGGTAACTAAGAAGTGTATCTGCTCACTGTGGTGCCACACGGCGCACAAAGTCAAGTTCCCAATGTCATACACACTCCTGCTTAGCGCTGTAGGTGCACTGAGGAGCAAGGCAAACAGCCATATGAGTACACACGTGAGGTTAGCGTAGAGAAGTGTGCGCTGGCGTCTGGAGCGCACCGGATGTACGATAGCAAGATATCGGTCAATGCTAAGAGCGGTGAGGAAGAATATGCTAGTGTAGAGGTTAAAGATGACCAGTCCTGCGCTTGCCTTGCACAGAAAGGTGCCGAACGGCCAGTGGTAACCCGTGGCTGTGAAAGTGGCCCAAAATGGCAGCGTAATAAGGAAGGTAAGGTCTGATATAGCTAGATTGAGCACAAAGACGTTTGCTACTGTTTTTAGCTTCATGTAGCGGTAGATGACAGCCACCACCATGCTATTACCAATGACCCCTATGACAAAATTGCATCCATAGACAACGGGAATGAAGGTGAAGATGAAGCCGTGTCTTCCAGACATACTGCAGTTCACGTGGAAGGGATCACTCATTCCTGAGGTTTTGTTCTCCATTTTTCGGTCCACTATTGTTGCTTATGTGACAACGAATGGGTTCCGCTACCTACAGGGTATGTCTTGAATAGCCAACACCAGATTTGGGGTAAATGCCTCCTGACACCTATAAAAGAGAGCAACGAAAACTGTCAGAGGAAGAGGCATCATTAGCACAGCCACAGGCCGTAAACATCGGCCATGAAAGAGCTCCTGCTACGCCCCCTTATTAAGCTCTGCACATTAAAACTGTCTTCACTGATCATGCTACTTCTGCTATCAAAAACAGATGCTTCATGATAACACTGACCTGACCACCTGGAACCCCTTTAAAACGCTCTCTTAGTTAATGAGTGGTGACAGTGAAATTGTAATGTGTTTATCAGAAGGTTCTCAGTCATGGAAACATGAAAAAAAATATCTGTCGTACCATCCATCCATCCTTTCATCTATTGTTCTATCTGTCGTACTATCTATCTAACATTCTATCATTCTGTCTGTCACTCTATTTGCTGTTCTATCTGTCGTACTATCCATCCATCCATCCATCCATCCATCCATCCATCCATCCATCCATCCATCCATCCATCCATCCATCATTCCATCCATCCATCCATCCATCATTCCATCCATCCATCCATCCATCCTTCCATCCTTCCATCCATCCATCCATCCATCCATCCATCCATCCATCCATCCATCCATCCATCCATCATTCCATCCATCCATCCATCCATCCATCCATCATTCCATCCATCATTCCATCCATCCTTCCATCCTTCCATCCATCCATCCATCCATCCATCCATCCATCCATCCATCCATCCATCCATCCATCCATCCATCCATCCATCCATCCATCCATCCATCATAAGGACTATAAACATTTTGCAAAACTTTCAAGCCAGGCTTTGTTCTAATATTCAAAGTTTGTCTTGACAACCTCCACTTTCTTCTTAAATGTTACAGTCATATGAATGTCTTTCAAATTTAATTTGTTTTAATTTCTGTACATTCACAATTGAAATGCAGACCTTCAAGGCTGTATTACTACTAAGTTCAGAGATATTAATTTACATTTTAGTGAAACTACTTTTTCCATTTTCTCATATTTTTTCTTTTTTTCTTTCTTTCTTGACTATAACTCAGTCAAGATGGGTCAATCTTCAAGATCTTCAGGGTCAAGATGCGACAATAATATACAGTGTTATGTCAAATATTAATGAAAAAAACTGGAAAATGTAAACTTCACAATAAATGAATGAATTGAAATAGTTTAAACTTGAGTTTCTGTTTTGTATTCTGGAGTTGACAGAGTAACCACATTTTGCACATCACAGATTTATTTATATTCTGTTGTATTATGATGGTGGTTGTTTTTTAGGGTTGTATAATAATGCCACATTCAATGTATTCGATTCATACAACAAGTTACTGTATTAGCTACTATAGTCTCTGCGCTCAATGCAGTAAACATGATTTTCTAACTACAGAATTCATTAATGGAGGATATAGAAAGAGAGAGAGAAAAGTGCTTTAGAGCATTGTTGAGTTGTTATGTTCCATACACACTGTGCTGAAAGGAGCTCAGCATGAGAATTTCTAATCAGCACACACCTAAATAAACAGGTCACCAGGGGTCTAGGCTGTGGAAAGTGCCTGAGAAAATCAAACCTGTTTGCTCTTAATAAATGAGCGTGCTGCTACCAGGATAGAATGAGGAAAAATTATCCATGTTGAACATTGTTTATAAATGTCCCAACGCTTTAATAAAAAATAAAAAAAGAAGCTTTCTACATCACAAATGTAATGTAGGCCTCCGTTTGCCACAAGGGGGCGCACTCAAGTGGTTTTCTTCATGGTTTCAGCTGCAATCTTAAAGCAACAATCTTGAATCACAATGAACAGTTCTGACCACAGTTCAAATTCAGGAACTGAACTGGAATTTAAGTTTAATTTAAATCAATTCTGAAAGAATCATCATTCTGCATGCATCCATACAATTCTTCATTTACACACCTCACATTTTAGAGCAGTTTCATTTATATGCCAAGTGAACGTGGGTTTCTTTGGTTTCACAGGCGAGACATTTTAAAAAGTGTGCATTCTTCTGTAAAAGCACCAGCCATATCAGTTACAGATGTGGTGATGTTCATTGCTAAAGAAAGAGCACAACGTCGGGGTGCCAAGGGTAACAGGATAATGAAATATCACCCCTGCATTTCTCCTCCTCAGGCCCGCAAGATGCAATAAAGCAGTTCCGCACGTCACCATTTGATTTAGCCCTGTTTTCTTTTTTAAATGAGTGTAACAGTAGGCGGCTGTGAGTTGACTGTACAGTGAACACATTAACTAAATGTGCAAGACTAACCCACTTTTAGTTGTGCATGTGTTGTGTTCTCATGCTGCTTCTCGGGATACAATGAAATACCCGCAACAAATATGTCTGTAAAGACAAGAGCACAAAACAGGAAAACTGATTTTGTGAAGACACAGCACCAAGCTAACTACTCTTAAGCTAGATAATAATTACTCTTAATTGTTCCTCCCAGACAGCATTTACAGTAATTGGACAGCAAATGGAAACTTTAAATGGAGACCATAAAAGGCAGAAATGACTTTTACATTAGTTTGCCTAATGACATTAAATGCCATTCACTCTGAAGTGCTGTGAGCCTTGGTGTTTTCCCAATTGTACTGTACAGTTGTTAAATTATGTATTTGTACATATAGAGATTTTATTTTTTCAAGTGTGTAGTGCTGAAACACTATTGTAATTGTTAAAATTTCCAAGGATCCGCATTCTCCTCTAAAAAGACCAAACCGTAAGTCGGAGAGACTTGAAACTTGAGGGATGATATACAGTACCCACCCCGTCTACGTCACCAAAGCTCGCCCCAATCAGCCTGATGGTGAGGCTACAGGCATCTAAAATAATAAACTATGTGCAATCTAGTGTTGTCAAAAATATATTTTTTTTTTCGATACATATCGACACTGAAATATCTGAAAAAAGTTACACACAAACCCGCCTCTCCTCACTCACTCGTTTTTATTAATGCCTTAAAGCCATTGAACCCTGGAAATTGCTGCTGTACATACATACATATATACATTATATACATATATATATATATATATATATATACATATATATATATATATACTGTATATACAGTCAAACCAAAATTTATTCAGACACCTTCAACATTTCTCACATTATCACAGTTTATTTGCTATAGTTTAGAAAATGGTAATAAAATATGACAAGATCTCAAAGTTATCAAATCAGTTGATATTTCACTTCTGTTAGACTGTCTCACACATGAATTAGGTTGAATATCTGTCAGCTGTTAACTGTAAGTACACATTTAGATAATACCAATTTAGGTAAACCAATTACCAAGCAATGCTTAATTTTGTTCAGTCTGTGGTGTAAAAAGGTCGCATTAGCAAATAAAGAAAAAAACACTTCAGCAAAAAATGGTCAGGTCAAAGTGTCTGAATTATCTTTGGTCCAAAATCTGTATCAATTTTACTGGTAGTCACTGTATGAAGAATTTGTGGGTATAATATGTCACCGTTTACTTTATTTTTCTATCCTTACTTATATGAACTAATAGTGTCCTGCACCCACTAGTAAAAAAAAAAAAATAAAAATAAAAATGTGGTGTCTGAATAATTTTTGGTTGTGTGTGTGTGTGTGTGTGTGTGTGTGTGTGTGTGTGTGTGTGTGTGTGTGTGTGTGTGTGTGTGTGTGTGTGTCCAAGGCCTAGTTCTTTTTTAGTCTAGGTGTGTCCATGATGGACACATAACATAACGGAAAGAAGTTACACAAGGGCAGTCTTACACAAGAATAGTCAAAAGTGGAGCCTAAGAAATAACAAAATATCAACACTGTGTTTAATCAGAAGTGTAGTGTGAGCACCACCATCTGGTAGAGTGTTAGACTGGCCACTAAAATCATCACTGATCTAGTTAAAGATTTACTCAGTCTGCTTTTCTCTCACTTAGGAGAGGTAGACTACCATGAGGAAATTTACCTCACCAGCACAAGTGTGGCCACTAAAAAAACAATTATCTCTCCTTACCCGCTGGGACAGCAGAAATGGGCTTTATATATTTCTGTTGACTGGGCTTTTAAAGCAAACGGCTGTTTGAATTAGGCCTAACAGCAGATGGAGTGACACGGACATCTGTCGGACATTTTGTTTAGCAGAGCAAAATAAAAGCCCAATGCAGTAATTTAGCTTCTGTTATCGTGTTTAAGTTCTCATCAGATAGATGCAAGCTGCCACCATGGGAGTTGTGGACAACAAATATTAGTCAGCCTTAAGACTGCAGCTCAATAAAACATTGGCTTTGTCTGAGCTCAAGAGATGTTTTTAACAACAAGATTTTACACAATCACTCCGTTCCAAAAGAGTTGCCTGCAGAGGGAGCATTTTAATGCATCATAGGTGTGTTCCCGAGGCTGTTCTAAAAGGTAGACATGTATCATTTGTGCATGGAGGAGGAAATCCCAAAATGTACTTGTGAACCCTTGTGAAAAAGAAGCGCACTTAATTGTGCATTTGTAGTGTAATCTTAAAAGTATATATATATATATATATATATATATATATATATATATATATATATATATATATATATATATATATATATATATATAAACTGTACCTGTAGATTAATTAAATAAAAGGCCACTTTGGTGTACTCACAGAGAGCAGCCTGCACTTTCATGGCTGTTTCTTAAAAAGTGCACTTTGTAAGATCAACTTAAAAGTTTTAAGTACATGTTAAATCATTGTTTTAATAAACTTTTATCATGCTTTAAAAAAAAAATATTTGATGTGTTACTAACATACTAAAGCACATGTACTTTGTCATAATTTTAACTGAAGTGTGTTATTTGACATTAAAGTTAAGATATTTTAAATGTACTAAATTGCAACTTCATTCATTACAAATGTGTAATTACAAATATATTTAAATACATGTTATGTTTTTTCCATAAATACTTGACAGTATATTTTCCTGTACACTTTAAACCATATTTCAAAGATAATAGAAGCAATTATTAAATTACATATAAAGATTATATGTATACAAAATTATAATACATTTTTATTTAATTGCAATTAACATGCAATTGATTTTATGCAAACATTACATTCAGTTTGCGCTTAAGTATATTATTTCTGCCATTAGTACTATTTTTAAAAGAATGTCAAGGGAAATCTCAATACTAATAATTATAGTTTCAAAATAAATAAGTGTAACAAATTTAGAGTATTTTATCAATATCAGTAGTTGTGTCTGTTACCAAAGGCTGCACACAAAATCGCATACTTCCCTACTATAGGAAAAACAAAAAACATTATGCGACCAAAGAAGTATGTCTGAATTCACAGTTCTAATAAAAGTACCCGGATTACCTACTATTTCCGGCGAAATTCTGAAGTGTGCATAGGAAATTTTGCACGGGAGAGGATTTGTGAATAGCACTAAAGCGATGCAACTGATGCCGGTAGGTCATATGATAATGACAACATGGTGAATGTAGTAGTGTCCGGATTACATTTATACTATAGAACATACTTTTTTTTTTTACCAGTCTCAAAGTGAGTACTCACTCAAAATAACTACCTACTCAAGAGAGTATGCCATTTCAGACGCAGCCGAAGTAGGTTCAGTTGTCGGCCATCTTGGAAATTCCCCCTGTGAGCTATTTCCAGTCATGCAAGTAAATTTCCTATGAAGTTGAATGGGGAAAAAATCTGGGGCAAAACCTTTGAAATAGTTTGTCACCAGCATCACTTCATTGTCATTCAAAAATCCTCTCCCATGGCCTCATGGGATAGTAACGTGTCCATCGTATACACACTTCAGAATCTCGGCAGAAGTAGCAGGTGATCCAGTAACTTTTCATCTACTGTTAAATGAATACTGTGAAACACTTTTCAGATAGCCTACTGTTTTTCGCCCACGATATAGTAGGCAAGCGGGCATATTTGGATAAAACCACTGGACTTTTAACAGAAAGGTGTGATTTTCAGAGCAGACAGGAAGCAATGTGACAGTCTCCAGTTCGCATTAAAATGAATGATTCAGGTCACTTTGTTGCTGTCCAATTGCACTTTAAAATGGCTCTGGTCCTATTTTTATACCTATTAAAGGATCATGCCATTAGCTTAGCAACATGCTAACATATAACATTATACTAAGCCTGCTTTTATTATCACAGTGAACACTATACTGTATTTTTCCCTCATCTACTTTGTATTTTTTCATTTATGGAGTTTATTGTTTCAGTAAAGCAATACAATTTAAATCTTGTTCCTGTCTGTAAGGTACATTGCAGACAGTAATTTTGTTGTACAAACAACATTTTGTTCCTCTGTATCTGTCTACATGACTGGAGTGGCAAAAGTCGTCTTCATTTAGATGGCAAGGTAAATGTGTGTGTTAATGACAGTCTTCTTAAATGAGCCATACCATGCCTTTACTGTATGTGCAGAATGATGGGAACAATGCACCAGACTGAAAGTGCTATGACTGTCATAACAGGCTTTTGCTAAAATAACTTCATTTTTTAAACCATCACACCCATACAAATTTCCAAAGGATTCAATCAGCGTGACTTTTTCTTATAACTGAACACAGTCTTGCTCGTGTTAATAACTCCATATTGCAAAGTTCAAGGTATCATTCATGTCTGTTGCAGAAAGAAATCAGGCACTTCCATTTTATTATTTTTTAATCAATTTATATATTTTAAAGTTAAGGGCAAACTCTAAACTATAAGCACTAATAATGATAGTGATTCTTGCTTTATCATTACAAATATACATGATTCAAAATACTGCATCTAAATCAGGATTTCACATCTGTGCTGCATGTTTGTGAATTTCAATTCTGTTTTCAGTTTACTATCCAAACTCATGGAAAGGTATTCATTCTCAGGGTTAGCCTTTAGTGCATTTGGCTTGTTCAAAATTACATTTAAATATTATTCTATTTATCTAGAAATCAGAAAGTGTCCTACCTGATGAAGTGGATAAGGACTGCAGACCAGTGCCCTATTACTGAACTGCACGAACACGACTAGTCAAATTCGCCTGACACTTACACACACCTCATCGTGTACAAACACAATCCACCCCCCATTGATGAAAACATGTCTCATGTCTGTATTTCCACAGTGTGTGCTTGTTGAGACCACCCCCCCCACCCCAGCATACACCCACTCGACATTAACGCTCCTCCTATCTGAGTGGTCAGTTATTTCACTCCATCCTCCCATGCCATGAATCGTGCAAAGGCAAATCATGACAACTCTAATTGGTCTCCCCCAAAGATATATAAATAGCGCTGTCTCCAACGTCAGACATTGGAGATGAAGAGGAAATTGGTTGTCTCCTGTTTCTCTTAAATCCTTCACGATCAAATGTGACTTTTCCATTCCACTTTGCTATCAGTCAAATAAAAATATGTGTGAGTACAAACACTGCACTGCGTGGCCGTTACGTCACTGGTTGAGTCGCACACCACTTGACGTACTCAGTGTACAAACTCGTGGGGTTGCTGCTCAGAGGTCTGACATCTGAGACTGAGAAGGATAGGAAAGGAAAACAAAGTAGGGAAGCAGAGGTCTGGATGGGCAGGTTGGAGCCGGCAGCGCGTAGACATGAGAAAGAACATGGAGAACTTGTTTTTCAGAAAGCTTTATAGACTGACCTGTGTGGTCAGGTCACCTGATCCGTTTCTGCAATCGGTGGATGTTCTTTCATGCTGGTTCAAATACAGTTTATCTCTATGTTTGCATGACCAATAGGGGTATAAAGCTCTGGGTCCTCTGATTTATGATCAGTGAACCCAAAACATAACCAACTATTTTTTAGATGGTTCTTTTGGGCACACTGGAGTTTCTCGTGTGACTCTTCAGAAGTTTTTGCATTAGTAGATTGCGTTGAGACCATTCCAAGAATATTCTTATTTTATAATTACAGCCGTTTGTTCTTCATACCTTAGGGTGAAAGGAATAAACATAAAGCTTAAATAAGCATTCTCCATAGAGGAGTAAGAACTCATTTACTCTCTCTTATGTTGTTCCAAAACAAAAGACTTTCATTCATATTTGAAACGTGAATGAAGCGATTTTATAATATCCCCTCATTTATTTATTTTTTATTATAATTTTTTTTTCATCAATTGAAATTCTAGGTAACATTTTCACAGTTCAAAAAGTGAAATGTGCAATGATCATTGTTCATGTGTGAATAAAAACCTTAATTAAAGAGGCCATATTATGCCCTTTTACAATGTTTTGATTTTGTTTTTGTGGTCTGTTAGAATAGGTGTTAGAACTTTATTTTTTAAAAAATTCAAACAAAATCCAAACTTCAGGAGGTTCTATTTGAGTTCACAGTAAAACATAATTAAACATTGTGGAGGTGTTTTTCTTAATTCTGGTAAATTCATCCATTCTCAGACAAAATACAAGTAAAAGACTTTAAATGAGCTAGATTGAAACTTCAAGTTCGCCTGTTTAAAATGATATAGCTATGACGCTTGACGCTTCTGCTATAATGGCTTAGAAAAACAAAGAAAAGTAAAGGCAAGTCAGGTGCCCCAATAAATGTTCTAGGACTTTTCCAAGGCACAGCAACCGTTCAAATTACAAAAGATATGATATCTTCTGACACAAAAACACTTCCCACAATATAGGTACATCAACAGTGAAAATGGCAAATCTTGAGAAAAGACAGCTTCATATTACAAACAATTGCATTTTGGGAGACTGGTGCTTTGCATTAAACCCAGCCAAGAACAATTCTGCTAGGATGTGAAGGTTGGTTTTATCACCTTTCCAAACATTTTTTCACACCACCTCATGAGAATGCAAACGTATCTCTCTCAGCTTGTCTGTGTGGTGTGGATTTACTTGATAACATATAAGACAAAAGGAAACAAGCAATGAGGTCAGTTTCTCAAACAATAAGAACAAGTTTGCTTAACATTGAGATTTGATTATTCTTTATTTCTTTATTCATGAGAAATAATAAGTTTATCAGTATGTGGTCCAAAGCTAGATAATCCCAGTAGTAATAGCATAATTTAGGCTAAATTTGCAACCCTACTCATTTTACTGTAGCTAAAGAGTTGTGTGATTTCTTGAATGAGATATCAAATGAATCCCTCTATGTGCAACAAAAACAGTATTTTGACTTTGCCTCAACAGATCATGTGATCAGGATCGGCTCGGCGACTCACCGGTGGACCAATTTCGTTGCACATCATCTCAAATGTTGAATTGATCATTCTGGAATGTTGGAGCCAAATTTTGTCATCAAAATGGTTGGGTATAATTCCCTCCCAGAAGTGTCTTCCATTCCCAAACACCATCCGCCTCCGAAGGCAAGATAACATGACAGTGACAGTGTTTATTGCGTTTCATCTGAGCGCTCAGAGGCACAAGTCGTTTATGATGTAGGAAAAAACAGCCACAGTGGCTTCCCCGATTGCAGCAACATTTTTATTATTTTTACTATTTTGTGACTATTTTGTTCTTATTCGTGAATGCTTTATGCAATGTTCCACTGTAAATAAGTTAAATTTGGAAACTCTGGATGGAAACATCTTGTTGAAAAAAAAAAAATATATACTGTATATATATATATATTTCAAGTCTCAATTTACAGAAAGTGCCATATGCATTTGAAATATAGGTGATATTTAATACGCATCTTATACTTTTCTATTGAAATAGGAAATTGTAGATGGGAAGCATTTCTATTCAATCACATTATGAAAGCTTTCTGTTTAGTGGCAATAACTTCCATAGTGACTTTTGCATCTGTTATGTCAATGACCAAGGACACATCCTTTGCTCTGTCCTTTTCCAGCCACCAAGGTTTAGAAAATATTTACAGCCACTTTCACAAGGGGCACACAAGGGATTGTTAGCTTAACTGTTGCTGCCTGACTTTTTATCTGTAATGGATAGTAACTGGAATGTTTTATTGGGTTGTGTGACTATGATAGTGATGCGTTCGCTTCGGATGGCTCATATCAAGCCAAGTGTTACGACCCATAAACCAACATGAAAGGCAAGTGGAGACCAAATCCCAGGTCCACAGATCTTCAAAGAAAGGGATTGTGTATTTGTGTGGCCTTCCTAATAATCAGTGAGGGTTGAAAAACAGTGACATTTGAAATATATTACATCAAATATCCCCTACGTTTGCCATTTATTGCACACTTTAGGGTCATTATTTGGAAACAGTCTGTGGAATAGGCGGAAAGCAGTCTGATAGTTTATGGAAACTGCTGACTAAAGATTAAAACAAATGTTTCTAACACACTTCAGTTTGTCACAGACAGTCTCCCAAATGTAAAAAAAACAACAAAAAAACACACAAAATTGTCATCCCAAACAGGAAATGGAGATTGGGGAAATGGTGGGAAAGACACTATAAAGAAGGGGAAAATTAACCACTACTCTCTCTAGATCTTTTCAAATAATCATATTCATTTGGTAAGATGGATGTTGAGGTTTTCTAATTCATGCATATATTTATAGATAATCCATGTGGTTCACTGAACTGAAAATGATTGATATGACAATTTAGAATGTAATTTCACTATATTTAGCATTGTGTTTCATGTTGTGCCATGACAAACATAACTAAATATGTCTAATTTTATGTGTAATTTGTTGTGGCAAGGCTAAATCTGAGAAAATAAGGATTTTGTTCATCTACACTAGTATACTACAGATGCCCATGCCCTAAGACTTGATACTTTTCAAATAATTCTAGTAGTATGGATGGTCTAGTTGGATCATTCTTTTTTTATGTGGTGCCTTTTTGCCATTGTGATATTTGTTACATTTTGCCATGGGAATGAATGAATGATGCATTTGTGTGCAGTGTTTTAAATCTGAAAAATATTGTATAAAATAAGTAAACTGCTTTTTTTTTTACTCTGGAGATTTGGGCAGTCAGTGGGAGGCTGTGTTGTTAAAATCTTAGTATGTGTTTGTTTTTCCCAACCTGTTTTAAAGTCTGTCCAGCGTAGAGTCAAGAGCTTGAAGAGAGCAGGACAGTGGGGTCATTGAATTTGTTCTCTCAGCCATGACCACCAGTGGACATTCTCTTCAGCCTGATGACCAACCAGCCAGCCTGATCAGCTCTGGGCCAAGTTTACTTCACAGCTGAATCAACAGAACCCAACCGGTATACAGTCGATCAGAGGGAACATGCATCTCCATGTTTTTTTGTTTTTTTTTCACTATGGGCAGAGAGTGATAAGCCTGACTAGAAAGAAAAACAACTTATTCTCATGCCACTGAGAAGAGCCAAAATAGTCTTTCAAAGAATGACTGAACAAACAGTTATCTTACACATGTTGAAATATAAATTTGGTTAACAGGAGAATAACAATCCTATCAATCAGTCCATCCATTCATCCATCCATCCATCTGACGGACAGTTGTTTGAAAATGTGAGGGATTTGAAAATCCAACCAGCTCCAACACACTTGCCTAGAAGTTTCTGGTAATCCTGAAGACCTTGATTAGCTGATTCATAGTTATGAAACAATATCTATTTTGAAAAGTGCTGTAAAAATACATTGAAATGGTTTTTGTTTGTTGCAAAGGCACAAAAAGACATTGTGCCTTAGATGTTCGGACTGATATTGAGCAATCAACATCAACATCTACAGGATGGTCAGTAACGGAAAACAAATATAATGACATATGAGACAAACAATTAAATAAATATGAACGTGAGATATGTCTTCACTCTATGAGGACACTTGGGATTTTGCCAAAAGAAAACTTTCAAGTGTAGCTTTTAAGACTAACTATTTCTGACCCATGTCCTGTTGACAACACTTCCATTGTCATTCTAGTACATTCTTTCAATGTTGTTATGGTTGAGGATTAGTGTCTTTGGTGATGGTGACCTTCTACAAAAGTTACAGAGATGCATAAGAATCCAAACATTTCATTTGTGGACAACGGATATTCTGTTAAATGAATTGTTGGATACTATTCGGTGCCCACTTTCTCAAGAATGGAGAAGGATGTTATCCCATTTCCTGTTTGTAGGAGGGTCTATGAAGCCCTGCTGAAAGGAGACAATGGGAACGATTAGTCAGGAAATCTCACAGAACCACACAGTGCAACATGCCAATCAAACACTGAGGGTCATAACATCAACCTGACCACACCTTACAGGACTGATAATACTGAGAAGTTTACTGATTAACTCACATATCATAATATTGTGAATAACATTTTTGTCACACTTTAGACTAAGTTCCAATTCTCACTATTAACTAAATATTAACTATGACTTTTTCCTCAATAAACTCCTAATTACTGCTTATTAATACACATCCGATTTCTTTCTCTACGTTAACGTTAATTAAGACATAATCGACTGTTTGCGAGACTACTTGCTGGTATACTACTACTGGTATTTGACTGGTATTGTATATGTCCTTTCAAGCATATGGAGATGCGAAAGAGGATCGCATGCCGAACTGGGCTTCCTGGTCCATATGGATCAACTACGATCCATTTAACCTCTAAAAAGTTGTATATAGATTCTTTTTAGTAATGTAGTAGGCTACTTTAGGTCATGTTGTATGTTTTTTGTTTTGTCCATGGAGACAACCATGGACAAAACAATGTTCCATACAGACATGTATTTTTGTCCATACAGAGCCTTCTGTTGAAAACCCTGCTAATTCTTTTAACTGGTTTATCCTTGAACATACCAATAGCTTGCATATTCCTACCATTTAAGGTTGGCATGGCAAAATAATGGCGAGAGGGTGTTTGGTGGCACATTTAATGAATCTCAAGCAGTGCACTCAAGTAAATATTATCACCCCCTCCCTTTCCAGACACAACAGATCGCCTCGGCTCACTTTTCCCTAATTAACCACATACAAACACTAAGGAAGTGTCATCCCAGGACAGCAGTGAGAGGACACCAGGGGAGGACTGCTGCTCTCCTGATCAACACCCTCCCTCAGACATTACACACAGTCAGTGAAGCCCAGCAGAGAACTTCAATGAGCTGAAACAGGGTCAAAGGTCAAACACCGGAGAGATTGTTTTGCATCTACTCTTTACAGATTTTCAAGCAACCCTATAACTGCATGCCAGACTAGAAATCAACCCGAAATCTCATCATAAGCTATTGGAGACATGGCCAGGGACATATTATACATGTTGTTCATGCCTGGGTTGTGTAATTTTCTGATTTCTTAGCATCGCTGCCACAATGCTATTAGGCCGCTGTCGGTAGCCTAAAAGAGGCCTAGAAATAGGGTTTCGTTCTGACAAACGGGGCACAAATTTTTCTTTTGCTCAATATGTTCAACGTTAATAAAAGGTATCCAAGCAAAAAGTTCTCCACGCATTATCCTGCAGTTAATGAGAAATTGTAATTTATTGGCGCACTATATTGACTGCGTATTGAGACATGTAAAACGTACTCGGTTACTAACGTAACCTCGGTTCTCTCTAGAAGAGGGAACGAGTACTGCGTAAGATATCTTACGCTAGGGGAAAATCCTTTTCCGCGAGATATTGAAGCCCAAAATTATCCTTAATTTTGTAATAATGCAAAACGCGTTGCAGCAGCAATGCAGACATAGGCGAGACAGCTCGCGCGCCTATTGGCTGCTCTGCGGCAACTGCAGCAGCCTATCGAGCGAGGCCTGGCGTGACGTCAGACCCAATCAGGGCACTTCGCGCCCGCTGCGTCATGTCCCGCCGAAATGGGCGTGGTCTAGGCCTATAAATATTGCTCGCAGGCAGCTATTATCTGGTTTTTCATCATCGAAGCAACCAGAGCGTGTGCATGCACGGCAAGATACGCAGTACTCGTTCCCTCTTCTAGAGAGAACCGAGGTTACGTTAGTAACCGAGTACGTTCTCTTACGAGAGGTCTCTCGTACTGCGTAAGATATCTTACGCTAGGGGACCCAATGTAAAACGCCGTGCATGCTGAGATCTGACACCAAAGACCCAAGGGCGAAAGCCCGGGGTACATATAGTGCACAATCACTCAGTGAACTCACAGAGAGTCCGGGAAGAAGGAGGGGTGCAGCCTCACTTTTTCCACATAAAGTAGCGTCGAAGGGACGCAAATTTCATCATACAGACAGGGCGGGGTACGGCCTGAACTGATGGGAAAAAATGTGGGTCTTACACAGTTTGCCCAGCTTTAAACTGTCGAAAATTGAGCTGTGCTCAGCAAACGCAGCATTCTGAGCTGAACGCATCAGGTCAGATAATACTGGTAGTTTAGACCGACAGCAGCCTGGCCTGCAGGGCGGGAACCTCTAGGTTATAAAACCTTATAAATGTAGACGGGGAGGCCCAGCCTGCCGCCATACAAATACTGTATCTTGCAAGGCAATCCCACTTGACCAAGCCCACGAAGAGGCCATGCCTCTTGTGGAATGCGCTCTGACAGCCAAAGGGCACTGCATGCCCTTGGAGGCGTATGCCAGCGCTATAGCATCAACTATCCATCTGGATAGGCTCTGTTTCGACGCGGCTAGTCCCTTAGAACGTCCGCTAAACGAAACAAAGAGCTGTTCCGTCTGTCTGAAAACAGACGAGCGAGACACATAAGCTCGTAATGCCCTGACTGGGCAAAGGAGGCTCGCGTCTCTTTCCTCATCAGGGACCGGTAGGGCTGACAGAGAGATAATCTGCGCCCTAAACGGTGTGTTGAGGGATTTTGGAACATAACCGTGCTTAGGTTTGAGTATAACTTTTGAGTCATTGGGCCCAAACTCCATGCACGCCGCGCTCACAGAGAGCGCGTGCAGATCCCCTATGCGCTTCACCGAAGCGAGAGCCAGCAAAAACACCGTTTTGAAAGACAGGTGTTTCAAATCGATTGACTGTAAAGGCTCAAATGGCGCACCTTTCATGGCTTCCAGAACCGTAGAAAGGTCCCATACGGGGACTGAGGGAGGTCTGGGAGGATTCAGTCTCTTAGCTCCTTTAAGGAAGCGGATGACTAAATCGTTCCTTCCTATTGACTGACCAAGCGTTGTTTCTGAGAACGCTGCTATAGCCGCCACATAAACTTTGAGCGTGGAGGGGGCCCTGCCCCCATCCAACAGCTCTTGTAGGAAGGAAAGCACCTCCGTCACATCACAGTTTGTGGGTGACACACCACGGGCTGTGCACCAGCCCGAAAACACTGACCATTTCGAAGAATAGAGTCGTCTTGTAGACGGAGCTCTAGCCTGCGTGATCGTGTTTAATACTCCTTTAGGGAGTCCAACATGTACCCGTTGATGGCCCAGACATGAAGGGACCATAGATCCGGGTGAGGATGCCAGATCGAGCCGCGGGCCTGTGAGAGGAGATCTCTCCTCACTGGTACTGGCCACGGGGCAGTACTTGCTAACTGCATCACGGCTGGGAACCAAGGTTGGTTTTTCCAGAACGGTGCTACCAGCAGTACTGAGCATCCTTCTTCCCTGATCCGTTCTATCACCTGAGGCAGGAGAGAGACGGGGGGAAAAGCATAGAGCGGGCGGCGGGGCCACACATGGGACAGCGCGCTCCTGCTCTTGGAGAAAATTTCTTGACAGTGAGCGTTTTCTTGAGACGCAAACAGGTCCACTTCCGCTCTGCCGAATTTCTTCCACAGCAGTTGGACTGTCTGTGGGTGTAGGGACCATTCGCCTGCCGGAACATTGTTCCTGGACAGTCTGTCTGGTCCTATATTCATGATCCCTGGCACGTGCGCTGCTCTGAGCGAGCGCAGGTTGCACTGAGCCCATACCAGGAGGCGTTCTGCCAGCCTGTACAGTTTCTCGGATCTGATGCCGCCCTGGCGATTTATGTAGGATACCACAGACATGTTGTCCGAACGGACCAAGACGTGGTGACCTTTTATTTGGGGACAAAAACGCGTCAGCGCGTTGTCTACTGCCAGCATTTCGAGGCAGTTTATGTGCAGGAGCTTCTCCCGTTCTGACCACTGGCCGAAGAACGGTCTGCCCTCGAGCAGCGCTCCCCATCCCGAGGTGGACGCGTCCGTGGACACCACTTTCACCCTCGAGGAAGTCCCCAGGCTTACACCTGATTGGTACCAGTCGTTCGCTTTCCAGGGTTTCAGAGCTGTAACGCATTTCTGATTGACCCTGAGGCGAAGCAAACCGGGTGCCCACGCTTTGCGTGGGACTCGCGCTTTCAGCCAAAACTGCAGCGGGCGCATGCGGAGCAGACCCAGCTGGAGTACTGACGATGCTGAGGCCATGAGACCTAGCATCTTCTGAAATCTTTTGAGCGGGACAGACGCGCCGCAGCGAAAAGAGTTCGCTGTGCGTCGAATGTCTACCGCGCGCTGTTGTGATAGTCGCGCTATCATGGATAGTGAGTCCAGTTCTGTGCCCAGGAAAGATATTTTCTGACTGGGTGACAGGGAACTCTTCGCCCAATTGACACTCAGACCCAAATCCTCGAGGTGATCGAGTAAAATGGTCGTGTGTTCTATGAGCACTGCGCGAGATTGCGCTAGAATCAGCCAATCGTCCAAATAATTCAGCACTCGCATGCCTCTCATTCTGAGGGGTGCGAGCGCCGCGTCCATGCACTTCGTAAATGTACGGGGTGCTAGGGACAAACCGAACGGCAGGACTGTGTACTGATATGCCTGGCCCTCGAAGGCGAATCTCAAAAATCGCCTGTGACGTGACGCTATCTGTATTTGAAAATACGCGTCTTTCAGATCTATTGACACAAACCAATCTCCTTGGCGAATCTGCACAAGGATTTGCCTGGTCGTGAGCATCCTGAACTGTCGCTTCACAAGCACTTTGTTCAGTTGCCTTAGATCTAGTATGGGTCTGAGACCCCCGTCTTTTTTCGGTACCAGGAAGTATCTGCTGTATAGCCCTCCCTCGCTCTGATCTTGAGAGAGAGGTTCTATGGCCCCTTTTCTCAATAGTTTCGTCACTTCGGCTCGAAGTAGATGTGCTACTTCTGTTTTTACCGTGGTCTCGACGCGCGCCACATAGCGGCGAGGGCGTCGGCGAAACTGCAGCGAATAGCCTCTTTTTATAATGTTCAGCACCCACTTCGAAACCCCGGGTAGCCTTGCCCATGCGTCTGCATGGATAGCTAGGGGTCGAATACGAAGCGCGCTCCGCTCGCTCAGCGATGGAGAAGCTTCTGTGTGCTGTAACACAAGCGTGTCGCTCGTGACATTTGAGGCATGGGGCGCGCTGATGACAGCGGGCAGATTGCCCGCGCTCGACTCCTCTACGGTGGTTAACCGCGAGGGGGAGGGCTGGGCGGTTCCCGTGGGAACTGTCATGTCTATGTGTGGATGTGGGCGCGGGACAGCGGGCACATTTATCACACCGAAAGCATCGTTCGCTTGCGTGAAGCGAGTGCACGTTGGTTTCGTTTTTACAGAAACCGTGAGACATGCATAACGTGGTGTTAGTGGGCACTGGGTAGTGGGCACATTCACCATGTTTGAAGCGCAACCGACCTGAGTCGGTTTTATGTGCGCGAGCCCTGTGTGACAGGCTGTGCTTATGTGTAGGGATGGGCACTGGGCAGTGGGCATTCTTACTACACACGAAACACCATCGGCCGTGGCCGGGACACCAGAAAATACGCTCTTTTGGGGATTTATCTGGGTAGCCGTGAAAACGGCATTTGTGTGCAGGCAAGCGGGTGACAGAACCGACTTGTTGGCTGCAGAAAACACTGGAACAGTCACATTTTCTGGAACTGGACGAGCGAATAGCTTTGGTGTGAGTCCGGCCGCAGCGGGACTGGAACACCGTCGTTTTCCTAGCTGTGCTAGGACGACTTCGGGGCCTCGGGCTTCACCGTAATCCTAGGTCGCGAGCCGCGTCCTGCGGGGCGGCGACCGGATGAGCGGGAGCGCGGTCTCGCGCTTCTGGCCTGGCGGCGCTGTGAAGTGGAGGCAGTGGACGGTGGCTGTGGCTGTGAGCTCTGAGCAGACGGTTTCGCACGGCCTGCTGCAGAGCTGGAGCGCTTCGGGAGGAAGTGCTTCATAGCCTGAGATGCTTTCTGTACCTCTGCGAATCTCTCCGCGAAATCTTTGACGGAGGATCCGAAGAGGCCTGTGGCGGAAAGCGGGGCGTCGAGGAACGTGGTGCGCTCAGACTCGGCCATTTCCGAGAGCGTCAGCCATAGATGTCTCTCAGACACGGTGAGAGAAGCCATAGTCCGTCCAATGGCTTGCGCTGCGGACTTAGTAGCACGAAGAGCGAGGTCCGTGGCACTCCTTAAGTCCGGCACGCAGATCGCGTCAGGTCCTTCCTCATCCAGCTTACGGAGGAGATCGGCCTGGAAGATCTGGAGCGTTGCCATGGTGTGCAACGCTGACGCAGCTTGCCCGGCGGCGGAGAAAGCGCGGTGGAGCAAGCTCGACGTCGTGCGGCAAGCTTTAGAGGGTAGGGCCGGCTTAGCGCGCCGTCCAGCGGAGGGCGGGCATAAGTGGGCCGCTATCGCCTCTTCAACCGGCGGCAGCGAGAGGTATCCTTTGTTCTTGGCATCGTCAACGGCGGAGAATGCCAAAGAAACAGCAGGACGCACTCTAGCAGAATAGGGGGCGCTCCAGGACTTGGCGACTTCTTCGTGTAACTCAGGAAGAAAAGGCGCCGGTCTGGACACAGGTGAAGCGCGCTCCCCAGGCAGGAAAAATCCATCCAGCCGGTTGTGAGCGGGCTGCTCAGGCGAAGACCACTCGAGGCCGAGGCTCGCCGCGGCCTGTGCGAGTACTCGCATGAGTTCCGTCTCGATGGAAGCTCTCTTGCCTGACGAAGTGCGGGCAGGGGGCGCGGGGTCCTCAGAGCCCGCCCAATCCTCACTGCCTGACGCCAGGATAGAGCAGGAATCATCCTCTCCCAGCAGGGCTTCCTCATCCGCGATATCAACGGAAGCGGCAGCAGACGGCGGCCGCTGTCCGTCAGGAAGCGAAACAGAAGAAGCCGGGGAAGCAAGCGGGCGAACCGGCGAGCTTTGGCGGCTGAGGGAGGGTTCCGGGGCCCGCTGGGCACGGCGCTTTTTACGGCGCGACGCCGCGGCGGGCGGGGGAGCAGTCTCGGTGAAGACGGCTAGGCGAGTCCTCAGAGTCGCCATTGCCATCAGCTCGCAGTGAGGGCATCCGCCGTCAGCGAGCGCGAGAGCTGCATGTTCCTCACCCAGGCAGGAAACGCAGATCACGTGGCGGTCCCCGTCGCTGAGTGTGGCTCTGCACGAGCCGCAGGAAGGCATCTTTAAAAAGACGCTAGCTCTTTTAGAAATGTGTGTCGCGGCGGCGACACACACACACAGAAATACAGTGCAATAAAGAGAAGGATATAAGCGCCGGAAAGCGCAGCAGGAAGGCAGGAAGGCGGCGCGGCCAGCGACTTCAGTGACTCGTCCCGCTGAAGGTGCTCTCTCTCGACGGCGCGGCTTCTAATCCAGCTCCAGCGATGCGTGTGCTTCGCTTGAAGGATGAAAAATCAGATAATAGCTGCCTGCGAGCGATATTTATAGGCCTAGACCACGCCCATTTCGGCGGGACATGACGCAGCGGGCGCGAAGTGCCCTGATTGGGTCTGACGTCACGCCAGGCCTCGCTCGATAGGCTGCTGCAGTTGCCGCAGAGCAGCCAATAGGCGCGCGAGCTGTCTCGCCTATGTCTGCATTGCTGCTGTTTTGCATTATTACAAAATTAAGGATAATTTTTGGCTTCAATATCTCGCGGAAAAGGATTTTCCCCTAGCGTAAGATATCTTACGCAGTACGAGAGACCTCTCGTAAGAGAACTGTTGAGCTAGATTTTCAACCAATCAGCATCGAAAATGTAAGTAGGTCACAGCCGAAATCAAGCCAATATCACTACGCACATGTAAACATGGAGGAGGACGTAAGCAGCGCATCTTCATCTGATAGCGGCGATCAAGCTCGATTAACACCCGTAAAGTGTATTCTTCATGTCGGAAAAGATGGTGGGAAAGGTCCGCAGCCCTTTACTGAAGTCCGATGGGAAAAAATCAAGCATAGGAATGGCTCAAAACGTCGGACACTACGGAGCTAATGTTAGCTATTGCTAATAAACATGTTGCCCTCCTGGACAAACCGGTCTCTGATGTCCCAACAACTACGGGTTTCACCCGGCCTGCTATCGCCGTTTTATAGACGCTTGACTTGGGTGTATGTGTGTGATGGGTAGGTTTAGGGGTCGGGTTAGTGTGTGTGTGTGCGTGTGTGAGAGAGAGAGGTGGGTAGGTAAATAAATAAATCAAAATTAAATCTTGTTTACAATAATCATTCCTGTGAATATGTACATGTAGTGCAGTTACTGCTCGTGTATGCAAATTAACAATTCACCATTAAATGTGTTATTTTTAAAAGTGTTTTTTTTTTTGTATACTTTTGATTTTAACTTGGAGTGAGATTTGGGGGGGTTTGCAAAAAACTTGCATCACAATAAGTGTATTGTGATTTTCAAAACATTTTAGTAACTAAACTGAATTGTATTAGGTTTAGTGAAAACATGTTATATGTTTATATGGTACAATTTCTGGTAAGCTAGGGTTTTTTTTGTTTGTTTGTTTTTTTACAAATTTCTTGAAACAAATTTCACGATTTCAATTCAATTCTTGTGATTTGATTTAATATTGACTCATTTGAATAAATATTAGGTACACAAAATAGGCGTTAATTTTTCTCAAAAAATAAATAAAAATAAATAAAAAAATACATAGGCTACATACAGACAGCCCTATCAGCTAGTAGTATTATTTAAGGTAAAAAATAACTCAGATTAAATATAATGCGTTTTTTATTATAATAACAACTTTATTTAATGATACAAGTACAAATATAATAAATATGTAATATAGTACACATATTTAGCAAAATACTTTTTCTAGCCAACTAACGTGCCTATATTATGGTCATTAAATGGCTTTCCTGAGGTAAATGTTATGTGACATAATTGTGACATAATAAACCCTATTTCTAGGCCTCTTTTAGGCTACCGACAGCGGCCTATCTCTCTCTCTCACACACATACACACACACACTAACCCGACCCCTAAACCTACCCATCACACACATACACACAAGTCAAGCGTCTATAAAACGCCGATAGCAGGCCGGGTGAAACCCGTAGTTGTTGGGACATCAGAGACCGGTTTGTCCAGGAGGGCAACATGTTTATTAGCAATAGCTAACGTTAGCTCCGTAGCGTCCGACGTTTTAAGCCATTCCTATGCTTGATTTTTTCCCATCGGACTTCAGTAAAGGGCTGCGGACCTTTCCCACCATCTTTTCCGACATGAAGAATACACTTTACGGGTGTTAATCGAGCTTGATCGCCGCTATCAGATGAAGATGCGCTGCTTACGTCCTCCTCCATGTTTACATGTGCGTAGTGATATTGGCTTGATTTCGGCTGTGACCTACTTACATTTTCGATGCTGATTGGTTGAAAATCTAGCTCAACAGTTTTACATGTCTCAATACGCAGTCAATATAATGCGCCAATAAATTACAATTTCTCATTAACTGCAGGATAATGCGTGGAGAACTTTTTGCTTGGATACCTTTTATTAACGTTGAACATATTGAGCAAAAGAAAAATTTGTGCCCCGTTTGTCGGAACGAAACTGAACGATACAGCTCACGTACAGCGGCCTATATAGAGTGATGTTGATTGACAGAATGTTGTTATGGTTGCTAAGTGGTTGTTGCTGAAAACACTAAATACTCTCCATTCATTTGATCCAATTGAGATTCGGGAACATCTCTGATTGGTGGATCTCACATAGGGGTTCCAGCGGGTCGTTAATACACACAATTTTGCCATTATATTTAGCATTACAACATAACAACCTGACACAAAATGTTGTCCTTTCTATTTTTTGTGCGAGATGATAAATTGCATTTTGCATAATTAAATCCAAAATCATCAGGTATATCAGCGAGATAGCGACTCGCAAAAACACTCAAGGAAAGAATGTGTGTTTTAGTTTGGTTGGTAATCATAGGCGGAGGGTGACGCGAGCGCCAGGTGGTTTCAAGTGGAGCGGGGGATTGGATGAGAGCAGTTGAGCAATGTAAGCTGTCCGGCCGGACAGCTTACATTGGTCAACTTCTCTGCAGCTGTACACCCAATAGAGTGAATGGATTTTTTTCATTTTTTTTTCTCTTCATATTGTTAGGATTTTACTGTAGAACCATAACCAGCATCTAAACGAGGTTATTAATAATGAACAATCTTTGAAATCGTAGACAATAGCTTTAACCCGGAGATGTGTGTATCACTTTTATAATGGATGGATGCACTTTTTTGGGGGCTTCAAATTCTGGCTTCCCATTCACTGCCATTATAAAGCTTGGAAGAGCCAGGACATTTTTTAATATAACTCCGATTGTATTCGTCTGAAAGATGAATGTCATATACACCTAGGATGACTTGAGGGTGAGTAAATCATGGGCTAATTTTCATTTTTGGGTGAACTATCCCTTTAAGCGTGTTATTTCTGTAATAAGAACTCTTTTAAAAGTATACTAAAGTGCACTTCTTTTTCACAAGGGGAAACAAACACTTAACATGTTTATGCACTTTATATAACACGTTCAAAGAAAAGATTCAGAGATGGTTTGAAGGCTGCATCTCTGGTCTTTTCTTCACTTCCCGCCAGCTTAAAGGTCAATTATGTAATTTTAGCTTTCACATGTGAAAATCACATCACCTAATTGTCTTACAAGAGTTTGAGCTCACTAACTAGATCCAAATCCCATATAAAGCGCTTGACCTGTCATGAAACCTTTAAGAGACTTTCTGAATATAAGAAGCATTATCACATATGCTACCATTTATTATTATCTGTACATGCCTTTTCAATGCTGGACACATCTTATATAGCCATACTTTAAAAAACAGTTTTTTGTTTTTCCGTCAGGCAGACACAAATTTGTTTAAGATAAAAATATGGAAGCATTGGAAATGTTGTTGTGAACAGGCTTCAGATAAATGTCCAGTCTTTAAATTAAATCACAGACACTTTGCCTGCTGGGATGGCTGCAGGGCAAGCACACATGGCTATCTGTGAAGAAGAAAGCCATGTGGAAATCTAATTACTTTACACGTCAACATGCTGAGCACTTTACCATTGCCAGATCTCTCTTCTCGACACCAGAAAGCCTTAACAATATTTAAACAACATATTCATTTGTCAAACACCTGAAGGCTGAACTTGTTTGTTTTGTACTGATCTCCTCTTTAAAAAATGTTGACAATGAGAGTAACAGTGGCGAACCTAACTTCAAAGAATGTCATAGAAAAACTTTTGATGTATTTCTCTCCTCAGAGAGGTTCCATTTCCTCTCAGTTTTCATCAAAACAGAGAAATTGGAACGCTGATGGAAATTACAGACGCAATTCATTTGGCTTGAGCTGGGCTGCGTTTCCCAAAAGCATTGTAAGCCTAAGTTGATCGTAGAACAATTGCCACCAGTGGTCTCTATGATCAACTTAGGTTTACAATGCTTTTGGGAAACGCAGCCCAGGACTCAAGGCATAGACAGTGATTGACTTAATACGTCTCAATCAGAAGCTCTTGATATGAACAAAGTCTGAGTCGAGTGTGTCCTTCATCATCCTTCTGGCTGATTGATGCATGTGTGTTTTCAGAAGGCACAGTTCCTCTTGATACCTGTCTGAGAGGCTGCGACTTTGTTTTGGCTCGAGACATCCATTCCATTCATCAAATTAGATTTTCTTTACAGGAATGAACTTGAAATCAAGCCGATGTCGACAACAGAACGCTGGGAGATAAAATACCAGATCTCCGGATCCAGACCAAAACCTAGTAAGTAAAGTTGTCCAGTTGTGGCTTGTCCAGAGTATTATAATACAGTAAAACACAATGAAAGTGTAACATATCAACATTTGAAACATTTTCTGAGAAAATACATAATTAGTTTAAAACAGTTTTTTTTTTAATCAACAATTCATTTCAAATGCTTAAGTCTTGACAGAAAGTAGCACGTTTTGTCCCCCCCTTTTTCTCTTGCTTGGCTTCTTCCTTTTGTTCCTCTTCTTCCTTTTCTTTCTTTCCACTGAATGATCTGAAGAAGAAATCATGCCTCTTGCTATTCTGTATTCTGTATTAAAAGAAAATGCAGTACACCCAGAAATACATCCTCACCATTTACTCATCTTTAACCCTCATGCCATCCGAGATGTATACAACTTTCCTTCTTCAGATTAACACAAATTAAGTTTTTGGGAAAAATAAAAAATACATCTCTGGAAATACATATAATGAAAGCTGATGTGTTCCTAAAAGTTGGAGCATCAAACAGCACATACTGCAATAACTACAGTAATCCATATGATCCTAATGGATGGATCAATGTCTTCTGAAGTGAAACGACAAGTGTTTGTAAGAAAAAGTACAATATTTTAACATTTTTAAACTGTAGACTATCGCTTCAGACCAACTGTATTAAGTTGGATATTAGATTGTGTGTATGTTTTTTTTTTTTTTTTTTTTTTTTTGTACTTACACTGTAACTACAGTACATGGAACAAGAGGGTAACAAGCACCACTTTAATTTACGGCCCGCAATGTCACACTTACTCTGTAAGTACATGGACCAAGAGTATATTTTCCAGTATTTAAAAAAATTGCAATACTTGTACTTGCCTTGAAACATGTAAGCCCAAACTTAAACATCTGCACTTTTGCTATAAAAAATAAATAATAATAATAATAAATGCATAGAATGCATAGATAATAATGAATAATAATTAGTATATATATAAATAATAAATATTATTAATAATTAATAATAAATGCATAGATATGTACCCTGTAATTTTTGAAAAAGCCTATACAGTATCAGTACACCATTATTACAAAAAGGTAGGCTATGCAGTGTATGTTCTCGCTAAATTGCTCCCAAATGTAGATTGTTGTATCATAATAGTTGAATAAGAACCCCTTAGTTCCTTAATACTAACAGTAGAAATATTTTTTTAATTATCATGGTTGTTACCCCTTTATTCCCCAAACTTTATATATTGTTCCCTTATGCTGACATGTAAGTACTTTATGGGTACACTATAATTACCGAAAGTCACGCTGTAAATTCGTCTTAATTACACAGTACATTCCGGGCTGTAATCTAAAGGGTTACCGTTATGAGAAAAAACTATGTTTTTATCATATTTTACAGTTTTTGTTGCCAAAAAATATAAAGAAACTGAAATAATGTAGTGTAATATTTGCTACTTTGCACAGCCATTTTGCACTGACATTCAACCTTCAAATATTCAGATTGTAATTGAATGTAAAAGCAAAATATATTTTTTTTTTAAATGTGTGATTTATTAAATTATGCTGCTAGAATTTATTTATTTTTTTAGTTTATATGAATTCCAAACATGGAATAATGTAGAGTTTTAGGGTTGATAACTATGGAAACTTTGCAAGGCTGCAATCACATATTTATGATTGTTGGTAATAATTTAAAACCTAGGGCAGTTTTATGATTTCTAATCATCCCATTACATTTCTTGATGGGTACACGTTTTGATTAGAGAGCAAATATTTTGCTGTTTGCACTGTATAGGATTGTTTTACTACACAATTCCTTAATAATATCGGTTTGTATGTCTTGTATTAAATCTCGGATCACATGGCAATTATATGCTTTCACATGATAATCACATGGTGTTTTACTGGTCATTGTGTGTTCTCTTTATAATGTAAATACCACATAAGACAACTTCATCTTTAAATACACCAATCACATGGTATAGATAATTAAAGTTATTCAGTGAAATTCAATGTTGGTCATACTGTGCAACATTTCCTGGACAAACTGGTTTTATTCATACAATTTTCCCACAGAACAGCCAGATTATATGGCAAGAAGGTTAATTAGTAGTTTACTTAACTATAGATATTATGAATAGATGTACTCAAGTACTATAAGAGGGTGCACGCTTCGCCATTTTCTCAGGCTCCTCCACAAGCTTCCTGGCAATCCCACCCAGTGATGGGAGCCAGAGCAGTTTTATTTTAAGTTTCAATGACATGTCATGGTGAACATTTAAAATGCAAGATGAATGATTTATATTAGCCCCCGGTTTCACAGACAAGGCTTAAAGGGTTAGTTCACCCAAAAATGACAATTCTGTCAGTAACTACTCACCCTCATGTTGTTCCAACCCCGTAAGACTTCGTTCATCTTCGGATCACAAATTAAGATATGTTTGATGAATACTGAGAGCTTTCTCTAAAGTGTACATCGTACGTATGGTGCTCTGCAGTGATCAAAAAGGATTTAAACAGTGCAGTTCAAACTGATCTCTTCTTGTAAACTTAGAGATGTGGATTCGGATGGCAATTAAATTACCACACGCACACAACCTTGGTGTTTGTCAAAAATCAGTAGGTAATTTGGCCAGGGATTTTTACGCGGGTGGTGGGAGAAAAACACTGACATTCTGGGTTCGGACGACAATAAAATCACAGACTAACCCCTGTAAATGTTGAAAATACTGTACGACCCCATGAGAAACAATTTCTGTCCAAATAGGGCTTAACTGACAGTATGTTTTCACTGGCCTTAGAAAGCGCTCCGCGGACGGCACCGTCTTTTAAAACAACTATTCGCTGTATTGCTGCTATAGTTTGAGAGAACTCCCCACAATCATTCCTTTTAAATAGACTCCTAAGCCTTTACTGCCTAATGGTTTTCCAGCTGGTGTACCTTTGGATAATATAATTAAAAATCTAACAACAATCAGTGTAATGACAATTTTATTCTTTCCATGAAAATACTTGAATTAGCCTAATTGAACACTGGGTGTATTACAACTTCAGAATTATCTTCCTATAGACTGTCAACAGTGATAAGGTGTAGCTAAGAGTGGTCCAGACCAACCTTCTGAACAGACTGATTTACAGAAGGTATACTTAACTAAGAATGTTTTGGGAAACACATATTAACAATAAGGTACAGCTTAAGGTATGACTTAAGAACGACGTAGCATCAAGAAGGTTTCAGGAAATCCAGCCCACGTCCCTTAGGGGCTCCGTACTTTGCAAATGCAAAGTTTCTCCGGGGAATGCAAAACATATGGGCATTTAACTAATATTTCTTTCCATTACCATGTCAGGCTCAGTATTATAACACAAAGTGGAAACTTGGATGCTATAGAAACACATAAAACACATGAAAAAAAAAACGTTACATTTTAACATTTATGGCCAGATTTACTAAAAGCTTGTTCCAGCGCAAACCCTCTTTTGGCACTAAAAAAAACTATACTATCAGGATTTAGCCTACTAAAGACATGCAGTGAACAATTAGTGCTGAAAAGGTTTGGACACAGTTATTTTTGCGGCTGACCAGCAACATTTATGGGAGGAGATTATTTAAATGAATCATGCAAGGTGATTTACTAATGTTTGCGCTAGTCAGTGTACTGGTATTTGCACTATTATTTAACACCCAAAAGAAGCATGTTTTAAACCAGACACTAATTTTAGCTGCTCTTAGTAGATTGTGTTTTTGCGTGTCGTCCATAGATCACATGCAGAACTTTCCACTCCCATCAACGCTTTTATGGGATTGTGTTCATACGCTAATTTGCCATCGTCCATGTAAATCATGCTAGGAACTAGAAATCCACTGTTTAGTTCCAGATGGAAACACTTTTTTTTTTTTACAAATGTAAGTGGAGCAAACATAATGAAATTGAGTAAATTGAAGAAGCATCAAAAGGAAAGAAAACGTGTGCATCCTGTAATGAGATTAATAGTAAGTCATTGGGACAGATATAGCACGCAAATGGCACTGTTCTCTGAGACTTATCAAGAGAGATCAAGAGGCTTCAGTACAACTCCAACTCTCTGAAGAAAAAAAGAGAGAAACAACAGCCTGCTAAGTCTGAGGATGAGCATGCATTTATCTTGAGGGGTTTTATTTCAGTGGAACAATTTACTAGAGGGAAATGTGAATACTGGGATTTATTTACTGACATATAGCATACAGTGGAATATACAACGGTAATGATTCACGAACTGAACCGTATGGGACTGCGTAAAAAACACCACTGAGAGAAATTTGTGTCTGGCAGCAAGATAAGATTTAAATGAGAGTACATTACCACTCACACAAACACCAGAGTTTATCTCTGAGCCAGTAAGACCTGCTGTATCAGTTACAGAGCTCAAACAAGAACACTGCTTGGAAACAAGGGAAATGTGATAAAAAAAAACTTTAATAGTGCTGCTTCTGGAACAGGCAGATGAAAAAAACAGGAATTAACTGGACAAATGCAATTTGTGATGTGAAAGCTGCAATGCAAATAGACAATTTTTACTGGCTGAAAAGTGTGAAACAACATGTCTCGTTGCAGAGAAGAACAATCATTGCTGGCTCCTGCTAGCTCTTAGTGTAGGTAATGAATTAAACTTGAATCCTACAGTGCACTTTACCCTTGTTAAAAAGAAGAGTGCTTAATTGTGTTTCTGTCATGACAACTCTCTGAAGAGGTTAGCATGGTAACGGATATGACAATGTTAATGTATTTGGTATTGGCGGAATAGATGTTACGCTGCTGCTGTTATTGCTGCTGCTGCAGAGCAAGTACAGGGCCTTGCCACTGCCAATGCATACGGACACACTGCTGTGAGCATGTAAGACATACTGATGCTGCACAAATAGCATATATAAAAATTACCTGTTGCAGATCTATACAGGTGGAGCTGGGGAGGGTAGAGGGTTTCTGAGGAACTTTTAAAGCACTAAAAACTGCTACAGCAAACACTGACCAACTAGTTTAATGTTGAGCAGCAAGCTCATTGGCTGCAAATGTACAATGTTATACAATATTATATTTAAAATTAATATATTTTAAATGTACTGAATTGCAACTTTATAATCACAAATGTGTAATTTTATAATAATAAATTATATACATAAATTATATATTACATATAAAGATATGGAAGCAAAATAATGTCAAATGTTTTTGAAACAAAAAAGCCTGAATTGCATTACAAAAAAAAACCATGCTTGCATTTTAATGCATTGTATCTTTAGGGCTTGCATTTTTATGGGCTGAAATTCAACATGGTTGAATATTTAAGCTGTGAATATTTCAATTTAAAACATTTTAAACACATTTTCATTATTAAAAATTCAATAATCCATATTCACCTTTCATATTTCACTTCCAAAATATTCAGACCGATTAAAAATACAACCTATAATATTCAACAGGCATTTTTCGGTCCATTTTATTTTGCTTTGCAAATTCGCTTCCACAAATTCAGTGGTTTCAAATTCGACAGTAAATTCAACATAGACGTCCAGGAACTGTAGGAAAAGCAGTAGATTGCCGAGCATACTCTCCATCTGCTGTTAGTCTACCTCACCAGCAGGAGGTGCAAAAGCGCGTGTTGTTGATGAAGACCAGTAACAGTTAGAAGAGCAAGCCATTCATTCATAAAATGAAAACGATTATCTGTTGTCATATGCGGAAAAGATGATAAAGACACAAAAGGTGTGTTTATGTTTCATTCAGTAACTTAATCGTTACTTTCCCTGTGTATTCTACATGTCATCAGCTTTCTCTACCATGATCGGGATTATAATCGGTTTCCCTCAATACGTCCTTCTCAAGGATCCCCCTTCAGTCGGGACAAAACGCTTAATGTAGCTTAATGGACTAATACAGTGATATAAAATACCAAACTCGCACCTTATTGGAGATGTAGGCTGTAGGCTTCTATATAGGCTACAGGCAAGCAGATGGACTCAGAATATGAACTTAACACGCAAAGTTTCATGCTGAGCGTTTCGTGATATACTGGCACAAAATCAACACTTGATCAATTAATACTAACACTTTATTTTCTCTTCTCTTCTCTTCTCTTCTCTTCTCTTCTCTCTCTCTCTCTCTCTCTCTCTCTATATATATATAATAGTATAGTATATGGTATAGTAGGCTGCCTACGTGTATTGCATTAGTTTAAACTGGGAAGAGTCATAGCACTTGCATATTGTTGTCCTCCTATTGTTAGTTTAACTGTAAATCACTTTGGATAAAAGCGTCTGCTAAATGACTAAATGTAATAAATGTAAAATTGATTTGACATTGGACATTCGCACATTTAGGGACCATCTCCAAAGTTGCATACAACATTATACACGTTTCTAACTTCAATAGCAAACTTTAATTTATTTGAATAAAAAATCCAAAGGGTGCACATTATGCCTGACACTAAATAAACATTTTACAGTTGGTTTTATGACTGTAAGTCGTTCTATTCAAATGCTATTGAAGTTAGAAACGTGTATACCAATGTCGTATACACTTTAGAGACGGTCTCTAAATGTGCGAATGTCCAACATCAAGCCAACTTTATGCCAGTCTATCACTGGGAAACGCTCAGCATTAAACTTTGCACGTTATTCGGAGTCCATCTGGAGCTGGACTTGCGTTTGGTTTTTAATATCACTGTATTAGTTATATTAGCTACGTTAAGCGTTTTGTATGTCCAGCAGGGGAATCCTTAAGTATTGAGGGAAAGCCTAATAGCCTGCATGCAGCACATCGCCACAATGTAAAGTTAAGGCAACTAAACAACCAAGAGAAATATATATCAACCTCAAAAATGTAACATTGGATCTGTACATCCACATCGGGGAATAACATTATAATCTCGTTCACGGTAGAGAAAGATGCATGTAGGCTACACAGGAAAAGTAACCGTGAAGACACTGAATTTAACATAAAACAGCCGTCATAATAATCACAAATACACTGTAAATTAGTTTTATGAATGAATGGCTTGCTCTTCTAACTGTTACTGGTCTTCGTCAACAACACACGCTTTTGCACCTCCTGCTGGTGAGGTCGACTAACAGCAGATGGAGAGTATGCTCGGCAATCTACTGCTTTTCCTGCAGTTCCTGAATGTCTATGTTGAATTTACTGTCAAATTTGAACCACTGAATTTGTGGAAGCGAATTTGCAAAGCAAAATAAAATGGACTGAAAAATGCCTGTTGAATATTATAGGTTGTATTTTTAAACAGTTTGAATATTTTGGAAGTGAAATATGAAAGGTGAATATGGATTATTGAATTTTTAATAATGAAAATGTGTTTGAAAATGTTTTTAATTGAAATATTCACAGCTTAAATATTCAACCATGTTGAATTTCAGCCCATAAAAATGCAAGCCCTAAAAATACAACAATTCAACAGGCTTTTTATTTCAAAAACATTTGACATTATTTTTCTTCCATATAAAGATGCTTACTATATAAAAATGTGGTAATACTCAAATACTACTACTACGTCACATGTAGTTTCTATAACTATATAACTATAAACTATGCATTACATGAAACTTAATGTACATGTACTTACTCTGTAACAAGGACACCTTAAAATAACGTGTAACCAAAGATACTTGTATAAAGTACATGCCAGAAAAAGTACTGTAAAATTCATCTAATTGCATTTAATATACATTTTAACTGCATTTAACATGCAAATAAGCATCTGAAAACATTTTGTCAGCAAATTTTATTCTTCTAAAGTATATTATTTATGTAAGCAGTACTTTGAAAAATTCACGGTCACACATAAAACTTTCTGAGTGCCACTTCAATAAATAATAAAATATCAAAAGTGACATCTGTAAACAAATAATGTGCAAGCTTTTCTCAGTTTTCTTTTTTTTTTTTTTATGCAATGACATTAAGACATTTTTGGGGGGTTTTAAATGTACAAATAGTTTTGGAGCCATTGTATGACGCAAATATATCCACAATATGCCGTCATATGCAGACAGTCCTAGCTGACAAGCCGACAGTTGCAGTGGTCATTGTATCTTATCCCCCTGTGATCAGATCAGAGAGGATGTTTATCAGTTGTATACTCGCCTCTTGGTCTCCACTGATGCAATTTCTACAAACTCCCACCCAGCACAGTCAAGATAAACAAACACAAACGAAACAAACACTCCGAAGACTTATTGTACCATTGCAGAGTCCTTTCACTGACCTTACATAGCACAGGATGTAGCCAGAAGATCTTGGCCAATCTTAAAAATGCACAAGGGAACAAGGTTTTGCTGGTTAGCTCATTAGAGGCTGTATATATATATACATATATACAATGTATATACAATATTCAATAAACATATACCGTTCAAAATGTAGAGTATGTGTCGTGGGATTTTATATATATATATTCTCAAATGTAATTTATTCCTGTGAACAAAGCTGAATTTTCAGGATCATTACTCCAGTCTTCAGTGTCACATGATCCTTCAGAAATCATTATAATATGATGATTTGGTGCTCAACAATCATTTCTTATTATTATCAATGTTGAAAACAGTTGTGCTGCTTCAAATTTTGGTGGAAAACATTAGCCTATACTTTTCTTTTTTTGATGAATAAATTGATAGAAATATTTTTTTAGCATTATAAATGTTTTTACTGACTATTTTGAACAATTTAATGGATCCTTGCTGAACAAAACGATGTACTGTATTTATGTATGAGTGAATGAATGGATGAGCAGGGCAGGACGTACAATCTACAGGCCAGTTGCCCTCCAGGCGCAGACTTGACACCCTTTTCTAGAGTGCTGACTGCTGCCATCTAGTGCTTTAACTTACGGTGTGAAGGATCGTGTGTTCTTATTGCAGTCGGTATGAAACACTTCCATAAACACAAACATTTGTTAAAATGTCTCATATGAAGCATTCATATTTTGTATAGATATAGGTAATGAAGAAAATGTGCCTATAAACACTCTGCCACGATGATAGGATGTTTTTGATGGCAACCAGAGCATTACTATGTGGTTTCTAAGGTGTTATGAGGTTTTTTTTCACAATTGTTTATGGTTGTTAGGGTGTTTGCTTACTGTGCCAAAAGGGTCCAGCCACAAGTCTCAGTATGATATTCTGTTTCATATTGGGTCCCTTCTATATTTTATGCAAATCTGATTTCAAATCTTTGTATTTTTGTTCAGTGTAACCTTGGTGAACACAAGAGACGGTCACACATTATATTTGGTGTCTTCAACTACTATGCATTTACATAAAATAATAATAATTGTTAGGTAAAATGTACTTGGTTAGAATTATATTGTGTTCATGTTATATTGCTAAACACTTGCTGCTATTGAGGTGGGTTGGGACATGTTTGGTGGTATGGGTAAGATTAGGGTAGGTAAATGGAATAGTTCATCCAAAAATGAAAATGATCCCATAATTCACCCTCAAGCTCTCCTGTGTATGACTTTCTTCTTTTAGCAGAACAAAATTGGTGTTAAATATTAAATAATATCCTGGCTCTTCCCAGCTTTGTAATGACAGGAAATAATGCCTGAGTTTTTGAAGCTCCAAAAAGTGAATCCATCCATCATAAAAGTAATCCATACGACTCCAGTGGGTTAATAAATGCCTTCCGAAGTGAAGCGGTGGGTTTTTGTAAGAAATATTATCCATATTTAAAACTTTATATACTATAATCACTGGCTTCCTGCATGTTCAAGAGAGAGTCGAGTTCTGGTGGAAGGATGACCTCTGACCTGACGTATGATGTAGGATGTAACTCCTCTTCGTTTTTATCCTCCAACATTTTTCTTTAAAACTTCTCGTTTTAGACATCTAATTCGTGACCGGCGTTTTGTTTTTTTCTATCCTCAGCACTTCCACTTTCATCAATTCTCACCTACGTCGGGTCAGAGGTCACCCAGTGATTATAGTTTATAAAGTTTTAAATATGGATATTTTTCCTTACAAAGTAAAAAGGGGGCGCTGCACAGAGGGTGTAATTTGCCTTTAAATATGCCACTTCCTATGAGTGGAATGGTCGCAGTGCCTGAATAGGCTCTATGCACGATCACTTCCGCGTTTTGTCTCAGCCCGCCCAGTTACATCCGGTGCTGCATCGGAAGCCGTTTTTGCATTCGGTGGAGATAATGGTAAATTACACTCGCTGTTTACAAGAACTTCGGACAATATTGTGAGGCAGTTAGCTGTCACACCTAAGAGTAAGAAAGAGAAGGGCTTTAAATGCTATATTTGGAGCTACATCGACAACTTTGAGGGTGAGTATTCTCTCATATCATGCGAAATCCGACTAGCGAATGGTTTCTAAAATCGTTGTCGCTGTTTCTAAGAAAATTAATCTTATGGAAGTTTTGCCACTAGGACACTTCGCTATAGAACGCGCTATACGGAAGTAAAGACGCTGGCTGAGAGTCTACCGGAAATACGTCAGCAGTGTTTGTGCTTAGAGCATATTGTTTGGCATGGTCGCTGGAAGAACAAGCTCTGTTGGTTTGTTTTAGACGTGTGGTCTAAATGCCCTAATGCTGATAACATTTGGATATTCACTCTGATTCATACAAGTGCGGTGTGGAAAGAGTTTTTGTGTGTATTTAGTGTGGTGTGTAGGAAATTTGTCATTTATTTTGGAATTTATTGTATTTATTCATTTGTTGTGTGCATTTTCATTTGAAGTGTTATGTTACCCTCCACAGTTACTTGTACTGCCATCTTTCAAGAGTAAGTTTGGCCAGATTTTGAGTGAAATCAAGTGAGACAAGAATCCATGTATTTAATAAAAGTGATGCTTTGATGTTATAGTAATTTTGCCTTAAGTTTATTCATTTAATTGGATAGCCGAGTGGGAAACCCTCTAGTGATTTGGGATCTCCTACCCAAACAAAATTGGAGTGGCGTAGTCAAGAGCAGTTAAAAAGCACCCCTATTGCCCTACACAAAAACGCATCGCTACGTTTCAGAAGGGCCGTTTATTAACCCGCTGGAGTCGTTCAGTCTTTTTGGGGCACAGGATATTATTTAATATAACTCAGATTGTGTTTGGCTGAAAGAAGATATCATATATACTTAGCTTGAGGGTAAATAAATTATGGGATAATTTTCATTTTGGGGTGAACTATTCCTTTAAAATTGATTGAAAACACCCTAACCTTAAGTATGAGTAAAAGCAATAGTGATGCTTGCCTCGGCAACATCACTAATTAGCAAATGAGCAGAATACTTCCCCTCAAACACACATTAACATTTGTATGTGTGTATGTTCGTGTGTGTGTGTGTGTGTGTGTCATCATGGTGTTGGCCTTCGGCAAAGCAAGCGTTCCATCACAGACAGTTTGCATTTCTAATGCTTGACTGAAACGGTAGCCCAGCGGTAACACACAGCACTTTAATTCTTTATTTATTTAGTTTTGTGCTGCATCTGATCTCCTGTTCTAGAATTAATTACTTAATTAGCATAGTGAATTAGCAAACGATTATGATGCATGGAAAAGTTCCAGCAACACCCGGCACAGTTTGGGCATGTGCATCCAAACGCGCGCACACACACACACAAACACACACACGCACACTAGCTGGGTGGCTTGCAGGCTTGTCGCCAGTAAATTAGAGGGGCTGTAATAAAATAGAACATATTAACAAAAAGCCGCTCCAAAGTGCTTGTGATATTGTGCCCTCTGTGCGAGACCTAATAAAATCTCAGCGTTAATTTATTAGCCAAGTTGTACAGTGCTAATGAATTAATTCTTCACCCCAGTCCCACCAACCACCTCATCAATCAACCTTATTTCTTCAAGCATTACATTTCAAATCAAACATGGGCATTTATTCAAACTGATCTATGATCAACTTCTGCTGTAAGTCACTGTTAAATTATAAAACTAACTCAACTTTTTAAATTTTAGTATGAAAATGCACATGCAAAACTTGATGGCAAAATGCTAGGATGTTTTGATAGGTTGCCAAGGTGTTGCTATGTTGTTTCTGGGGCATTCTGGGAAGTTATTAGGTGGTTTCTTACTAGTTCAACTCTAAAGAGCTGCCCCCAAGTCTGAGAAAAGTCATATATAGTATTTTCTATTAGAAGTTTGTTTAAATCTGTAATCCTAATATGTGCTATAGTAATAGTGACGACTGCCTTAGAAAATACAGCTAATTTTAGAACAGTATAATTGCGTAGCTGTTCATGACAGCCGATTAGCAACAGCAAAGGTACGAATTCAAACTCAGTGCTGTATGAACACATCATAAGTGACATCAGCACACCTCTGAGCGTTATCTGCTGGTGTAATTGCAGTAATTAGTGATGTCTATAGGGACCAGCGACGGGAATGAGCCGGGATGCTGAGGAGCTCCTGTGAGATCTTCCACATGCCCATCAGAGCCGTGCTGACGTGACTGACAGCTCCTCAGTCTGTGCTGAACACCAGAGAGACCACAGTGAAAGCGCAGCTGTAGGTGTTGTGCTGGGAAACTTTCAATGTAACTCAGTTTGATTTACAACAGGCTTGTGATACTTCTGTTCATATAAATCTCAAGCCCTGGATGATGATGCACTAAAATGAAATAAAAATCAAGAATACGTTTTTACCATTAAATAGCAACGGTCTACTGACATTTGTTATGACATCCGCTTCAAACATTACAATGCTCATGAAAACGTCTCGGTTACTAACGTAACCTCGGTTCTCTCTAGATGAGGGAACGAGTGTTGCGTAAGCTAGCTTACGCTATGGGAAAATCCCATTTCTCGAGAATATTGAAGCCAAAAATTATCCTTAATTTTGCATTAATTTAAAACACATTTGCTGCACAGAGCCGACCTAGGGGAGGCAGCTCGCGCGCCTATTGGTCGCTCTGCGGCAACTGCTGCAACATATCGAGCGGCCGCTCCTGACGTAGCACCAATGAGGGCGCGGCCCGCTAGAATGGGCGTGGATTATGCCTTTATAAGCCGGGTCCCAATAGGATGCTCTTTGGTTTTTCATAACTGAAGCGAAACCAGATCATAGCACAAGCACGGCAGGGTTATGCAATACTCGTTCCCTCATCTAGAGAGAACCGAGGTTACGTTAATAACCGAGACGTTCTCTTACGAGAGTACTCTCGTGTTGCGTAAGCTAGCTTACGCTACAGGAAACCAATGTAAAACGCTGTGTGTGCTTAAAAGTCGTACACCACATTGTCCCAAGGGCATGTGCCCGGGGAGCACATGATAGGTGGGTAAAATCAAGCCGACTAGTTGTGGGCCTAATGAGAATAACAGAGGCAAACTTGCCTTATGAACAATAGGTGCTCGGCACAGTATAACAGTCAGGATGGACGTAAGTCAGCCTGAACTGTATAATAATTAGGGCAGTTAACACAATATAACAGCCAGGATAGACACAAGTCAGCCTGAGCTGTAGAATAATAGGTGCTAACCCCAGAATAACAGTCAGGATAGACCTTAGTGATCCTGTACTGTAGAATAAAATGGTGCTTAACACAGTATAACAGTCAGGATAGACGACAGTTAGCCTGATCTGTAGAATAAATGAGTGTTCGACACAGTGTAACAGTCAGGATGGACTTCAGTCAGCCTGCACTGTAAGATAAAATGGTGCTTATCACCGTATAACAGTTAGGATAGACGACAGTCAGCCTGATCTGTAGAATAAATGGGTGTTCAACACGGTGTAACAGTCAGGATGGACCTTAGTCAGCCTGAACGGCAGAATAAAATAGGTGCTTAGCATAAACAATAGACAGGATTGACCTTGGTCAGCCTGTGCTGTAGAAAGACAGCTGGACTGTAGCGCAGCTCTTTCTGTACACGAATGCTAAGCATAATTGTGATTGTAGTGGTTCAAAGGGGTCACCTTTCATGGCCTCCAGGACCGTGGAAAGGTCCCATACAGGAACCAAAGGAAGTGGGTGATAAGGTCATTCCTACCCAGTGACTGGACATGCACTGTTTTCATAAACGCGGTTATGGCTGACACGTACACTTTGAGCGTGGAGGCCGGGACCTGCCCTTTTCCAGAAGCTCTTGTAGGAAGGAGAGAACCTCCGCTACCCCACAGCATTGTGGATCCAGATTTTGTGCCGAACACCAGCCGGAGAATACTGACCATTTGGAAGCATAGAGCCGTCTAGTAGAGGGTGCTCTAGCCTGCGTGATCGTGTTTAACACTCCCACTGGAAGGTCAACGTGTATCCGTTGATAGCTCATACATGCAGGGCCCAAAGCTTGGGGCGTGGATGCCAAATCGCGCCCTTGGCCTGAGAGAGGAGATCCTTCCTCAGCGGAATCGGCCACGGGGCCGTGCTTATTAGCTGCATCAACTCCGGGAACCAAACTTGGTTCCTCCAAAGCGGAGCTACGAGGAGCAAAGAGCATTTGTTCTCCCTGATTCGTTTGATTACCTGTGGTAACAACGCAATTGGGGGAAACGCATAGAGCGGGCGGCTGGGCCAGTTGAGGGCCAGCGCGTCCCTGCACTTCGTAAAAAATACTGGGCAATGAGCATTGTCTGGCGACGTGAAGAGGTCGACCTCCGCTCTGCCGAAGGTGTCCCATAGTATCTGGACCACCTAAGGGGGAAGGGACCACTCCCCTGGGGGGACGTTGTCCCTGGACAGCATGTCTGGACCCACGTTGAGACAGCCTGGCACATGTGCCGCTCTCAGCGAGTGCAGGTTGTGCTGAGACCACACGAGGAGGCGATTCGCCAGTGTGTGAAGTTTTCGTGATCTGAGGCCGCCCTGGCGGTTTATGTAGGACACCACCGACATGTTGTCCGTGCGGACTAAGATGTAGTGGCCCTTTAAGAGGGGAAGAAAATACCTCAAGGCGTTCTTGATCGCTTTCATCTCCAGACAGTTTATGTGCAGGCACCTTTCTCTGCCTGTCCACCGGCCAAAAGTCGGCCTGTCCTCGTAGAGGGCGCCCCAACCTGAGTTGGAAGCATCTGTCGAGACTACTTTCCGTTTCGAGACAGCTCCCAGATTCACGCCTGACTGATACCAGTCGGTCGCCTTCCAGGGCTCCAGAGCTGCGACACAGTTCTGGGTTACCTTGAGGCGTGCACGGCCGGAGGCCCATGCCCGACACGGGACGCGCGTCTTCAGCCGGTGCTGGAGACCAAAGCCCTCTAGATGGCAAGTAATAAGGTCTTGTGTGTTATCAGTTCCGCCTCTGACTGCGCTAGAATTAGCCAGTCGTCTAAATAGTTCAGTACTCGCATACCCCGCTGTCTCAGGGGAGAGAGCGCCGCGTCCATGCACTTTGTAAATGCTAAAGACAGGCCGAACGGAAGGACGGCGTACTGATAAGAGATCTCTTCATAAGGGCTTTGTTCAAGCGCCTGAGATCTAGGATGGGTCTGAGGCCGCCATATTTTTTGGGTACTAGGAAGTACCGGCTGGAGAAGCCCGACTCGCTCTGTGTCAGAGGGACGGTTTCTATGGCCCCTTTTTCCAGCAGTTTCGCTATCTCGACGCGAAGTAGATGGGCTACTTCGTCTTTCACTGTAGTTTCGACCTTGGCTCGAAAGAGCGGGGATCTGCGAGCGAACTGCAGCGAATAGCCTCAAAAGAGCCCGGCCATGTCTCAACCCTATCCCGGCCATTCACAGAGCATTCTTCACAGCTGTCCTCTTCTGCGTTCTCTCCCTCAAGCTCGTCGGGCACGGTGGGAGCGGTGGCGGAAGCCATGCGCTGGTCAATGAGCGATGCACACGGGGATTCCACCGGCATGCTTTCGCGAGGAGAATCACCTTCCGGGGGGTCTCTGAGGGCGGCGCTTCTTACGCCACGGCCCAGACGAGAGAAGCAGAGGAGTAGGATCAACATCGAACACGGCCAGTCGAGCCCGCAGGGTCGACATGGTCATAGTGTCGCATTCCAGGCAGCCGCCCGGGGAAAGCGCATGTTCAGCGTGGTTTCTGCCAAGGCAGGAAGCGCACAGGATGTGGCGGTCCACACGAGCTGGGCTCTACACGAGCCGCACTTGGAGGAACGAGGCATTTGAATCAACGCCTCGGCTCTTTTAGGATAAACGTGAGTGTCGCAGCGGCGACAAACACGGAAGCAGGAAAAGGATATAGGCGCCGGATGGCGCAGCAGGAGTGGCGGCTGAAGGCGGCGAGAAGACGGCCGGTTTCCTCAGTCTCTTATTCTGCGATGCAGAGCTCGTCCCGCTGCAGTGCCTTTTCAACGACGCAGGCTTCTATCCGGAGATCCAGCGATGTGAATACTTCGCTGAAGAGATGAAAAATCAAAGAGCATCCTATTGGGACCCGGCTTATAAAGGCATAAGACACGTCCATTCTGGCGGGCCTTGATGACTGGGTGCTACGTCACGAGCGGCCGCTCGATAGGTTGCAGCAGTTGCCGCAGAGCGACCAATAGGCGCGCGAGCTGCCTCACCTAGGTCGGCTCTGTGCAGCAAATGCGTTTTAAATTAATGCAAAATTAAGGATAATTTTTGGCTTCAGTCTGGATTCAGACTGCATCATAGCACTGAAACTGCGCTCGTTAAAATAACAAATGATTTACTTTTAGCTTCTGACCAAGGCTGTATCTCAATACTAGTTTTACTTGATCTTAGTGCTGCATTCGATACTATAGATCACACAATACTCTTAGATCGACTACAAAATTATACTGGTGTTCAAGGACAAGCACTAAGCTGGTTCAAATCATACCTATCTGACCGCTACCATTTTGTCTATTTAAATGGAGAAAAATCGATCATAACTCCAGTAAACTATGGAGTGCCGCAGGGATATGTATTAGGCCCTCTGTTATTCTCAATATATATGATGCCACTTGGAAATATTATAAGGAAACATGGAATTAGTTTCCATTGTTATGCTGATGACACTCAAATATATATTTCATCAAGGCCGGATGAAAACGCTAAATTTTCCAAATTGACAGAGTGTGTTAAAGATATAAAAGATTGGATGACGCGTAATTTTCTTTTATTAAATCCAGACAAGACAGAGGTAATACTTATCGGTTCAAAAAACCACCCACAAAACCTCGCACAATACAACTTTAACATCATAGGATGTCCTGTTACTTTATCCTCTACAGTAAAAGACCTGGGTGTTATACTCGATTGCAACCTGTCTTTTGAAAATCATATTTCATATGTTACAAAAACAGCCTTTTTCCACCTTAGAAACATTGCTAAGCTACGTAATATGCTATCAGTTTCTGATGCAGAAAAGTTAGTTCATGCATTCATGACCTCGAGACTGGATTACTGTAATGCCTTATTAGCTGGTTGTCCTGCATCCTCAATAAACAAGCTACAGTTAGTCCAAAATGCCGCCGCTAGAGTTCTTACGAGATCAAGAAAATATGATCATATAACACCGATTTTATCATCACTGCATTGGTTACCTATAAAGTTCCGTATTAATTACAAGGTTGCTACTGACTTATAAAGCCCTAAACGGCTTAGCTCCAGTCTATTTAACGGATCTTCTATCGCCCTATAATCCATCGCGCTCTTTAAGATCAATAAATTCAAGGCTTTTGGTCATACCTAGGATATCCAGAACCACCAAAGGAGGGAGAGCATTTTCACATTTGGCTCCAAAACTCTGGAATAGTCTTTCTGATACTGTTCGTTGCTCAGACTCGCTCTCCCAGTTTAAAACTAGATTAAAGTCGCATCTCTTCAGCCAGGCATTCATATAATCCCACAGTTCAAAATACAATCCGGCCTCTAGCTCATAAATGCCAGAGGAGAACTGGCCCCCGACTGAGCCTGGGTTCTCCCAAGGTTTTTTTTTTCTCCATTAGGTCACCTGATGGAGTTTTAGGACACCATTAGGTCACTTGATGGAGTTTTTTGGTTCCTTGCCACTGTTGCCTTTGGCTTGCTCAGTTGGGGATATTTTGGGGATATTTAATTTAATTTTATCAATCAATAAATTCCTCTTGAAATAAACTTTGTTGTATTATTTAAATTTAATTCTGTGAAGCTGCTTTGATACAATCTGTATTGTGAAAAGCGCTATACAAATAAACTTGACTTCAATATTCTCGAGAAAAGGGATTTTCCCGTAGCGTAAGCTAGTTTACGCAACACGAGAGTACTCTCGTAAGAGAACTTTTGTTAACTCTACAGTAAGTAAATCCACTTCACCAGCTAAATGCTCTTCAACAGCGATGCCATAAACGGACGTTCAAACACAAAATTCTAGAGTATGGTGTGTGTCCGACGCGATACGCTGTGTTTTGCTAACATTCCTCATGCTCACAGCTGCTCATTGGCTGCCGCCTCTGTAGAGACACTGGTAGCACAGTGCTGTTTGGTGATGTAAAGAGCGAAAATCAGACAATGAAACACACTTATTATCGTGCTTTACCAGAGGAAACAACGAGAAAATACCTGTACGGGCGGGACAAACTGTCACTCACATGACATCAGAGCTGTAGCAAACCAAACAATCCAATGATCTAGTCAATTTCAGATGAAGCAAATCAAGTACCGTCCTACATTTGTGTTGTGTTGTTGTTGCTGTTCAAGAAGCCGTTTAACTTGATAAACTTCATAACAGGGAAGAAAAGACTATTACGACTTCCATTTCATGCCGGCTTTAAAGTAGCCCACATAAAGAACAGCAATGCTAATGCTAGCTAAAGAACTGCTGAATGTACCTTTAATCTAAGGACCCATGTCACATTTCCATGGTTCTCAGAAGTGGAAGTCGCCATAGTTGGGTGAACTTCTGTAGTGGTGAACGGGAGAGGACTGCAGTGCAAATATCATTTTTGTGTTTTCATTTGCTCCAATATTAAAACAAAAAAAATCCATGAAATCATTGCCACAACTTTCCAGAGGGGAAGAGGGGAGAATATTGAGAGATTGATGACAGCAGAAAAGAGAATGATGTCAAATTTGCTGTTACTCCCTTTGTCATTGTATTAGAAACTCCCTCGCAGCAATGCTAATTATTTTATTTTAATTTACTGCCAGGGTAATATTACACAAAGTACAGCATTATAAATGTATATGATTTAAAAAAATAATAAAAATACATTGTATTACTTTTTACATTTGTAATGTTGATAACTGTGGAAACACATCATCACAGTCTGTAAAAAAGGGTCCATAAATATAATTTTTTTTTTTATAAATATTGCAATTTATAGACTTTGTTTATGTTAAATTAACATCAACTTATGCTTTAAAATTATTTCTTATTGTAAAGTGTTACCAAAAATGTTTCAATTATTTAATGTCTCAAGGCACTAAACAGTTCCATTGAGCATGGACATTTGAGACATCTGGTAAATAAAATATGATTTTATAATATCAGTGGGCTAGAAATAAAACAAAAACAAATGAAAAGCATCCTTTTTTCAAGGCGCATGCAGGTAGTAAAGTTTTGATATTGTAACAATGGGAGACCGTTCACAGATTTCGTCTAAAGTTGCTTCGCACACAGCCGAGGTTAACAGCTCTGAAATATTAACCAGCCATGGCGATAGGCAAATCTCACTATGAGCAATCTGCTCGCTGTCATGCCGTGCTGTAAATAGGTTGTCTATTTGCCTCTAATTTGAAACTCATCTATTTCTGTAAACTGTGTTTTCAATAGCAAATTGGAAATATATTGCCTCTCTCTCTCCATCATGCCCTCCTCCTGTTTGTGAAGACAGGAAACTGCTGAGGCCATAACATTCTTTGCCTGTCAGGAATGACGCAGCTGGACACCATGGCATTCTGGATTAACTAAGAAGAAGATTGGCCTAATTAAGTGACATCTCTCTTTCTCTCTTCTGATTTTTCTAGTTCATTTAGAAACTGTGACACTACACTACAGGCTATTGTTTGCAGGGATTGTATTGTGTGCTTACATGTGTCGATGCCACTATGAAGATATTTGCAATTTAAATGTATAGTTAAACTATAGTCAGGCGACTCATTTAGGAAAGTTAGTTACTATGCAAGATATTCACAGGGTTTCTGAATTAATGTCAGTTAGGGTGAAGGCATACAAACTTGTAAATAAATGTACACTAAATAATAAAAAATGTAACAAGGTTTTTTTTTTTTACAATTCTTATTTTTTGGAATTGGAAATTTTGGAAACTTATAAAGATTTGACCTGGATATCAATATTAATTTTTATTTTATTTTTTATAAAAAAACATCCCCTATTCTTGCAGCAGCTTCTCTTCTCTGTTTATGTATTTACTAGTGTCAGGGCGGGACAACCTGTCACTCACATGAGATCCACCAATAGTAAACCACAATGATCCAATCAATTCCACATAGACAAAATCAAGTCCCGCCCTATATATTTTTTCTTGTTCGAGAAGCCTTTTCACTCCGATATAAGTCACAATAGGGAAGAAAACACTATCACAATGTCCATTTAATGCTGACTTTAACTGCATAGTTTGCTAAATACATTATTATTTTGATTAACTTTGCAATATAATTATTTATATTATAAAATGTCATTGTTTATTTGAATTGGTTCATTTATTCAAACCAACCTAAAAGAAACAATTAACTAAATTGAATCAATCTATACATCGCTACTTATGAAAGGAGATCATGGTTTGATAATTTCCCCAGTTCGCCACCCAAATCAACAATAAAAATAACAATTAATATATCATTTTGCCACAATTCACCACTAATTGTTGGAAAAATTAGCTTGTTACAGAAAAAGCTCCATACAATCACATTTAGTTACTCCCCAATGCTGCTTTTGCAGTCATGTGTGTTCCAGTGTGGGTGTTTATGAGTGATCTTCTGGAGAAAAGTCTTTGTGACATTTTAATGTACTGTATCAAGTATCAGCAGTATGTAAAATTCTATTTTGTGATTTTATTTCACTTTTTTATTTGATAATATTCTCTGTTGTATGCCCTTTTCCCTCCCTGTGGGAGGAAATGTTTTCAGTTCTCCGCTGTATTTCTACTGCTTTTGCAGAGGCGAGCAGGTAAAACGTTCAGCAAGATCTCTGTTTGTTTTACGAGGAGCGTTCAGACCGCCCGCTGAAGCTCTCTTTAGAGGAGAGAGTGTGTGTGTGTGTGTGTGTGTGTGTGCGCAAGTTACGGGTTACATTTTCACAGATCACAGTTCTTTGGACATGAGACAAACCTAAGAGACAGATATGTCAGAGTGGGTGGAGTCACACTGTGAAACAGACTGTCATTGGCTCAGGAATATCACATGATTGGAAGTTGGTGGTGATTGACAGATTAAACAGTGCCCCAAATTATTTCATCTTATCAGCAACACTTTCTGTTTTCCTACTCAAAGGTGCAAGTAACTTTTTTCCCATGTTAAAACATCCCTAAATAAATTACTACCGTATGTCCATTCTTCCCAGAAGAAAAAAAGTACAGTGGCTGAGAGAGCTCAACGCGCTGCAACTGAAGAAAGCACATGCACATAAAAAAAAACACCCGGAAATTAATAAAACATTTTCATCAGTTTCACAACACATGTGTGCTCCAAATACTCACAACACAACCACATACAGAAACGCGCTGCAAACAGCACAGACCACGGAAATGTTTCCAGGGGACCCCAATAAGTGACGAACCCGACTGGGACGTGCTTACGGCTCAAAAGTCTACTTTATTTTATTTTAATTTATTTCTTTTAACTTTTTTTTTTTTTTAAACATACAGAGATGACATGTTTATGACAGACAACTTTGTATACAATATACAAAATGTATTAAAGCTACAATATGTATATATATTTTTCGCCACTAGGGGTCGCTAACCTCTTACAATAACAAAGGCGTAGGTTGATGAAGCATAAGCGGAATTATGGAACTTGTCATCAGGCGAAGGATCTAATAATGTGAATACATTGAGTGAATACACTGATGTTTTTAACATGACTGTGGTATGAAGCATGGCGCGATTGCTAATGAGAGACAGATATCAGCGCCACACGCGAGTCCCGCGGATATAAAGGAATAAGGACATTTCATTCTACCGAACGAAGTGCTGAAAAATACTCACACAGGTCAGTTTATTCGACGAATTGTGAGGTAAGGCAGCGCTGTTTCACTTGCTCTACACTATCACACTAAACTGCATTTGAGTGTGTTGAAAGTTATAATGTTATTCTATGTGTTAGCTTGTTGGCTATATGAGACTAGCAGTAAGCTAGATCAACATTAGAATAACATACTGATCATCTTCTAACATTTCATGTTGAGCTATATAACATTGATTAGTTTTATGTACATTTGCTCACCTGTCTACTAAAGTACCTGCAAGAGCGGCGTCTCGTCAAGTCGAAGTTAGTCGCGGACGTGGAGCTCTCGGCATCTCAAAAACGCCAGACTGATATTAATCCTTGTTTTAGTTCTCCTTTTGTCCCAAAGTCCGCTGGCCATGGTCCATAATGTTTGAACGAAACAACAGCGTGAGCGCGCCGCTAGATGTAACGCAGTTGTCCACGTCTGTCGCCATTGTTACTATGGCAGTATGAGCGGAAACCAGGGATTACGCGGATATTACGTCATTGATGTAAAATATGTATATTTATTTGTAACCGTTATGTTAACAGCAATAATAAGATATTTCTGTCATAAGAACTTCTATTCAGCTGATAGACACAGCGCTGCGTTGTCATGGGAACATCCCGGTGAAAATAACGAGGAAATTACGATGTCTTTCGTTGCTCCCTTCCTCAAAGGGATGGGTTCCAAATGGCTACATAATGGCACACAAGTTCCGTGCTCACTCCAAAGTCCAGCTCTGCCCTTCGAAGGGAGTAGGGCATAGGGATGCTCACGAGCAATAAGCACGTCCCAGCCGGGTTCGTCACTTACTGGGGTCAACTGGAAACATTTCCGTTGTGGTCTGTATTATTTGCAGCGCGTTTCTGTATTTGGTTGTGTTGTGAGTATTTGGAGCACACGTGTTGCGAAACTGATGAAGATGTTTTCTTAATTTGCGGGTGTTCTTCTATTTGCATGTGTTTTCTTCAGTTGCAGCGCGTTGAGCTCTCTCGGCCACCGTAAAAAAAGAGTGTAAATACATTACTGTATCTGTTGAAAAGTCAACATTTTGGAGTACATTACCCACTTAATTTTGGAGTATGAAGTCTTAAATTTCTTAATTTACATGTAAGTTTATCGACCTTATAGACCACTTGATTGAGGAATAGGCCTAGATTAATTATGGATGAAAAGTATGAATGTGACGTCTACACTAATAGAGTACTTTAAGTAGCTTTTTGAGTACTTTAAGTAGCTTTAATCCAGAGCTTTATAGCCACAGACAGTAACTAACAGAAAATCATAATAAAAAAATCCAGGGCTCCAGGGGCCTTTGTGAAAACTACAGATTGTACTTCTGCATTTTTGTATCCCAGCCCACGGACAGTATGATCAACAGAGGGTTATTAACAGAACAGTTATTTTAAGGATATGATTATCACTGAAAATTGATAAATAACTCTTTAACAACATTATGGTAAAACTACAGCAACAGCTTAACCTGTGCGCGATGGCGTTTTGCATTGGGAGGGCGGAACGTGCGGAACTGGCAGTTGCTTTCTTTTTTTTCACTTCTGTTTAGCCTAAAACACTGTGTTCGAGGTGATCCAGTTTAAAATGTTCACTATAAACACAGAGAGTTTTCAGATTTTCCGTTGTGGTGTTCTCTCCGTATTTATGATTCTTTGCAGCCTTCAGCCACTGCCTACAAAGCGCTGGATCCTTCACTGGAAACCAAAAGTAACTTACTCCCGCTAAACGTTTACTCTTTTCAATTCTTGCATCCGGGAACAATACAAGTCGACACCATTATAACTAAAAGTTTGCTAAGAGTATTTCCTACTAAAGCAAGACATGACTCTGGTAAGCGCATTCATAGCAGACTGGTGGGAGTGGCCTTGGATGGCAACATGTCCAGTGCATTTTTCTACCTATTTGGCAAAAAGAAAGACATAAGACAACAACCTTTTTTTCTGTTTTCTCAAGTCAGGCAACAAAAGTTTTTTTTTTTTTTTTTTTTGCCTTTCTACTTCACAGGCAGTCAGGTTTTATTGAAAGCACATTTTGAAGTACTACTTGAACTGCTCATTGAGAAGTTAAACAGCAATTTCATTAAATGCTCACAGCAAAGAAAACACCATATGAATTTACTAAGAAAATTGATAACACAAATCATTAAATATGAGTTTACACACGGTTAAGGGTGCATCCAAACAGTATGTTGTTCTTGTATTCTGTTGTGTTATTTTTAAGCTGTTTCAGGAGAAGGACGTGTCGTGTTGCGTCTCAGTGTTTTTTTTTTTTTTTTTTTTTTTTTTTTGCTTCTCGTGCCACAAGGACTGAGATTTTAAGACTCCATGTCAAGTTAAAAGTATTTCAACTTGGATGCGTCTCAAGACCCCAACTATACATGCTATTCCATTTATGCCACAAATGTAAACACAATTAAATTCAGCTACACACACCGTGTGGTGAGGCTTATTTACAATATAGGCTACATAAAGCTACCTTGAGAACACAGAAAAATAAAAATGACACTGTCAGACTTGACCTTTGCCCTTTAAACTCTCCATCTTCTATAACTGCAGGCAGCTTATATGCTGGGGTCAAAGGTCACTGCTAGTACGGTACTCTGTTTCCCCTTGTGTATGAATGATTCCAACACTTAAGGAGCTTGGCCTCACTTTTCATTTCATAATGATCATTAATGTCAACATGGTAAATTTTAAAGCAGGTGCAGTCTGGAAAATACTTCATGTACACGCCATTTGAAAACAAGAACAACAGTTTCAATTGGTGTGTTGTAATAAAATGAAACACTTTTTAGCAACAAAATATTGCATCATTGTTGGATCGATGAATAATGTGATTTAATGGAAAATAACAAGCGAAGCTTTTATGTCTGTATTGTTACACAGTGGGTCATCGTTGCGTTGCATGCAACAGACAACACAGCCAATGCTTTCTTGTGCTCCAGAAACGAGACTATTGCACAGCAGAAAAACAATCTCTGATATTGACACAGTATCACTCAACTGCAATCAAAACAAAAGGGCATTTTTTCTAGCTATAAATCCAGTCTATTGATTGCAAGTACAAAGTGACGCGTGGAAGAAAAATATTGTGTGAAAGCCGAAGAGAATGGCTAAAAGTGATGAGGATTTCCATCTCTATCCACATAGCATAAATAAACGGGGTCACAGTGAATAGAGGCCCCTCTAAGTTAATGAGAGCTTTGTGTGGCCGTGAGGTTTTACTGGCTTAATTCTTTTGCATATATTGCCAACATAAATATGGGCTCGCACCATAGGAGGCCCTACAGAGTATCGTTAAGGACGGCCATAGCTAGAGCGAGCTCGGATGCTCAGGTTTTACTGCGGCTCGTTCAAATTTCTCTCAACCATTCTACCCCGTTTGTGGAGGAAAGAGAGGCTGTAGCATCAATGACCGGGGTTAGAAACACAGAACAGCGCTGTCGCTACATCTAGCTCAAGAATGAGCGAGTGATTTGGGGCTTCTGGAGCAGTGATGTTTCAGCTGGGCTTTTCCAACACTTAAGCTGCTGGATACCACAAGATCTTTTCTTCGTCAAACGTCCTGCGGTCCCTATTTAAAGTTTTCATTGCGCGTGACATGTAATTTACACCAGTGAACAGATGTCTTCACTAAGACACCAGTCTGGACAATAAGTCTACTCCTTTCAAAACTAGGCTTTAAACTATACACCATTACACTGCTGGGTTTGTTCTTGGAATATTCAATTAGCAAATACTTGATTATGCAGAGATACAGAAGCATCAACATGAAGAGTTGCTCTTTGTGCTGCCTTCAAATTGGATATCACGTTCCATATCTATACTGTGTCCAAAAAGGCATAGGCCATTGCTTTCAAGCTCATGCTGACTGATGTTTTGTTATCACATTCTTGAATAGGTTGGATGAGTCTCAGAATAAGCCCTCAAAGATGTACAAAGTTTGTTTTATAGACACCATAGTTATCTTGAGAGAGCCATGAGGAGTCATCTATGGTTTTACCTCTGATTAATTACCCAAAAAATATTGTCATACCTTACCCTCACATTCTTTCAACACCATATTTTTTTATACAAAAGGAGCTGAATGTGCAAGCTGCTATTATGTGTAAAAGGAAAATGAATGGTGAATAAATCTGCCAGTCTTTAAAAAGGATTTCAAATTACTGTATTTTTGATCAAATAAATGCTGCCTTAGCAAAAATCTTTAAATAACACTGGTTGTAACAATATGAGGGTGAGTAAAAACAAAACAAATTGGTTGCAATTTTAGTCTATGTTTTCCTACTGAAAAAACCAATAATGCATGAACACATCATATTATCAAGATCCATGTCTCACCTAAGACCGCCAAGCATTGCTAGAGCGATCTGGCTGGAAGAATCTCATTTGTGGAGACTTGGGCATCTACAACAATATTTATCTTCTTCCTCACGCACAGTAATGACTTTGGCAGGATGAATGAGACAGTTGTGTTCTTGCCTTCAGGTGAAGAACGACGGAGAGAGAGAGCGTAAAGTCCTGGCCTACAGCCAGCTCATGTCAACGTGGAAGCGAAACGCCTCCGTTCCTCGTGCCGACATATCACCACGCGAGAACAATTGGAAATTAGCATAATTAGCTAACATATTGCTAATTTTTTTTGTGTCGTTGTTGATGTTCCATAGCAATTAAACAAATTTAATTTCAGGGTGAGCTAACAGTCTGCTTGAGCTATGGGAAACCTTCGGGGTGAGAAAAACTTTGAGAAGAATACGTCCTCTGTGGCATTAACTCTTTTGCCTGATGGTGCTTGCTAATTATGGCACTTCCTGAGAATGAAAGTAATAGGCTGGTGTCAGTGCCTGAAGCTTATCAAGAAACATGCAGGCAGCCATAACTGGATGTTGCCTTTTTGTCACCATGTTCCTTTGAGGGAGAGGAAGAAAAAGTCTGAAACAAAACACAAAATAGACAGAGACAGGAGAATGAGTGAGATAAACGCTCGGAGAACCAAAGACTTGTGGTCCAATCGCAAATTAAGAAGTCAGTTTCAGATATAATTAACCCTTTTGATTTAGGACGCACTGTCTTGTAAACAAGCGTTGCAATTAGCTAGTTGTTTTTGCTATCAGCTGATAGCGATGATTCTCATTAGCATGGCATGACCTCCTCTAATCTATGCGGACGCAGATATTCCACTTGGCCCGATCTAACGCTTTGCTTTTCCTTCATTGAGAGCGCCATATGCTAGAGGTAGAGCAGGGGGTCTCTAATAAATGCGACACCAAGAAGTCCTTGATTTTGGTTTGTTTTAGCTTTTTTCTTCTCTCTCTGTTGCTCTTATCTGTGGAAAGAGCTGGTTCTGTTGGTCCGCCTCAGTTTTGTCTCCAGGTTTTTTTATGTAGTCATTCTTAGCAGCTCATTTGCTCAGCATGGCAAAAGCCATGTTATATGATCATACAGCCTTTCTGAGAAGATGCAAGTATTATTGTTATCCTTGAATACGAATGCACATATCATATAATGAGAACTGCTGACAGTCATTCTTTGTTTAAAAAAAAAAAAAAAAGTATAATTTTGGGGAAATTTACCAATAGAGAAGACAAAGTACAGACTAGAGTTAATGAGGCAGTGCACACACACACACACACACACACACACACACACACACAAAACAGTCAACTGGAAACTTTAGGAACAACAATTATAAAAATGAGCATAATGTTACTGTTAACTCTGTCTTTTCTTAACCTGAATCAATGGTGCACGTTACCTGAATAAGAAAGTTTGATAGGAATTTCTTCGTTTCATCTTGTTGTTTAAAGAATAGATGCATTTTACAGGGTCTTCAATGAAGATATATCAACAATCATCTTTCAGAACAATGGATTTAAAAATATTTGTTATTAACACATGCATCTTTTATGTATCTTAATAATGCATTCAGAAATGTACCACAGCTTTAGTTATATCTGCAAGTGAAACACTGAATACATTGTAGATACAAGGAGTGAAACTCTGAAGTTGGAAAAACCTACCAGCATAAGCAATACATCAACAAATGCTTTGGGTGACAAGTTGCAATTAACCGTGAAGACAGTAGACATTTGTATGCATTTCATATCTCATTAAATATAGTTATTTATTTTACAGGGAAGGGTGTTCGCAGAGGAAACCGAAGCTATTTAAACTGGAGTAAAAACCTAACGCTTAACGATATGTGAAATGTACCAGGACTTAGTACCAGGTAATGAATCATATATCTGGGAAACCAGAAACATCACACAAGGCTTTATGTCATGCAACAAGTTACTTTTGGACATTAAACAAATCACCTTGCCTCAACATATCAGATAAATCCATGCCATAAAAGAGATTTGTGACTGCAAGTGTCAAAGTCTGAAAGAGTACTGTCACACAGAATGAGAACATTCACTTTAAAAGTTCAATTTGCAGTCAGACTTAAGTCACAATTTGTCTTTTTAAAATGTAATGTAAATCATTTAGCCCAACTAAATTCCTACAATCCTTGTCCAGCATGAAAACACGTTAATCAGACTCTAATTGGCCTTGCAGTTACTGTATGCACAACCCACTGCGAATAATGCAACACAAGCAGGATATGGTAGCAGTCTATACGATAATGTGACTCTTAAAAGTAACATTAATTTACACTTTATTTTACAGTGTCCTTGTGTAACCGGTTCTACTCGACCTGCTCGGAGTGGGATTCGAACCGGGGTCTCTGGCTTGGGAGGCGGGCGCGCTATAAAGGAAGTTAAATACCACAGATGCTAGCGTCAATCACTAGCGCACCTCTTGAGGCCAGGGGAGTGAGGTTTCCATGCACAGCTCCTGCTAGCCTACATCTGTTATACTCACCACCTAAATCTCACTCCCATCCGGGTCACGGCACCTAATGTAACCTGTCCTATTCGACCCGCTCCAAGTGGGATTTGAACCGAACTCTTGAAGCCAGGGAAGTGAGGTTTACACGCATCTGTTGTTAACATTAAATACATAATTACAAACAACTAACCCTAAAGTACATTCCTGTAACAAGGAGATCTTACAATTAACTAATTAAAAATAGCCAACTATATTATTTTGCTACTTTTTATGGAAAATAAAATAAGTGAATAAAGTGAATACATTGAATGTGCATTACTTAAATTAAATTGATGTGGGGTTTTATGGTGTTCATTTAAAGTGTAACACTTTGAATTTATGGTTATGTTATTTTTTATTACATTATTTAATTTCTTCATAAAAGTCAAGACTTTGACTATTGGCATACAGTTCAATTTGCAGGGTATTTTGCCTAAGAACAGTCCAATTATACAGGAAGATAACTTATCCACATGTAAAGTGACAAACCACAGTTCATTTTGTTCTTAAGTGCTGTTCATATGGTGGGTAAATCTGACATGGTTCAATAATAGATTCAAGTGGACAAAAAATGTGTCTGCCTGCACAGAAAACACCATACATATATTAATTAAGCTGGTTATTATTTACTGCTTATATCGGACAGCTTATGGAGTTTTGGGCAGACAATTGATTGAATGTCAAGGACTTGCTTACTAATTCCAATTCAATGATAAAATACTCTCTTTTTCATAACCATCAAACAATTCAATTGAATTTTAATCTTTAGAGGTAAAATTTCAATGCGTAAAGGTGTCAGGCTCATGATATAAACTAAATATGCTCAAAGGCTCCATTGGCTTCCCCTTTTAAAACTGTTGTGGGCACACTAGGCCTGGAGTGGTTTGAGTATCCAAGGGAATTATAGCATCTTCTTCCGCAACTAAATACGCCTGAGACTCAATATGAGCACACTAGCCCTCCAAGGCATAACCAGACCTATGAGATAATCTCTCTTAGACTCTGATAGACAGGTGAAAATACTCCCTCGAGGACCTTCAAGTGAATCAAACAACCTCAGAGACCTACATCTGATGTCTGTTGAAACTCTGAGAGTGAACTGTGTTGCTACGCCCAGCTTGACTTCTGAGCACTGTAAAAGCAAAGGAGAAATGCAGTAAGATGGTGCAGAGAAACAGAAACGTGAGAATCATGGAAGACCAGCATGAGAGAAACGACTAGTAAATGTCACCTTTGTCAAACGAGGCTGCAGTTACGGCCTCTGCCTGCTCTGCCTGCTCTGCGTGAAGCCCATATAAAGAATCAGTTGTGCTGGCTAAAAAGGATTCCACATCCTCTGGACGGCCATCATGGTGATCTTACAGTCATGGCGTTCCCACATCCACCTATTCTTTCCATCCAAACCTCAGCCCAAACCAACACCACAAAATGAGATATGATTGATCACTGCACCGCTACGATCATTTCATCTGTCTCCATGATTCCATTTTCAGATCATGTCATTAAGTATGGCTCCAACAGGTCTCTCAAGACGTGCCAAAACAGATTCGGTTCAAGAGGGCATGCATTCACCTACTCTCAAATGCACCCCATTGTGTACTTTGGTGTGTTTACAAGTTACCACAAATCCAAAAACTTGTGTCAGTGGTTTTTGAGTTTCAAAACCATTCAGCACAAACAAACTGATTCCAGTTTTCTGGAATAGAAAGGCATGAACAAAAGAAGGCCTCTAGGTGGTGATGGAGACATCTTGCACCAGTTGACATCAAGAGGGTTCAGTTCATCTCCATGAGCTAACTAAATAAACAGCCGATGTGTTTGATCACAGATGTAATTCTATGTGTAACCTCAAAATATCCTACATTGGAGTGTTTGCCTTGGCCTTGTGCGCTGTCTCTATTAAGCAAGACCATCACAGAACTTCAAAGGATCATAGGCCTTGTATTCCTGGACCTTGAACCTCCCTGAGATGTTTATCTGCCCTTTTGAGATCTTGAAACCATATAGCCCCGGGCCAACGATGTGGTCAACTCTGTCTTAGACCGTCCCAGTTGCATATGCTCTCTCTGCCCAAACACTCCATATGCAGGAGTTCATAACGAGTGCAACCATTTTACACGCTTGCGCTTTGAGAAAGACCAATCTATTGAGGAAAAGAAGAAAACATTGCTATTTTCCATGAAAGGTTTGAAGAAAAGTAAAGAAAACATCCTCATCTTTTGGACTCCAACTAAGTTTCCAGATGTTCCCGGGGTCAAAGGTCACAGATAAAAGTACCAGGATGTGGCAGGACCCTAACTAGAAGCTAGTTTCTAGAGTGAGCATTCCTCACAAGAGGGGATCGGCTTGAGGAGGGCCGTACGGTTTCTTCCCTCCGGCATGCCCAGCAAGTGGTCTCATTTTGCACTAGTGAGTTATTACACTGCAACTTCGTCCTCACTACCTTTGCAGTGTTTTCAGACGCCGGCTAGGCAAAATGTCAAGTCTGTTAAGCATCACTAAAGGCTGGAAAAAAGTTTGAAATGCTTCGAAGGTTTCACTCAAGAGGCCCTGGGATCCAGGGGTCCGACGGTGACGCGTTTTACCTTGATGTAATGAAATCGGAGATTTCTTTACTAGCCTTGCATGGTCACGTCATCAACACTTTCGCGATAGATTGTTTGTGGATCCGTGCTGCGGTGCGACACGGGCGTCTTTTTAAGACGAGGAGAAAGTGATGAGTAATTTTATGATTGACTAAGCCCAGAGGCCTGTGTTTATTTTTGTTCCTCGCAACGTCTTTTTCTTCTTTAGAATATAGATGATAGAGACATCACATGTTGGATACGTCGGCCTTCCATTACTCTGAAGTGCAGACGTGCGAATACACAATATAAGGCTAATTTATAGAAAGCACTAATACGATTACTTCAAGTGTGTCAGAACCTTAATAAGTGTGGAAATTGCCCTGTCAAATACGACCAAAGAGAGGGGGTCAATTACACGATTATGAGGGAACAGTTTCTTTACATAAAGTAATCTGCTCCATTAACAGAGATGGAAGCAACTTCATTCCAATTTGGAAAAGTAGAGAAAATTGGAATGACAGCGACAACTTTATTTTTTGTGAATTAGGATAATACCAAGATTTGGAGGATGGGCTAAGCTCATATGTTCATGTAGATAGCCCACGCCATCACTTTCATCACAAGGCTAACCTCCTAAAATAGTTTTGATCCCATTTGCTTTTCAAAAGCAAAGGTCTTCTGTAAATCTCTAAGTACATAATTTACCCCTAATTGGTTTTTAATTGGAAATTACTGTAGATGTTAAACACGGGATTACTGAATATAAAGGGCATTATGTTCTTGTGAGTGTGTGTAAATGATGGTGTGTGTGTGTGCTCTGTGAAGGCCTGGTGGTCATGGAGTTACTCAGGACTGAAGGAAGCTCAGTGAACCACTAGATGGAGTCAAACCCTAGTTAAGAGCCGCAGGGAAGTGGACATTACCCTTGTTGTGAAGGAGTGAACCGGTGCGTTTGTATAACTAACAACCTGACTGTGCAACCCCAACTGTTTGGACCACACTTGCCCTCTGCTAACCTGCTTCTTGTGTCATGTTTGAGAGAATTAATACATGTTGCGAGCATATGAGATTTCCATAAATATAATATAATAGTGTTAAATATAATTCCTAGTGTTTGTAATGTGGAGATCTTTAATCACAAAGTACACAACACAGATGCAATGAAAAAATCAATTCATTGTACAATTCCCTTTAATTGTATGCTAAATGCTGTTGGTAGTAAAATTATATAATAAACTATAAAATGGATAAGAAAAGAAAAGAATGAGTTTAAATAAGAAAACAGATAACAAAAAGAAATAGTAATCATATCATCCTTTTCCAAATGTGTATTTTTTTAATTGCACCAAGACCTGAAAGAAGCTCTTTCATGCATGCATGAAACTTTATAAATCCCAGAGGTTAAAAATATAAATAATACGAATATGTCATGGGTCTAACATGGTCTGTCATGTACGATCTGCAGTCACGAGACAAGAGAACAATTGTCAGAGAGTCTGCTGTATGTGAAAAGAAGAGGACTACATGCTCGACTGCTTCATATGATAACCCTTATAGCATGTGCCATACCCTAATGGAATGAAAATTATAGCTGATATGGTGACGGTAGAAAAGTGACATGCTTTCCTGTTCTTCCTGGCTTGGACTCAAAGCCTGTGTTTTTCATATTGCTGCTTTCTCTACGCACAGTGCCAGGAAAAGTACAAAGATTGCAATTAGATCATTTAAATACAGCCGTTTCCCTCATTTGTCATAAATTACTGATCATTTGTGGCACTGTGAAAAAATTTAATAATAATAATACAACAGCATATTCATGTTCCTCCATTTTTTCGGAATAACATTGCTCAGAGTCTTTACACTTGTCACGTTATTTCATACTTAAAGGCAAAACGTCCTTCTTACAGAATGCACATCGCTCTGTCAACAGATGTTTGACACAGGGAAAACAGCTAAAAATTACACACAGCTCTTGATATAGCGCTCTCACGTGAATTGCACCATTTAGCATTTTGCCGTTTTGACAGGTAATTGACTTTTCCTTCTGACAAAGTGAAACGTGTGTGTTGTCATAAATAATGCATAGTTTAAGAAGCTCACATTTACATCAGCATGAATATTCATTAGTAAACAGAGTTGAAAGAAACAACACACCCACCACTTTATACGGGCCGTTTTTCTCCTTGTAACAAGATACAGTTTAGAAGCCTCTAGGTTTTTAACTTCCTCCAGTCAAGATACCGCCAATGCTAATACAGCATCAGTGCAATTATAGCTAAACCCTTTTAAAAAACATGTTATGTCTCTAAAACATGGACAAAGTCAGTTAAACTGTAAAGTTTATAATACAACCTGCATTTCTTCTGAGGTCAAAACATGTACATTGATCCCAGACTCTGTTTTGTCATTTGCTAGCGTTATTGTCTAATATGACCTAAAAGCCCTGAGTATGTAAAGCTTTAGACAGCTGAGCTGATTAAAAACTTGCCTTTTGAACATTAATTTATTCCAAGCCATCATTTTGTCAGGGATACAATTGTTTTGTTTGAGATTTTTTTTTCCCTCTTCTTTCCCCATCACCCTCAGATGGATGTAGGCCTAATTCTGCCGCCTTTTAGAGAAGCTCTTTAGTCTTGTGAAATATGATTAATCTGATTAGTCATTCAGGCCGGTCTGCCTTTATGCTTACATTAACTAGCACAAAGAGCCCCCCTACAGGTTAAAGTTTAAATGTGGATTACCAGATAAAGCCAGCCCTGATTAGGTTACTAAGGGCCATGCAAGACGGAGAGAGAAGGAGAGAAAAAAAAATTAGATATGCTTCGCTACTAATTTCACAAACATCTTCATTTTATTTTTTTCCTTTTCTTCTGTTGTTTTACGCTTTAATTCAATCCAATGACATTCACTTGGATATCAGTTTTAGACAAAAATCTTTCAGCAATTATGTAAATGGCTAACGTGCACACAATACTGCATGGAAATGGAAAACAGGAAGTAATGCTCTCATTAAGGACAGATGGTAACAGTGCTGTAAGTTTACACTGAGGGGGCATCACTTCAGAAAATGTCCAGATTTTGTATTTACTACATTATGCCTGTATTTGTTGTGATGTTGTCTGTGGTTAGATGCCCACCAACTTTGCCAAGATGAAAGATTATTTTAGAATTTTGAATAATTTTTGGTGAAAATATCAATCTTTTTCCTTCAACAGACCAACAAACTAGGAAACACTGAGGCTTTTTTTCTGTGGCAGTGTTGCATAACAATGTCTTATTGTATTTCATAAATACATCGAAGTCGTAAGAATGATTTATTTGTTTGTTTTTTTGGCATGAATTCAGAAGTATAAATGTTATGCTTGTGGTCAGATAGCATATCAATTACAGTGTGTTTACTGAATACAAACTACTGAGGGTAAACAAAAAGAAATAAAACCCACAAAACAAGGAATTAAAATAATCTTTGATACATTTTAAAGGCTCTGTTTCACCCAAGAAATGTGACTATAGCATGCAAGCCTTCAAAGAGATGCTATGGCAAACCTAAACTCTCTTGAAGATCCCAGCGTGCAAAAACGAACAAAGGAATACATGGACGCTGACAATTAATAATAATAAATCCGTGTAGCAGCAGAGGCGTCTGTTGTGTCCAGCTCAGATAAGAGGAAACGCTAGTTTTTCACCCTGGCCTGCATTAACCAAGGGTGGCGGAAAATTATTTGCCCATTGGATTACGTGTTAAAATCTCATAGGTGACAGCACACCAGCTTGAGTGTTGGGAAGTAAAACCCACATACATAAATCTGAGCTTCCGCCTTTGGACTCACCTGGTAACAGCAGAACATCCAACCCGAGGAAGGATGTCAGGACGAATTGGGTGGACGGGGTGTTTTGTGGCTTGATATTGAGCAGCTCCAACGTTTATTTTTTCCCCAATCGCCCGCCGAGGCCTGCTCCAATACCACCGTCTGGGACTTTGATGTGACCGCGTTTATTGTTGTCTATTCTTGGTTGTCCACCCTGTCGTTCCGACGTCCCTCTCCTGGGTACAGCGAGACAGTGAGGGGATGAGAAAGAGAGTGCCATTTATTTCTGCTAATTTTCCCTTCTTTGTGATGGATGGCTTTCTTATTGTGCCATTTGGGCCTTTGAAAAATGTTCTATGAAGCAGAAGAAATTGCCAGTTTCCATATCATACAAATCTGCTATTCAAATATCCAGCAGTGAACTGTCTGGATACCCAGCTCTTTATCCCCAAATCTTTATTCAATCCTCAAATAAAAAAAAGAATGCAAAAAAAATACGAGAACCAGAAACAAAACATCACTTTGTCTCACAGACGCAAGGTTTCAATGGGATGGCCAAACTTGTCCATTTTGAAGCACTTCAAGTCTAAGCCATAAAGTGGAACATAGCTTTAGATGTTTCACATGTTTACATATGTAGTTTCTAAAAAGTAAGACAAGCGATATAAACATATTTACAAGCAAATACATTCTTATGTACATACCATAATAGAATATCAAAGAGTGGTCACATCAGATCTTGTGTTTTTTTTTCCACTTGGCTTTAAGTTTGAATACAGTAGTGAAGGTGGGGGGAAACATAATTGTAAATTATTGTATCACTGCCATGGTTTATAATATGCCATCCTAGACCTACTGAGTACTGTTCTGCCAATGTTTGCCAGTCATGAAAAATCATGAATTCACAATCAGATTTTTTTATATATTTTTTTGAATAATTTTCAGAATTATACTCATACTACAAAAATACTTACATTTTCAGGATGGCAAAAACAGTATTTCATGTTGTTTGTGTTGCAGTTTCTTTGCATTATTTATTTCCTGTATTTTAGCCATATATACACACACTCACACATGTATGTTTATGAACTTTCAATATCAACAGATTTAGTATTGTCATATGAAAAGTTAAATATTTCTCGTTGACCGCATCTCTTCTCTGATCAAAATATTTATACGCAAAGTGTGTCGAAAACAAAAACCTACAAAAAGTTGCCCGACAAACAAAGAAGGGGTGTCATGAAAAGAAAGAAGCAAAAAACTTTCATCTTAAAGGCTTTATTCTCTGAAGTTCCTTTTATCCTTTCTTTTCGGATTACGCCGTGTCTCAGAGGCTCTCAGAGGGCCCCAGTTCTTATTAAATTATTTCTGGGTGAAATGGACACAACTTGAATGGAATCATTAAACTTCACTAGTTATAAGAATGCGTCGGAGCCTCCACAAGATGAAAAGCCACGCAGTTTCATGCTCCTCCAAAACATTTAATATGCCATGAAAAGATATGACATCAATCCTCGCAAAAACACAGGGGCGAAATGAATGATGCCATTGTGACTCCAAGCATCAATCATGCCCAATACCCTGGAAAACAATGGAGTTTTGTTTGCATTTCAGAGGTGACAAACAACATTAGTGACTGGCTTAACATTGTCAATTCCATTACTCAAGACCTGAAGCAAATCAGAATTAAACTGTGGCCCAGTTGCTAGGCAGCTGAGTTCTCTTGACATGGTGGTTAGTTTTTCTTTCATTGCTTGACAAGAGCCAAGTGAAAGGAGTTTTGAAAAAGTTGCTAAAAGCGCTGAGAGGAGGGGGATAATTGGTGCCGCTGGATTGTAAGGCATCTCTTGTGTGGAAACAGACTGTGGAGAAGAGAGAGAGAGCAGGAACCATCGCACGATAATAAAAAAATCAACTCTTGTACACAAACTTGACCTGGAGACTTTCATGGCCTTCAATAATTCAGGGGCCTGTCTCGGTACCACAAACAGTGAAAGCCCTTCAAATGACAGGTGAGATATTGGGAAGACCCAAAACAAGACACTTCTCGCCTTACGTTCTGATAGTACTTGTGAACTGTAGACCTTGGATTTGAGTTCACATTTAAAAAAGTCATTCTAATATGCTGCAAAAGAATATCATTTTTGGAGAAAAAAATATTAATTTATTTGCGCAAATGAAGCTTGGTTAGTGTTTTTAGCATGTTGCTATGTGGTTGCCAGGGTGTTCTGGGTGGGTAATTCAAACGACAGTCTTCTCCCCAGATTTGGTTCCTTCTGTGACTATGAGGAATTTTCCATTTTATTGTTCACCCTAAAATTTGTTAGATCAATCGTTTAGAAAAGCAATGGCACACCTTTCCTCAACAAGCCTCACCTTAATGTCCAGCACAAATGGTGCAAGACAAGTTATGTACTAAATGTAATGTCCCGGGTTGAAATCCCTAATACTAAAAGGGTGGTCTTGCAAACTTTGAGCATGCAAAATTTCTCTTGTGGTCCTTTTTTGAAACATAAAGTCAACATATACTAATCAATCCAAAATGTGCCTTAGCAAACACCACTAACAATGAAAAAGGGTAAACCCTACAATTTTCAACTTTCGAGTGAAAAAAAATTCCCTGCTTTTTAAGTAAACAATAGAAGCAGAGTGTATTCTTCCAGAAACCTGCAGCAGTCACAAAAAAACTTCCCAAAAAGTGCACACCCAGTCTGAGAAAGGACCAATTAATGCTGGATTAAGACTCATGCTTATTTACAGTCGCTTTTGTGCTCTTTCCTGGGCTCTGACTTCCTCTATGGAAGAAAGAACGGAGGAATAGAGGGAGAGGAAAAGGGAGAGGATGAGAAGAAAAAAGAAAGGAACCTGAGGGAGGGGGGCCGGAGTCTTGAGAGAGAGAGTGGGAATGGGGGGTTGTTTAGACGCGAGAGGTGTAGTGAGGTGGCTGGTTCCATTGTGAGGACACCACCTCTCTCATTATACCCTCTCAATCAACACTCCTGCTCACAGGAAGCCCCTGGAAAGCCCATCTGCCATGGCTAATCTGCAGGCAAAGTCGTGGCCGCACCGTCTAAGGCCCCGCTACCCTCAGCTGTATTATTCTCTCCCTCCGCCACTGCGCCAGGGATCAGCCAAAGCCCATTAAAGTAAATAATAGCCAGAAATGACAGGCTTAGTGCGGATTGGGGAGGAAGTTGAAGACCAGTTTGAACTGTGAGCTCTGATTAATAGAAAATAGCATTTGGAAGTAGATGGAGGGAGAGAAAGGCAAAGAAAGAGCAGGAGAGAGCAAGAAGGTGGGTAGAAAAGGGCAAATTACCTCGGCTCCAAAGACTTCTGAATCTTTAGGTTGATGAGGCTTCCGTCATCTTCCTAGGCATAAACTAGTCTTATTTTCTTTAAGGTAACTTTGTTTAGTGATTAGTTGTACCTGTTTCTGAGTGTGTATGTCATGTGTGTAGGAGATGTAGGAGATCTGATTTTGGCCCCAAATTCAAAGCCGAAAAGTCTGGTAGAATCTTAGGAAAGAGGAAAAGCTACCCAGCTAGGATCCTATCTTTCTTACAGATAGCATCAAGGTCACCCACATGTAGTGGTTATTTATGCTTAGCCTAATCTTCTTAGAACCATTTCAGAGGTCTTAAGGTTTTTCCATACATTTTGGACCGTTTATATCTAGCGCCAAAAAGATTCTTTGAGCCCTAATCCCAAAAGGGAACATACTGACTGTGCTTTATAAATTCGATTTTAGGGTTATGTGCCAGGCACCTTTTAGACACAAAAGTAAGGCTCGTAGACAGAACACATGTTCAATATAGTAAATATGAAATGCAGAGATGTATATAAATCTCATTTGAACCAAATTGGACCACATTGAATTTCAACAGTGCATTACCATAAATTTAATAGACAGGCCTGAAAAAGAAAGTCACACTTCTGCTGCAAATACTGATTACTACTACATCTTTAAAGAACATTATTTTATCTGTTATACTGGACCTAAAAATAAAATCAGTGTGATTTCTATATCAGGAGTAGTCTTACTATGGAGTGTCTTACAAAGGTTGGTACTACAGTATGTAATAATTATCTCAGTAAATGTACCGTAGTCAATATGTTAGAACAATGTGGAACTAAATGCAGTTTTATTCTAAGTTAATCACATTCCCTTCTGCCTACTTTCATTGCCTTCAGGCAGAGAATGGACACTAAATAAGACTGCCTGACAAAACTGTGGAGTCTCGCTTGTTTATGGTCGTACTTGAGGTTAGCTCGCTTGTGCCTGAGTTCAGCTGGAGGACTTAATATGACCTGTCATCTGGCCGACGGTGGAGTCTGTTTCTGCAAGATTATGTCAAGCACTTCCACCTCTGCCTAACAAAGGTTAAAAATTGCTTATACATCTGTGAATGAATTGGAATGCTCACAGGAAACAAAGGCTAAGGCAAATGGCTAGCGACTGTGAAAGCGTCTGATTGGCTGCTCACCCTTTGCCCTGTTCCATAAAGAGCAGATTATGTTAATGTTATGGAGATAATGCTCAATATGATGTATGATACACCTCACAATGGTCTGTCCCATTTTAGTTCTCTGGGTTTTAAAGTGTACGATGCGAGACGAAGGGGCTAAGGAACAAAAGGAAACCATAAGAGAATTTTGTTCTTTGAGACGTAATGAAGTATTTAAGATCTCCAGAACGTGTTATTGACAGAACTGTAAAATATATATTTATATAAAAAACATAGTTCACGGGGTCTCATGAGATGCGCTTACGTTTGTTTCTGAGAAGTGTTTAATGGTATCGATTTTTAGTGTTCAATGGAGTGTGTGAAGTTTTTGACAGGTTTATTGAACTGTTCCGAAAAAGTGTTGTTGAAGATGACTGTTTGGGGAACATCCCTTTTAGTGTCATGAAAGAATTAGACTTTTTTTTTTTAAAAGGAACGGCAAGGAAAAAAACATTCTTGGTTCTCAAAGTTAAGCTTGCGGGAGGAATTTTTTAATGGGACTAAACCACAGTAGTGTTGACAAGTCTGAGACTTGATTTGCACATTTCCTTTCTAGAATATGGTATCTACAGTTATCCTACTCATAGAGATTCACATAAAATCCACTGGCTGTTGGTGATCTTGTAAAGCTTCCTAAGGTATTCCTATTCCCCTGGCTACGTCATACGTGTGAGGACTTTGTCGGCCAGTAGAGGCCTCCCATGCTTTGTGCAACTTTTCCACACTCTCTTGACATGTTTGAGACTAACAAACGGACTAGCCATACCATTTGAACGGCTCTCACAACACAATGTCTTTGGAATGCTGAGATGGTCTTGATAAGGTTGGCGGCTGGTATGACAAGTGTTTTGGTTGCAGACGTTTTTATCCAGAAGACTTGCGTTTGCATTCAAGGTATACATTTTATCAGTAGGTGTGTTCCCTGGGAATCTAACCCACAACCTTGGCATTACAAATGGCGTGCTCTACAAATCGAGCTACAAGCTAAACTACTGGGTAGACCAAGATGATCAAATACATACTTCAAAACCTTTGTTCAAAGATTGCTGAGCACAAATCACACTGACGCAGAGCGCATTGTTTACTCACCAACATCACTAAAACAGTTTGAGCACTGCTTTATCTTCTTATTTACCCATCCACTCCATCTTTCCCAAAGCCCACACAAGAATCGCATGTGTCTGTGCCAGCGTGTCACTAGGTCTGTTTCCCTTCCTGCCCAAGTCTCTTCTGTGATTTCTATATTGGTCGTCATGGCGACACAGCAACAGGGAGGAAAATGGCAGCCTAACCTCTGGCATTCATGCAGACCAGGCCAGGCCTGAGGGCCAAGGGGTGATTTCAACCATGAGCTGCAGGACCCTGCTGGGTCTCCCAGCCCTCAATCAAAGTCTTTTGACCTCAGAGAAAAACGTGAACATTCTAATACCCTCCGCTACAGTTTTACTGAGATTAATGTCCCAGATCTATGCATTAACCCAAATGAGGCACTTTTCAAGAACAGTCGAATGAAACGCTGGACGTGGAGTCTTGCATATGCTTCCAGAAACAACTGGATGATTTACAATTGGCACAATAAACCCTCAAAGTGGCAATCACGTGACAAAGAGGTTGTTTCTTGCCTAATGTGGGGGCAAAGAAAGGCCCTTCGAACTAGATACAATGTTACTGTAAGGGAGCAGTCGGTTTTGTGCAAAACGTGCCACAAACACCTGATTGCTCTTGAGTGGTGAATAGAGCAGAAGGGAGGGATTTTCATGACAATCTCACAATGCTGAGGAAGTACATTATCACCCGACTGCAAGGCACCAAGGCTGCCGTAATGAAGACATCTACGTTATTAAAATCGAATTCGGAGTCTTCAGCATGCCTTGTCTAATGATGAGCGAACAGCTCGGCTGTCTTAGATAGAAGACGAAGAAGATTTTTCCCTTCGTTTGGCGCCATGCCCAGATCTCATTCAAGCAGAACTCTTCCCACTGCAAACTTCTGCCCTGCCAATTAAAGGACAGATCCACCCTCCCTTCCTCAGTGCGAGAGGATATTTCAAACTATATTTGTTTTTTTGACATACAATATTTGGATTAACATGTTGATTTGACGTACTGATTCACATCACAAATCTGACAAACCTCAGAGGATTCACATCTTTAAATTTACATTGTACATTTACACAAACAAATCAACCAAAATATCTCTCTGTAACATGCCTTATTGATTTAAATTAGCGTTGGCTTTGCCTGCTGCACTTGTGCTGGGTTTGATCGATCTGTGGGAAAATAAATATCTGTTCACTCAAAGCGCCGTGTTTAGTATTGTTTCCTGCTCCCCTATGGAGCGAGTGTAAAATCTAATAAAGAAGATCTGAAAGAAGGCACTTTGATCAGGGACTCCTCAAACAAGAAAGATCACATGGGACAGAATGAGGAAATCTTTGAAGACTATAATAATAATAATAATGCGAACAGGTTCTGGCTTTAAGCCATAAAATAGATCAATTTGATCTATGCTATATGTTTATATTTATATCACTCACCCTTGTGCATTAGAAACATCCACAGTGAAAATTACAAATATATAAAGCAACATTTGATTTCCCAAAAAGGTATCTAGGTCATTCCTGACATGCCTTTTGAACGTGTTTGCAACTCGAAGAAAACTAACAGGATGGAAATACAGAGTTAATGTTGGCCTTAGTAAGGGATTGACAAAAAGTTTACATGCAGCGGACAACTTGAAGTTTACTTCTAAAATAAAACGTGAATACTGTAAATTCATCAAACATGGGAGTCAAAAATATGCTAATGTCACAAAATATCAGAAAATCCATCAAATTCATTGTTGAATATTTTCAAGAAAACATCTTTATTAGAAAAATAAAAAATAAACACCTAGAATATTTCGTTAGGACTAACTTTTTGTTAATGTTTCAAGCAAAAACTTCCACACAAATCATAGTTCACACCTATGTTCGCTGAATATAATTTACCTTATTGGCAAAGGCTATTTTCACTTACCCACCCACCCACCCACCCAAAAAAAAAAAAAAATACTGCATAGTAAGAATTATCATCCTACAAAATGTCTGTTTTTTTGTGTAGTGTAATTATGTCTGTTTTCAAGCATAAATATATTTTATCTCAACTCAAAATTCCCCAGTCGCAGAACCATATGTCAATCAAATTCAATCATAGCAAGTTACCAAAATGAAGAGAAAGTCTTTTATAGGCAGTGTTGAGTATGATAACCGTCAATGGTGTTTTATTTGTTAACAAATCTAACAGTGTTGATCTGTAGCTTCACACCCCAGATGTTTCTAGAATGCTTAAAATTTCCAAGTGTCTGTACAGCTTTTGATTTTAAATATATTACGCCATATGTCATGCAAGCTCAGAGTACTTTCTAAACACTTTCTGAGCAATGATATCACAGCTCATATTCCGGGTTCAATACAAGTTACGCTCTATCTACAGCATATGTGGCTCACTGTCAATTACCACTGACGATAATATCAACTCCTGCCTTGGTTTGTAAAAACAAACCAAAAATATTTTAAAAGTTATGCTCTACATTATTCAAATCTTCTTCTATAAATGTGTCTTTGATGTATTTTAGGGATTCTGAATTCTACATTGTTGTGAAGAGCGGAAAAGATTATCTTGAGCACAGCATGCACCACATATTGCAGATGATGATAATATAGAATCTTTACATTGGGCTGAAAACCAATTTTCAACAGGCTTTCAAACCCAACGGCTTTAGAGAAGTAGGATCAGCAGGTGGACTCAATGATGTGGTGTAATGATAGATTGTAATTCCCTGTCTGGTGGCTGCTTAGCTGTGGTCAGTAATATGAAGCACTTGTGTCATGGTTCAGAGGATCAGGTCCACTGTTGATTCGCTCTGTAGAGATGACATTCATGTTGCATTATTACTTCAGCAGTCAGTGACTGTAGTGTGAGTTACCTCCACCCCATCATTCCATGAACAAAGACGTGCACAAATAGGAGAATATAGAAATGGAAAGAAGGATAGTTATAAGAACCGGGGATTGATTTGAAATGACTACATCCATGATTAGAAAGAGTGTTACGTTGAAGTTATAGTTTGGTTGAAATGATGTCCTGTACATGGGCAAAACATACTTCAAGAGCCTTATTTAAAGCCAACATGAACCACACAAGAGGGTTTTCAATGTGGGGAAAAATTGGGAATTGATTGAGTCATGAAAAAGGAGTATTACAAAAAAGAATGGTGGTGGGGAGAGATTCAAAAAAATGGATTTGCAATGTCAACCAAATTAGTTGAGTCAGTTATGGAGGAAAAACATGGCATTTTTAGATTACAAAGACATTTTTAGGTAATCTTACCCAAATCTAACAGTCTACTAATACTCTGAGAGTTAGTTGACATGTAGTTGCAAATGAATGAGTGTTAGTTGACATGTAGCTGCTAAGTTACTGATAGTTATTAGTAGTAGAATGTCTGAAGTTGGCTATCAAAAAATTAAGTGTAACCCATTTTTATTTTATATTTAGAATAAAGTACAACCATAAACCATTCACAATAAGTCCAGAAAAAAAAAAGTTTTTAAAATATATTATATCTTAAAATAAAAATCATTATTTTGTATCAGAAAAATATGAAAATACTACATTATTTAAACTCCATTACAGTCAGTTTGGAGAACATACTTCTAACTTGACTACCATTGAGTAGATTCTGGTAACATAACTCTGGTAACATAACATATTATTATTATTATTAACATAACATTTCAATATGCCTTTAAAGGGATCATTATGTTATACTTTTGCTGGTCGGTATTCACTGCCATTATATGTGCGAGAGTGATATTTTTGTGGTCCATATAAAGAAGAGCTTACGGCATTACGACAACACCAAGCTGAGTAAATGATGACTTAATTTTTATTTTAGGGTGAACTACCCCTTTAATAAAATATACATAATAAGCTTGAGAACATAAAACAAGTCATAATATAGTATCGACAGCATTTTATTTATATATCCCACAACCCATAGCACAAAAGACCTGGATGCATTTCAAGCTCAGCGAAACGCCTAACAAGTTTCCCCCAGATGCATTTTGACAAATGGCCCCCACTAGCAGTGCTTAGACCCTGCGCTTTAGCATTAAAGAAAAGACCCTACGGTGCAGAGGCCAGAACGCAACTTGGATAGCTGACGGATAGCTCCATTAGAAAAGGGTCCCTCGTAGAAACCTCATCTTAGGATATCTCCTGGTCTGATTGCTGACGACATGAGGAACACACGCATGCAAACACACACACGGTCACCTCAACAAAACCACACACATTCATGGCGAAGCATTTTAAAAAGGACTCAGTCGAGCATCTCCTTTTGAGCTTGACTGGAACAATGGCTTGACTACACAAGTACAACATGTGGCTGATCCCATTGCCATCTCATTTAGCTTCTTTGTAGGCTTGTTCCTGGGACCACCGTGAAACGGGGAGGCGTTTGAAAGGCCCGGCCCGATAATCAGCTCTGAAGGAGGGCAAGCACAATTCATATTTCAGCCTTCTCTTTTTCCCTGACTGGTGGAGCCAGCGAAGCAGGAAATGACATGGGATGTTTCAATCTAGGAATGGTGAGTACTGTAGCCCCCGAGGCTGGATGGTACAGCCCACTCAGATGTGACCGAGCAGCCTGCTGTCTGTGACAGCACACACACACACACACACACACACACTTTCCCGGCAGTGAAAACTGCAATTCATCAGCGAAATTAATTCACACAACTCCGAATGAGAGCATGTAAGGGCTCAACATCCACTCGAGTGTTTTTGCAATGCCGTGAAGTAGCGCATAATGTTTGGCTGTACACTATTTCGGAGTTCGCAGATCCACATTCCTCCAGAGCGGGATTTGATTGGAATCGTGTGGCGGTAAGCTGCGGAAAGCTTCCAGACAAGCGGGATGAAATGTCTCTACGGGCCCAGGACGGCAAGTCCCAGGGCTGCTGTCATCCACGGCTGTCTGCCTTCCTCCAACAGGACGCCCAGGGACTTAACATGGGGGTGAAATGACGTTACAAACAATTATATTTCAACACTCTATTTATATCGGTGCCCTTTCATGAGATTGTCCCCTCTCTGCTCTGACATGAAGCCCTAATCCTAGGAATGATTTGGGGTGGGGGGTGAGAGATGGTTGAGTGTGGGGCGAGTGGGGGGTAGATGGGGGTGTTGAGTAAGATCATGCACAGCTCGCAGGCAAGAGGAAGAACGAGACAGGAAAAGCAACCATCAGAAAAATGAGTGTCTCTGGGATAAATTCCGCCAAGATGAGCTCAATATATCACTGTCAATAACACAAGTGAACACAGGACAGGGGGACATGCATATTAATTGAAAATAATCTGATTTAATCACCACAGTTTGACATTTTGTGAGATGGCCACTTTATTTGGGGGGATGTCGGTGCAAAATTGGTTATGTATGTCGGATAGTTCTCTAATCTGGCAACACATCTTAATTGCATGTTATTCACCGTCTGATTGCTGTGGCATTATTTTAAATAGTCTGGTAATTACTCTGGATGGTGGTGTATATAGCCAAAGGCTGCTGCTTGCACTCTGAACGTAAGGGAACCGAGCGCCAGGCCAGAGGTCTAATCATTTGGTTGGCCACAAATTTACGAAAGTGTCAATTATGTCGCAAAGTTACAACAGCAATTAGTAACCTTGTCGTGGCACTTTAAGGGGCCGTTCACATAGAACACGTTTTTGCATTTCACTGAGATGCTTTTCCATTGTCTTTCTATGTAGACACGCTAGACATGTTTGACCATTTAATCAAAGATTTTCGGCTTTTCCAGTAGCGCCACCTACTGTCAGAGAGTGAATTTGCATTCAGCCCGTCTGGCAATTTAACATGGGCTGCATCCGAAATCGCATATTTCCTTACTATATAGTAGGCGAAAAACAGTATGTGACAAAAAGAAGCATGTCCAAATTCACAGAACTCATAAAAGAGTAGGCAAAAAGTATATAAACCTTTTTGTTTTTGTCCAAATTTGTATAATTTGAGCTTTTGCTGTTTATGATGTTACCACAGACATTGATGTTGTTTCAAAACAACATTGCTACCCAAAAAACATGTAGTTCTATTCTAACATCACAATTTTCGGTAACACTTTATTTCAAAGTGTCATTGTTACAGTGTAATTATATACTTAAGTACTGAGTAACATTAATTAACTACATGTATACTTACTATAGGGTTAGGGTAGGATTAGGGTTTGGTTGAGGGTTAATTTCATATAATTATGCATACTTTACTGTTATTGCTATGGTAAGTGCACATACCATATGTAACAAGGACTATATAATAAAGTTATACTGCTGATGCCAAGACATTTTTAAAGAAAAATGGATCCAGTTCTTCTTTGATGTAGGTAAAATTGATTTGCCTATTTATCATTTGCCAGGTAAAACCGAAAATCTAACGCATAGTAAAGTAATAGCACACCTCCATTAAGCGAGATTTGAGATAACATTCATGTAAAAGCCTAAAGATAATCAATAGCAATAGTGATGCTTACCTTCAAATTAGGCAAAACATCTCTTATACAAAAGGCAAAAAAATCATAAATGGCATAATCACATTTCATCAAGAAAAGCATTATGGAAATATATTGACAGTATATTGTAGCATCAGCTAGACCAGGTGCAGTCTGATAACAGATGCACAGAGAGCCATTAGTTTGTTAACACAGCCTACGGTTTCCGTTTGCCCTGGAGCAGACATGGAGAGAGCAGCCGTCATGTGTTCCAGACGTTTGTACACGACCTGATAAATGTTCAGACGGGCTGCGTGAGAGGGGAGGTCTCTAAGAGTGCTGGTAATAAGAGGCTAATAGAATAAAACAATAACCCACCGCCTCAGGGCTGAGACTTTATACTGACAAATTCATATGATAGATTTTTATTGTTATGGCGACATTAGCATTGGAGTCAGCGATAACTCCAGTCTGAGGTGTTTTTCGTCAGAAAGGCACAATAATGAAATAGATTTCAGGTGGGGTGCTCCTTGTGGGTGCGTAAATTGATTTTGAGCGTATAACAATAAAAATACTGAGAAGTATGCAGTATATTTTAAGTAATGATGATAATGAGGTATTGGTCATAAAACTATAACATGGTGCACAATTACCTGACTTGAGGGAAATAAAAGCTTTACAAATGATGATAAAAGTTTATTTGATTGACTTTAAAATGGCCTTTCGGTAACAAAGAAACAGAAAATGATGATATATCACCATTTTTTTTTCTTTTATTGTTCTGTTCCAAAACTGCCTTTCAAGATGCCTAATTTCTAAAGTAGCTTGTATCATGAAGAAGGCAATCCCAGTATGCATTGCAACAAGTTCATCGGTGAAACAATCAAAGATGGCGGATGGGTCAAGAGAATGTTGGTTAAAACTATAATTTATTTAATACTGAAATACTAAATAACTATTATCTGTTGAAAAATGACTATTTTACCCAAATATGTGTGTGCTGTATTTTTATGATTCCTATAGTATTAGCTTAGCAAAATGCAGTAAAACTCTGTCAAAATCTATTGTTAGCTGAGTCATGTGCGAAATGCTATTTTGTAGCATGTTGTTGCCATATAGAATTCAAAATTATGTAATGTAATGTATTAAAATGTAAATGTAAAATTAGTCATTTATGAGGCTCTGGAACAGAGCATGTAAGTCAACAAGTCAAAATATAAGGTGGAAAAATCAGTGAACAGACTGTGGACTGTCTGCAGCATATTTTTGACTAATTTGCCCTATGGGGTATGATGGGAATATGAATTAGCCACATCCATGACCGTCAGATAATAACAATGTCAGTGGGTTGAATGGAAGCTCTGACCTGTAAAAAGCCTATTCATATTCTCCAGTCTGCCATAGTTCTGCAGACACAGGACTTTTTCACACAGTTCCTAAATGTGCCAATTGTCCTTTTGCGAGGCATTGTGACTGGAGTCTGTAAAAAACACCTACTTTTTTACGGGACGCAGATTTAACATTCATTCTTCTTGAATGAGGCATTTTTCTTGAATAGACCAATTTAGATACCACACTTGTGAAGGTTTCTGTCAAGAGGCCACCACAGACATATATGTTCTTTGGCCTTTTGAAGCACTCCTAATGTTTAGGTTATAATTGCATGTCATGGACCACAAACACCAAAGCAGATGATGTGCTGTGATTGGTCAACCCCTGCTAAGCGCTCTCTCTTCACCCATGGTTTGTTCTCTCTTCTTCGACAAGTTTCACAGCATGAAATGTAAACATGAAACCTCTGACTGCATCCTTCTAATGTCTGACTTCAAATAATGAATCTTCTTCTTGAGGTTACGAATGTAAAACACCCATGTTAGGGAACATATTTCAGATAACATGTAGAGACATACAGTAACACAATAAAAAAAGTTGCTAGTGTACATGGGCAAAAATCTAAGTTTAAAAATAAAATAAAAAATTAATTGAGAAAATTAAGACCTATTTTAGATTTTGTTGCTTTACATTATGTTCATGACAATTAAGTTAAATGAAGAAATGACCTTTCCCCTAAACAATTCCATTGACTTAATGCATTCAGATTTTTTTTCTATTAAATTCTCATTACTGTAACATCAACATTATCTCCATTAGGTAACATTAACTAACAACAAACAGTACTTTTACAGTATTATTAGTTAATGCACTGTGAATTAACATGAACAAACAATGAACAATTGTATGTTAATTAACTAACATTAACAAAGATTAATAAATGCTGTAAAACGTGCATTGCTTTTTGTTAGTTCATGTTAGCTAATGCATTTACTAATAGTAATAAATGAGACCTTATTGTAAATTATTAGATTTATATTATATTTTAGTTATCTTAAAATAAAGGCAGTACAACAGATTTTTTTTTTCGTTTTTGATAAAAACTTTTAAATTGAAATAATATAGCACTATTTGTATTAATTTTATTTATTTATCATTTGCTTTACAGAAACAAAACGCATGTCTCTTTTCCACTGTTCTTCACTTTTCAAGATGAGAGCACACAGTATTTAGCATTTTCTTTGAGAAGTGTCCTTGAATAGCTCAAAAAATCCACATACAACTAAAACAGTCAATAAAACATGGCCAGCAATACCCTTAAATGTTACGAAAGAGGATTTTGGGGGTCAGTAAGTTCATTGTTTGCATTGTGTGGCATCTAAAGAAAAGGCCGGCTGGGCCATTCTTGTGTGTTCCCTCTCTCCCTAAAGGAGGTTATTTAGGACTTAGGAGGTTTAAAGAAGTTAGCAGTTTTAACGTTCTCGCTCGTTTATTCAGTGCAATGCCCTGTGGAACATACTTCATTCAGTGTCTGTTTGTTTGCTTACATGCGTTTTAAGGGCAGATTACACTTGCTATGGAGCTGCAACCTTACAGTGAACAAAACCTGAATTGACAGAGGCCCAAAAGACAATCCTTTCAATGGCTTTGAAGCAAACCACAACAATGTGAGTGTAAGACGTGGAAATGGGGGGAAAAGAAGCTTTTCACAGTCCAAAACCGAACACACCCCTGCTGTTTTAGGAGACGTTAAATATGATGTACAATTACACTTAACTTCTACGCCACATCTCTACTAGAACTCAAGTGAAATCCTCATTCTTCAAAGGGATAAAATAAAATAATAATTCGACAAAAATAAAATAATATTAATAATAAAACAAATTAAGTTAGCTAAAGCCTAAGATCCTTATCTTTTAACACGATCAAAGGAGTGCTTAGAATAGTCACTTCACAAATGATTAGCTGGTGCATGAAGAGGTAAGGAAGCTGACAGAAGCACGGACACTGCCGAGAATGAGTTAAATCAGGAACCAATGAGATTCACGTCAGAACGGGGCCAGAGACTCACGCGAGGCGGTTAATCTAGCCGTGAGACAGTTACAATAACTGGGTAATAACTTATCCCTTAACCTTACCGCAACCTATTTGCCTTATATTATTGGATACTTTCTTAGGTAAGGATGCTGGACACATAAGTGCACATATACTGTAAAATAAAGTACAACTGAATTTTTTTATATATCATATAACCAGGTGGTAATGCTTTCTGTATTTATGGAAAAACAAATTAAATATTTTACAAATGAAAGGAAATTCCCTTTTCATTTACAGACTCTAATGTTATTCCTAACCTGTCTCACTTTCAATCTTCTGTGGAATATATTTGTCCGTAAGTCAGTGGGGTCCGGTGTTGTTTTGGAAAACTGCTGAAACATTCTTCTAAATATTTTTGTGTTCCACCGAAAAAAGAAATCCATACAGGTTTGAAATGACACGAGGGTCTTACACAGCTGCTTTAAATTATTTAACGTAAACAAATATTAAAAACAAAAGACTCTAAACCATCAAACTTTCTTGTTTCGACTCTAAATTCTTCTGTTGCAGAAACCATTGTAAAATATCCAATACATACTGTACACCTGTGATGCACATCAGTTGCATTCTATAATGATGATGCAATCAGCAACCATTGCTCAACTGTAAACTTAACATTTGTGTTGTGCCCAGTCTGGGTTAGTTAACTAAAACCATTAAAAAAATAATAATTAAAAAAATATATATATATAAATAGTACATAACACATATAACTTAAGCTTGATAACAGGGAATATAAATACTCTGAGAACAAGATGAGACACAGCTTGGAATAATAGGTAACTATAGAAACAAACAAGGATGTAATCAGAAACCAAGGAAATCAACACTAAACAGAGCAGGAAAAAAGGAACTGATGGAAACAAAACAGAACATCAAAATTAGAGTCCATAGAACCAAACATAACCATAACAATATTCTCCTCTCCCCTCATGCTGTAACTGACATTCCAACTTTGATGGGAGGGGGCATGGCGAGACCAGGAGGAACCATGGTGGAGCTTTGGCTGAAGGTCCAGGCAAAACCTGGAGACTGACTGATGGAGGCGGAGCAGGAATGTTTAGAGATCCAGGCGGAGCAGAGAGACCAACGGACCAGGGCGACATCCACGGCCCAGAAGCCCATGGTGGCGCTGCTGGCTCGTGGGACCAAGGCGGAGACGGGGAAGCGTCAGATCGGGGTGACGACGGAGGGATTGAGAGCAATGTGGAAGACGGAGAGAAGGAGAAGCCCAGTGGAGCCAAAGGGGTGGAGGATCGAGGCGCAGCCGGAGACCCGGAAGTCTGTTGCGGAGGCAAAACGACTACTGACTCAACCCGATCTCATGAAATGCATCTCTATAGCACACATTGTGTTTATTGTGCAATTTCTAAGCGAAAATTTTTTTTTATGTGCATATGATACGCACTGTAAACCCCTTGGGTAGGATTAGTGGTGTGGGGTACGTGCGTATTACACTCTATAATATATAGTATATATACAATATATATATATATATATATATATATATATATATATATATCAATATACAATATACAGTCACATAGCCTCCCTGCATGCCATAGCCTTCAAATAATAAATTAAAGACCTTTTAGTAATGCAAGGCTTGTTAGCTATATCACCCAGAGTTGCATTCCAATCACATACAGTTGACTTGCTAACTAATGCACCGCCCAGCAGAAACACATCAATACATCCCCATAGCTAGCGGCTAGTCTGGCCACGATAATATTAAACCTTCCTCAGAGAGGATTTGTTCTTGTCACAAATGGCCATTACTGACATTAGCAGTGTAATGAGGGAGTCATGGCTGCTGCAGGACAGTCTGTGGTGCCGAAGGTACTGTTGGGGGGTTGGACCTCCTCATGTACCACCTGCTTCGCTTGTTCACGCTGTCACTGCTCGGCCTGTTTTGGGCGCGCAGGGGTCTTTTAGAGTTTAGATATGCCTTTGAAGCCCTCTTTGATTTTTAGAATATGCACACGATCAATAAGGAGCCTGGACTTCAAAGAGGTTTGCGGCCCTCACCTGCTGCTGGTCACAGGGGCTGAAGAGTTTCCAGTCCCACACAGAGACTAAACAAACCAACAGAAAAAGCAGACGCAGACGAGCTAATAAACAGAGAACAACACAGAAACTGCAAGCTTGTAAAGCGGACCTTCAAAAAAGAATGAGATGTTTAATTGCCAAGACTGTCTGTCACAAAAATGTACTATGGGACTCATAGGTTCTGCTAAAATACTGTAATTACCAACGCTAGCTCACGACCAATTCGCATGAGTGAGTACAAGGTGGCTAATTTGTACGAATTTGTACGATTTGTCTAAACCCACGTGATGGGTATAGGTTTAGGGGCGGGGTCAGGGGTAGGTCATTCGTACAAATTCATACGAATTGGGCAACTCGTAAAATATGTACGATTTAGCAAAAATAGTACAAATTCGTACGAATTAGCCACCTCGTAAAATTTGTGGTTGTAATTACTGCGATTATTACTAGATTATCTGAATCTGTGGTGAATTGATATTAATCAGTCTCCATTTTCAATCAATCAATCAATCAATCAATCAATCAATCAATCAATCAATCAATATATAATTATAATTTCCAAAAGAAAAAAAAGAAACAAGATTTTTTTACTTATATATATATATATATATATATATAATTGTGTATATATAACACTTATATATATAAGTGTAATTGTACAAAATTGTACAATTGCATACTCGTTTATTTATACATTTCGTTTTAACAATTTTATATTTAATAATGTAGGTGAAATATGTCCTATGATATTACATATGCTAAGTTTGGATATGTTATGATATGTTGGCAGAAACTATGGTTATTATGGTAATATTTTGTAATCTAAAAATAATTGAGCAGATACAATTTTTTAATAAAACTGCATTCAGAAAAAAGCAATGGCCTTGATACGAGCGCTTCAAATTGCATAATGAAATCTTAATGCTTGTGTGCAATGAATTAAACCTTTTTTCACATCATATGCTGAATAAACAAAATGAAGAAAGTTCAGTTCTGTTTGGTGATGTTTCGTTCTTTGTAAAGAGAGTTATAGAACCACGGCAGCTCTTTACCCCACTTCAAACAGAATTTGATTAATGAATAATATTTGACATTCACTTTAATGTCATGAGAAGACACTCAAACCTAATGCCATATATGAAACACTAAATATTCTTTAAGAATAGCTTTATACAGAGCTGAGAAGCCAGTGAAGTGGCAGCAAAGGTTAAAGAAGTGGATTGTAATACATGTTATCTAAATAAACCCAAGAGACGATTATCCTTTAAATCTGTAGGACCTATGAAATGTCTGTCACATCCTTGTGAATGCTCTTTATTACGATTCATATTAATCTCATCCAGTTTAAGCGAGGGGAGGGTTGTGAATAACAATGACCAAACTCTCCTCCACAGAGCTTCCGCTAAGCTGCGAATGCAAACGAAAATTGTCGTGTGCTATGATATTTTTCCGGTCCTTTCCTTTTGTTTGGTGCATCTGAATTAGAGTGAGGGGCGTGGATCAGAGAATTTGACAAAGTCAGCATGACCTAAACCAGTTCCTTCCATCTCACCTAGCAGTAATCACCACGTGCAGGTGCTTTCATAATAAAAGGTGTGGTGGAGGCAGGTTACCTCCTCTGGACCAGCACAATGGGCCCCTGTATAGACATTAGGCAGGTAGAGAGGCTGGGATACTCGCATAATAGACCAGCAAGCACCCCATTTGCATTTCACCATTCAAGAGCCAAGACTATGTGCATCGAAACATATGAAAAGGCCCCATTCAAACATGCTAATGGGATTGTGTATGCCACAATGCGAGAGGGATGACTGCAAACTTCCTGAGTTGTGAGTCTGTGTTGCAGGCTATAGCCGTTAATTGCAGGCTAGTGCTTGTTATCCATACTGTGAGCTCGTTAGCTTTGACTAGGGCTACAATTAATCCGGATACATTTAAAAACTGCGTTTTTGTTTAAAAACGCTCTCCGTCCACACTAGCGTTTTCCAAAAGTTTCTCATACTGAAATGGTGGGAAACGCTAAATTCACCTGCACATGCGTAAACCCTCACAAAAGCTCACTGAGATGATACTGACGGAAAAATAAATAATGAAGTTATCGAGCAATTCTTCTGGCAGGATCATTTTATTTAGCAAAATATCTCAGCGTTCACTGATGCGTCCAGGTCGCACTCAGTCACCATATGTTTTATCTAAAATGCAGTTGCTCTCATGTATTGCCGCAGGACAGCAAATGCGAGTACATTTTTTGTCATCTTTGCAGGACTGTGATATGAAGAGTGTGCAAAGTAACATATTTTAGCAACAGTGTGAAAGTGAATAGCACATGACATGCAGGCACAGTACCGGTAAACATGAATATCTAAGGGTTCAATATGCGTCACATGACTAAACTTACTTAGTACCTCCGTTTTCACAGTCCACACTATAACACAATTTATCCACTTAATAAATTAATTTCACTTAATTTCACTTAATTAATAAAAACGCTGTCTCAGTGTGGACGGAAAACCAAAACGGAGAGAAAAAGATGTGTTTTCAAACGAAAACGTATTGGTGTGGACAAGGGCTAGAGTATGGATGGGTAACGTCTGCGTCTAGATTCTGTGGTTTGAAAGATTTCGTAAGTCTGAAATTAAAGTCTGAATTTTTTTTTATCAAAATGTGACTTTGGTTGTGCAGCTTTAAGTGAAAATATCTAAACTATTTAGAAATGTTGTTAGAAAATGTTATAAAAAAAAAAAAGCTCCACCATATCTAAATCAGTGTGGTGTAACCGGCATGCAAGAAGCCATTTTGTAGTCATGTGACAAGAACACGTAAAAAACGGAAATTACATCAGAGATAGGAACTAACAGGGTTATTATTATCATTAAATAAAAATAAAACCATAAAAAAAAAAACATTTTAATTTTTTTAAATAAAATAAACATCTAAAAAAATATATAAAAAAGTAAACTTATTTTATGTCCGCTCTATGCCAAGGCAACATTTCTCATTTTTGTTTAGTTCAAATTTAAGTACTTAAATAACTAAAACTAAATAAATTAAACTTAATAAACACTATTTTAGACATATTTTAAAAAATTAAATAAAATGATAAAAACAACAAAATTACTTTTTTTTTTTTTTACTAAAATAATAATAACACTTTACAATAAAGTTGTAAATTAGTTTGTTGACGTTAGTTAACTACATTTGTTAACATGAACTAACAAAAAAAAATAATAATATATAATAATCTTAGTTCATGTTAATTTCAACATTAATACAAAATCAAAAGTTTGTTTGTGGCATGGACTAACAATGAATAGTATTTGTATTAATGAATTATTCGCATGTTTGCATGGTTACATGTTTCTTCCAGCATGTCAGAGCGGCTCCATTCACAGTAAATGCTTCTCCACACAAACTCAGTCTCTGCATGTGCTTTTTGTTTGGGTTTCCAATAACGTAAATTTGGGAACGCATATAGTCTAATGTGCATGTTTCAAAGCGAAGTGTGCACGGTTATCATTTACATGCATGGAGTGCAGCATCTCTGCCTATGCTGTGAGTTTGGGTTGCTTATAACGTTCATCTGGAAATACATCGCGTGCCATTTCACAAGATTTGTAAGGCAAATCATTTATAAGCCTACGCTAACACAGAAGAAAACAACTTTCTAAATGTGTGAGGTTTGTGTCTGCATGTTCTTTTTTGAGAAATTACAGTGGCTTTAGCATTTCTATGGTAGAGAAATGACCAAATATTAAAGATTAAGATTAAGTGGACATTTGAAGTAAATGTTGATTGTCCAATATTAAACAAGTATTTGATCAAGCTATAAAGTGTAACAACAACAATCACCAGGCCGTAGGCACCCTCTGCAGGCATTTGTTACAATGCACAATGTACATACATTTATTTTCCAGTCATGTACAATATTTTGTCATTGAAGATTTCTTAAAAAATAAGTGTTAGTATATCACCTCATCTCATTCTCATGAACCCGTGTATCGTCTCGTGTATTATCGAGCCAAGCGTATCGTCACACCCCTAATACAGTGTAATTTCCCAACAACAAAATTGTGGCCAGTTAAAAGCTGAGAAGCTACACAGTAAAAATATGATATGGTCAATAAGTTATGTTAATATGATCAAATGAGATGGTCAGTAAGTTAAGTACTGTCATGTTAAACATTGTCATGTTTACATACACACGTTATAAAATAAAAACTTTTTATAATTTTTTTTTTAAGACAGTTTAATGTAATTTAAGTTGGAATTACTTATATAGCCAAGTTGATTGTGCTTAAAAATTTAAGGTAGCATTTTATTTGATTTATTTGTACTTTGTCTGCTGAGCACAAAAAAAAAAAAAATTTAACCCAAGAAAGCTTTATGATTATTATTTTTTTTAAATATCACCTTTTAACTTTCATGTTATATGCATTCATTACTTGACATTGTACCACTTAAAATTTTTTGGAATTTTGTTGAAAACGGCGTTGCAGAAACAAATGCAAAGATTACATTTCTAAGAGCTTGATACACTATTAAACTATTTTTTTATTTTTTTTATTTTCATAATCTCAAACATCCTTATTTCACCAACAAATGATTGCATTTAAAATAAAGGGTATTACAAATGAAATGAGCCCTGAAGGAAACAAAACGATTCATTTGTCTCAGTGAATTGCGACTGACCCTTTCTCATGGTCTTTTTGCAGTTCTGCCACAATGGTTATTTTTTCCCCTTTTGTCCTTTTCTTCTTCTTCTTCCTCCGTTTAGTGAGAGGCAATTACGTCCTCTCAGAAATCGGATGTGAGAGCTTCTATAAAGACACTTTAAGTGTACGTGTTTTAAAGGAGCAAATACTCAACTGCAAATTCAAAATTAGAGCAAATTACACATCAAGTGATTATGAAACTGTTGGTAGTAGAAATCAGTCCCATAAAGAAGAGGGGAAAATGGCTGGGCAATTTGTAGTGACCGGCCATAAGAAGTGATGGCAAAGTCAAGTCCCGAAGCCACGATAAGGGGGGGGTGTGCGTGTGGTAAAAATAATTTCAGCTAATGGTCAGCGGCTAACACGCTAACTGACACTGGAGGTGCAGGTAATCAAACTGACATTAATGCAGGCCCTGAATGTGACATCTCGTCATCAGGAATTTTCTTCATTGGCACGGAAAATGCCAGGCTGCTCACCTCTGACTGCGTGGCCCCCACATCTATTAACCTTATTGATTTGGAGCCCTGCTGATACCCTCCAGATCTCCAGCACCCCCACTGAGCCGGTGAAGTGGATCAATCCGTCGCCGGGGGCCACAGCTCTAACAACGATGCGCATGGAGACCACTGTTTGTGGCATGAAATTAATATCCAGATATGGCTTTGAAAGTGCATTTCCCCATTTGCACAAACCTCGCTTTTTCCGACATCCCTCCACCCCTTTCTCCTCTTTTCTCGCATGCACTCTCGTTTCGTGAGGCTGAATGGAGTTTATGCAAAGAGGACCAGTGGGTGTTATGATATTGGTATTTCAAGAAAGCACATAATTTCACGGCCCCTTAATATCATAAAACAAGCATTACCATCATTACAAGTATCAAATCAATAATGGGATAATACTGTACAATACACGTATTGTTTTCTAATTCTTTGATTGCCTTTTGATTAATGAATGTTTGTGATTTGCTCTGGCAACAATGTAAAAATGACTACTATGGATATCACATTTACATTTAATTTGCAGTTGCTATGAGCAAATACCTCTCCAGATTATGAGTTTTACAAATAGCACATTTAGATTAATAAAACGTTCTTTGGATGAAGTAGCCGTTCTTGATAAGGAAACACCAGTAATCAGTATAATCCATGCACAGCTAACTGGAAAGTTAAAGTTTAATGCATGCAAAAAAGCATGGCTTAGCAATTGCCATTTACATTTCGTACATGTGGTCTCTCTTTTGTGGGCTACGTTCTTCTTGATTAATCGACATCATTTACATAGCTGATTTTTCATATTTGTTATGCTCTGATTGTGTGAGCCTCGTATTTAATGAACACTGTGATGGACTATGGAGACACATTAGACATTATTTTCACTCATAATCCTATTTCTGAAGCAAGCCGGTCAATGTCCATTAAGACAGATACTTTTACCATGTTCGGTGTGTGAACAAATGGCATACTTTATTGTTTTATTGACATAAGAACGATTTTCAGACTATATTGTGTTAAATTTTGGTCTGTTCCTCACTCAAAGTTATCATGTGGATTCAGAAAAGGAATATAGCGCCTGGCAAATGGACTATGTTTTTTTTTTTTTTTACACATTATGGTTTAATTGTGGGAAAAGAGTAGCTTGACATTTTTCAGAATGTCTTATTTTGTGCTCCACTGAAAAAATTATGGATCAACTGGAGGGTGAGTTATTATTTGTTTCATCTATTATTATGTCATAATTAAAATGCACAATAATTTGTAAGGATAGTTACACCATGGTTCAAAAGTTTGGGGTCTCAGATGTTTAAATGTTTTTGAAAGAAGTCTGGATTTAATCGATAAAAAAATAATACAAATAAAAAAAATTCGGAATTTCTGATTTCAAATATTAGCACATTTTAAAATAACTATTTTCTATTTTAATCTTAAAATGTAATTTATTCCCGTGATGCAAAACTGAATTTTCAGCATTATTACTCCAGTGTCATCAGTGTCACATGATCCTTCAGAAATCATTGTAATATGCTGATTTGGTGCTCAAAAAACAATATTTTTTTTAAATTTTCAATGTGCTTTTTGATGACAAGAAGTTCAAAAGAACAGCATTCATTGGTAATATAAATATTTTGTAACTATAAAAGTCATCATGTCAATGTTTTGGCCTTTATTTATATGTATACAATATTAGTGTGTTCTCTGTATTTATATGAAAACTTCAGATTTGTACATGGATACAAAATGTTTTATCAGACTAGTATAAGATATGCACACCACAGATTATGAGAGTGTTACAGCATCACAGACACATATACTCTCACTAACATAGTGTTACAAGAGGAGTCAGATTTCAAACAGTGGCTCCTATGGGACGTGTTTTTGTCCCTGAAGTTCCTCAACTGTCCCGAGTGACTGCCGATGAGACATTCAGCTTTAAACAGGTGGCGTGCGTGGGATCAGAGCGGATGAACTGAGAATCTAGACCTTCTATTATAAGCCTAATCACACTCTGGAGGTCAAAGGTTAACTGCCCCTTCCGCGTGACCTCCCTTTGTTCTATGGAATGAGACAAGACGGAAAATTTCCCACTTTGCCGTCTATTTATGCTCTTTTTTTGGAAGTAAAATATTATGTTCAGCTGATTCTCATTGATTCGCCGATAATGCCAAACTCGAGTCAAGATTCCATTCCTTTTTGAAGTCAACCCAAGGAAATAAAAGCATCTGCAAAAACAATCTTCAGTAGCTTTACACACATACTCTTTTTCAAACAGCCCAGCTGTAACAACCTTGTCTGGACAGACGCAGAGCAAACAGCAAAGAGATTGCTCTTTCTTTTACACAATATATGAAGTCTAATTTTGTGTAATTGCTTAGCCAAGTAATTTTTTTTTACATATCACAGCCATACATATCTAGCACTTTTAATATCTCCCTGTTTAAAAAAAAGCTCAGATTTGCCAAGTCATCAAAAGTCAGAGATTATAATTTCTAATTAATTTTATTCTCTTAATTACTTGGTATATAACTTGTGTCTATTGATATTTCAGCAAATAATTATAGGATAAACATCATTGAAGAAACAATTGAGTCTTCTGAGGTATGAAAGAGCAACTTATCTAACCAATAAAAATTTAGACAACACACACTCCCTGTATTCAGTAACTGCAACATTTCCACCAAACAACATTTGTTACTACAGTTTGTGATGCTCTAAAACCATGATAAATAATCCAAAGGAGGTCATTAATTCATTAATTGACATGTGGCCGAGAGAGGATTATCATATATATATATATATATATATATATATATATATATATATATATATATATATATATATATATATATATATGCATGCAATTAAGCCAGTTCCACCATATTACACTCACACGCTCCCCTCTTCACCACTGTAAGGGCTATCACCATTTCTCATTTAAATAATTACATAGCATATAAAACACACTGTATGCGGGATCGAATATCCTAGGATTCACCAATCAGCTCGTGCTGGAGGTCATAAAACAATGTGACGGCAATTAATGGAGAGCATTAAATTACCAGGCCCGTCTTAATCACATGCATGCGTGCACTGGCCGCTCTGGAAGCCACACTGACAACGGTGGATAGAGACAAGCCTCTCAATGGCAGCTTCCTTGACGGCCATAATAGCTTAATGTCGGGATTTGACAGCAATATTGGGGGGGGGGAGTGACTCTTTGTGCGGCTGTGTGGCCCAGAGGCTTTTGCTGTCACTACTGATGACAGTAACTTTCTCCATGCAGATTAAATTGGTGTTTACAGATTTGCCCTGGGTGTAAGTCCCCTCTCCCACTGGGATGCAGTGACACAGGCTGATGAGGAATCCTAGACAGAACCAGCCACTGTAGACGGCGAAGCTTCTGTCTCCATCACACCAGGACTTCATGTCTGCTAGAGCTGATGGGACTTCACTGGGACTGACTGAGTACGGGATAAACTGAGCACAGGCTGGATCCGCAATAGCTTTACACACAAGCATAATACAGTTTGTTTGGCCCTGTGGAAATGCCATTGCTCAGGTTGCTTTTTCGTAGCTCAACAGATTGCAGTTCTGATTCACGTAATTATCAACGTTGTCTATGATGCTTGTCCTCATTTTTTTTTTTTAAGACACTTTAAAGATAGAAAAAAATATATCAAATTTTGGACATATGGTACAATAATAGCAACATTTTCTCACGACTAATTTGTACAAATTTGTAACTCATAAAATATGTACGATTTAGCCACCTCGTAAAAAATTTGTATGAATTGCTGTGAGATCAGGATTAATAATAGAGTGGATCGCAGCTCAGACAATATTTTAAGAATTGAATGACAAATGTCCAGTTGCAGACTTTGATATCTTGGTAAATCTGAGGACAGTTTGAGACATTGAGATCTCCTATGAAACTAGAGGAGACATACAAGATTATTGGAGAAAAAGCCAAAAAGCAGGAGATTTATTGTAAGAAAACTCTTTATTTAATCTCCATTGAAGCTCATTGCTCTCTAGGAGTAACACATAAGATATTAAGAAACGGTATTTGCGATTACAATGGTTAGTTTCTAAATGTATTCAAGCTACTATTTTTACTTTCTATTATTAACAAAAAAATACCATTACATTAATCTAGCGATGGTAATAAGGAGCCATCTATTGTTTTACCTATGGTTACTATGGTCTTAGAGCAATGACAGTACCTTAAACTAAACCCCAAATCAATGTCAAACTCGGTAACGCCCAGCAGTTTCAGAACATTTGGAGGGAGGCCCATATGTATGGTGGTCACCCGTTTGTCCCTAAAAGTCAAAAAGCTGCCTTAAGTTGTAGGGCGGATGGTGAGAACTTAACAATAATGACAATTACTTTCGGTCCCTCCCCTGTTTTTCACACCCTAACATCTTGATTTCATGGGTGACACTTAGGTCTCCCCAATGTACATTAATGGGAGCTATGGGACCCCTTTCTCTGTCACTCTCTCTCTTTGCTCATAGAGCTCCAATAGAGGATACAAATCAATTTCCTCCTTATAAGAAGCAAGTTGCATATGCAATATGGCTGGCAAATGACAGCAAATGGCAGTATCTATTGCAAAATAGGTCAATGAAGAATCCTCAGCTAACCATTACCTAAAGCAGTAAGCGCCAAAACACTTGCAAGGGAATACATTTTATTGGCTGTTGTTGATTTTGTTCTGAAATACTTAATAAATATACCCTCCGGGAAATAAATAACCGTCTTCACGGTCAAGGCTAATCTTTAACACTTAAGGCCAACCGGGATTAAAAGAGCGAAATAAAGACTGATCAGATATTGTCCTCTTGTTTTGGTTCACGCTGCCAAAACATGGCAATTTGAGGCTTGCCCTGTTCATGCCAGCAGTGCGTTACAACCAGTAGAGACTGATCCTGGCTGACTGGTGGCCAGAGCATCCGCGGTCTGCGATCTGTCAATCTGGGTTCTGCTTTAGCCATTGTGATAGTGTGGGGGCGAGAGGTCTTCATGGTTCAGTTGGCTTTGAGCCCAAATGAGGGATCACTGCATGTCCAGGGACCGTAGGCCCTGGGGCACGCAGCGACAGACCAGAAGCATCAGGACAGATTTGGGAAAGTGCTATCAGCAGGGGTTCCTCAATGCAGCTAGGGCACGGTAAATAGAGAGCATGGCGGCAGCGGCGGGCAATTTTCCCAGAATGCATTTTGCAAAGCTTATTTCCAGAGCAGGGACGAACGGGCATGCTGTGGGCAGGCCTCCACATCGAAACCACTTCATTTCCTCCTTTCTTCCAGCTTTTGGTTAGATAGTCTTTAAATCTCAGTTTTCTTTGGCCCGTTTGGTGTGGAACGGATCATCAGGAACTCTTCCCCCCTTGATCTCTGGAGTAGATAGAGGGATCGCTTTCTCCATTGCCAACTGAGCTGTGTATCCTGGCTGGCTTTCAACAACAGTGGTCGGTAGGTTTTGAAAAGTGGGAAACCACACTTGCTGCAGATGACAGAGTGCTATGTGACCTTTACAGGGACTGGTTCACCAGCGTTCTTGCACCAACACATTCAATTCTTCCCACTTTATTTGATTTATATTTCATAGCGTGGTACTAGATCTAATCCAAATGCAACCCTGCAGATCTGTGATTCACTTTAAAGATGGCAGAGGTTGAATTACATCACCAGGTGAGGGAAATATTGTATCAATCCTGCTGATTTAACCCATTTACTATGTACCACTGGTTCAAGAGCTGCGTAGGAAATCCAAGTGTATGAAACGCTCTGCGATGTGCTCTCTAAAATAATTACGATGACACCTCCAATTGTCTCGTCAGCTTTTCGGAGACTAGCTCTCCGAGGCAGTAATTAAATGAAGCACAGAAGAAGAAAGCTGCAACAATTCCACCGCCTCATAAATCTTCCAGAAACATTATTTGTTCTAAAACCGTGGTACAGAATGCGAGAAAACATTTCATTTATTTATTCTGCTGCGGTCTTTAGAGGGCGATCAGTTGGATGTCTCGTTCCCTCGTGTCCTGGTTGACTTACAGTTAGTAAATTAAGTAAGCATGGCCACCTTTCCTTTAGCATAATAATGCACATACATGCACATATTAATATCTCTTAAAATGACATAGTTAGACTTCAATAGGTCTGTTTTCTCTTCATAATGACTAAATTGTTGCGCTAGCTATTAGCTATGGGTATTAGTGCAACATTGCAACTCTTAGTCAAAGCAAAAATAAACAACGTCTGACCTTTAAAATGTAAATAGACTTTTCTACCACGCGCTGCCTGAAGATGCTTATTAAATTACATGGGGATGAAGCATAATTAGGCATCATTTAAAAGTAGATGGGGTAATTATTGCAGAAGCAGCTTAACTTATTTTGGTCCTAAATTGAAGACCATCATGAATGCAGCATGGATCTGCCCAGACATGCTAAAACCCAATCTAAATCTTAATTAAATTTTGCTCAAAAAAGTGCAAAGAAGAGCTTAATCCATTTACGAGAGGCTGTTGAAGGGTTATTAGCAGACATTAATTCGTTAAGAGGAACTGTGCGTAGGCCTTGTCTATGTTGTGAAAGAAGAGGCTTGCGAGACGTACAAAGGGCTCCTGACTTAGCAATGAAAGCTTAGTGTGAATAGATACGTCAAGGCCACTAATGTGTTTTCTCGGCGCGTTTCTGTTTTGAATAACATGACTTTGTCCTTTTCTCGTCACTAATTAAGACGAGAACATCCTGAAACAAGCACCTAAGCCAGGTAGACTTGGTCCTATCCCGACTACAACTCCACAGGGGTCAAGTTCTACGCTATAGTCCTGCTAATAACATCATACGAGACAAAGCTGTGTTGCGAAAGTACAAACCCAACTTCAAAGAAGCTGATAGTACGGAAAAGAAAAGAAGCTTAGAAGATGCGAAACCCCTCTTTGAAGAGGTTTTCTAAGAGCAGGGCCATCCACAGTGTCGAAACAGCATGGCCTCTTGGTTTCAATCAGCCAAACTGCAACACAAATATATGCAGAGAAATGCACAACAAAGCCAATAGCTTTTAAGCTAGCAATTGAGTTTCCTAATACTGCTCCAAAGGAGAAAAGGTGCTATTCATGATGCTTACTACTACAAAAAAGAGAAAGACGGAAAAAAAACGTTGAGGGTACATCCTTGACTAAATCCTCTTTTCAAGCATAATCCACCTTGCACTCCTTCTCTGAGAACTAGAGTGTGTAGCATCTGAACTCGTCCCAGAAGCTCATTCAACCGCCAGCTCAGCCGACTTGATTATGTTCCTGTTGTGGCAGACCTATTCACCCCTTTGAGCCTTTCCAACACACCTGGGATAAAAAGGGGGATTTAAACAAGCCTGAATGGTTTAACCAGGTGTTGAAACAAATAATGGTTTAACATTGTAATTAAAATAGCATGAATAGCACGTTGCTCCTGGTTAAAGGTCCCTCGTTTGAATGACTTTTGGTATGCAAAAGGAAATGATGCTGAAAGGTCCTTTTTTGTCACAGTCGTTGAAGAAAATATCGCGCTAATGGTGAATTAGATCCATTAACCTATATGTTGGTATAATGGCAGCTGGTAAAGTAGCCTGCGTAGGCCTACTGTCACAATTTCTTTATCTGAATTGGGAAATTAGCTAATTTTCTCTTAAAAAATGTTAATGGTTTTAGGGTTTGATTGCAGCATTGTTTAAATCTTCAATAAACCTCCATAAATTTGGGTGCAGCTAAAAACGAACAACATGAAACATGACTGATGTATAATGAAATGCATAGCTTCCTGACCGCAGATCTAACTTTTGTAATATTTACTCTGGCTGGGTGGTTTACAGTTTACCATGCGACCATTGGACATTCTATCGATATTTTTTTTGTTGAAAAACACCAGCCAAAGTTTTTTTTTTTTTTTTTTACCAGCAAAACTTCTTTTTACTTGAGCGCCACGCTTTTAAAACGCATCTGTCAAACACATCCGTCTAGTCCATGTTTACATATGAAAACAATGGAAAAGCAGCACGGTGGATTGTAAAAAAAAATTCTGTGTGTACAGCTTATTGTTATTTACAAAAATATGCGGCAAATAAATGAATGCAAAAATACAGTGTCACAAATAAGTCAGTGTATGAAGTTGTTATCAAGAAGTATTCATGGATGAAAACTGACATTGAACCTTCCCCTTACATGTTACATTTGGCTGATTATAATGCAATACAAAATACATCCCACAGCTGTATTGGTGTATCAGGAGAGCGTTGACTCCACTCAGCTGTGTTTAAGAGGATGCTGGGAAAGCTGAGGGAACCCAAACGGAGAAGTTTCCAAACAGGAGAGGTAAAAACTTCCTAGCAGACCCTCATTTCTCCTGAGTGCCGCACGGCTCCCTGTGGAGAGGGTCCTAATCTCCACACATCAAGCGATGAGGAAACGGGAGCAACAGAAAAAAAAATGCTGATTGCGGGTGATTGGCAGTACATGCAGTTACCGTTTGCTCTGAGAAAAATGTAATTCATTGACAGAAAAAGGCATTTGGAGGAGGATCTATTAAAATGGAGGCCAGATTAAGAAGTGGCCCAACGGAAATAAGAATCAATGTGATTGGATGGCTCAGATGTCAACATAGACTGGGTTAGTTATTCATAATAATTTGTAACCTGTGGACATTTATTAAAACTATTGTTTAAGGGCATGTTTTAATATTCCTGTAACATTACACCTTTTACTTATGACATAAATGAGACCTCTGATGATGATATATGGTATATTTACAATGAAACTGCATATTTTTATAGAAAAAAGTATTAACACTGACCTGTCACAACACAGAATGAGCATATAGCATATGTACGGTAATTATAGTTGCGAGAAACATTGAATCACCCATTGAAAGTCGATTGTTGTTTCTCGAGCACAGCAGAAAACAAGACGCACTCATTTTCATGGCAAACGCAATGTTTAAGGTGTTATTTCATTTAGATAGAACCAAAGCCTCTTCTGATACTGCTAAAGTGTTAATTGAATATTTTACCTATGCTTTACGCTTGCAGCAACCAATAAAAGTGTAGTACTCTCTGCAACTGATCTCATGAAATGCGTCTCTGTAGCACGCATTGTATTTATCATGCAATTTATAAGCAAAAATTTGTTTTTACATGCATATGATACACAGTTTTCGAGTGCATGTGATACGCACTTTATGGCGTGTAATATGCACGTATCCCACACCACTAATCCTACCCAAGGGGTTTACAGTGCGTATCATATGCACGTAAAAAAAAATTTTCCCGTATAAATTGCACGTGCATTGCTTGATTTATTTCAGTAACTTACTGCTTCAAATTTCTTTTGTTACTGTTGTGCTGATTCAGAAATTAATGGGAAATTGTGTCAAATTTCACAAAAATGTATGCAAATGCACACAAAATTCAAGATATGATTGAAAAATGATTGCATGAGATCTTGTTTGTTTATGTATATTAGTACATATAATTAAGGGAACCTCTGCTGTTTTGTACAAATATGAGCACGATTGCAAACGTGATATGGAAATGTAAATGTTCAATAAACAAAATTTTATTTTTAAAACATTAAGCTCAACATTATTTTTGCAGTATATGTGGATCTTTCAGATGAATTTAAGAAATGCTGGTCTGGTCTCGGTCTTGATCCTCAAAGTGTATTTAGCTGTGTTTTTAACTTCTTGAACTTCTTTGAACTAAGGCACATAAGCATGTTAAACAAAGTAGGGAACTAATCTCACAATTAAAAATAAAACAATGTTTTTACAAAAAAAACACTTTAAAATTCCTTTTCTACAGTATTTTTTTCCAAACGTAAAAGACTGCATAAACAAAAAGCAGCCGAAAACAGATTTTCTTTTTTTGTTCTGCAAATGTGTACATTTGAAAACGATTGAGTGTGCTATCATGGTTGTGCGTTTGCGTGTGTGAGAGTCCGAGAGAGTGAGGGCTCGGGTCATCGGTGCTCCATAGCGTGCAGCGTGTGGCAGCAGACAGCGGGAGATTCAGCACACATGTGGACTTTACATCAGCTCCAGCAGAAGGATGAGTCGGGGAGACAGCACAGCGGCCCACTCCGAACTTACTTAAGGTAATTAAGCTTGAGAAAGGTTACGGTTTGATGCTGAACTGAGGAGAAAGGCTTTTCTTCTGGGCATGGGCCAGGAAGGGCCACCTCGTCAAAGCGGTTAAATGGTGACGCATCTACTCTTTTTGGTAAGCGGAGAGGACACAGGAATGCCTTCGACGCTGACAGAATAAGGATGAGGCCCAACAGGGTAGAGATAGTGGTGATTCAATTAGAAAACCAACCTTTTGTTTTTCTCAAAGTCCATTGTTAAAGAAGAGAGGTTGTTCAGGAGACAACGCACAACAAATGTGCCCTGAAAGGAAACTCTGAACCTCGCTCTTGATACTGAAATGGCTCACTGTCAAAATCAGTAAGGGCAGACAGAGTTGAAAGGATGTAGATGGTGTTCATGGAACATGGAGAAACCAGTGGTACAGGCTTAAATGCACCAATCAAATTAGCTAGTACTACACGTCAACACAAAACCCATGCGTGTTGTGGATTATTGCCAGGATGTTTCCATAGAGTTGCTAGGGTATTCTGGGAGGGCTTGACTATTAGCTATTAGCCGAAGTTAAATAAACCATTCCCAAATCTCTAAATATGTCTGGGATCGTTGGAAGCCGGTTTCTGCTTCAGAGTAAAACATGCTTATTTGACTTATTCTGGGTCAACATGTAATTGAGTGACTAATTCTCATAGTTGCGACTTTGTTTCTCGTAATCTCACAGTGACTTTATAATCTGCTACGTGTCTCTGTGTCTTGCCATTGTGTTTGCATAGCTCAAAGTATGACTTTATATCTTACAATGTGACTGTATTTCTAATAATTGTGACATTTTACCTTGCAGTGCAATTTAATTTCTTACTTAATGATTAATCTCAAAATGACTTCTTATTATGTTTTACTCGAAGGCAAAATCAGGCTACAATATGGATCCCTTCTTCGATGTAAATCGGTACTTTTTTTGTCCTCCAACCACAATTACAATTTTTTTGGCAGCCCTTTATTTTACAGTCCTCTTTATAGTACATACTATGTACTTAAAAAAATGAATTACAATAACTGGGTAATATCTAGGTGCTAACCCTGAACCGACCCCAAAACCTAACCCCAGTTACCTCATATTACTGAGTTCTTTCTTAGGTAAGTGCACTGTAAGTACTATAAAGTGCAACTCATGCAATTCATTTTTATTTTTAAAATTCAAATATGCAATATATGGTGTGTAATGACATAATATATCTAAGGGTCCAATATCTAATTACCTGCTACTGCAAAGAAATATCTGCATTTGACTGGTGTTAATTTCTTACTGAGTCAACAGGATTGTTCCCTTGCTTTATTTTCTACCAAACACAATTACTAGTCCAATCACTTAATACCATATCTCACCTCATGATTTGAGATATGGCACAAATGATGCAGGGTGAGCGATGCACAGAATCTTAATACTTAGAGATAGAGTTTTGTCCAAATCAACAAGAGCAATGTTCAATAGCAATGACTATCAAACTAAATAGCATGATAAAGTGTACTAACTACTGATCCTAAAACATTTGCATCTGTTAGTAACTCAGCAACATGTGACGTGTCTCCAAAAGGCCATTACCTTCACCATTATAAGTACTCTTGTCCCATTGGACTACAAGAGGGCTGTTTCAAAGTTGAGCACATGTTCCTCGGCTTTGTGGTCATCAGCAATTGATCCAAGCAATGCGCTTCTCCAAGCTTTTTGTTGACGTGTCAGTTGCACACTCCGGTGTCTCGTGAGAGTGGGGCACATACGCTGCGGATGATAGTCCTCTTTGTCTGCTGTCACAAGGCCTGCTTCCATCTCAATGGCCTCTGAATGGGTCTCGCCAGCTGTCGTGCAAAATGAGTGCATTTCATTACAAATTAATTTATCTGATCTTGATGCTATTACTTTTCGTCCCCCCGCCTTTTCACATCCCGCCCCTCCCTAATCATAATTATTTAACGCTCCAGGCAACAATCTATAGCTCACCAAAAACAAATAAACAGTGGGTGTTCTCGATCATTTGTGATAGGGCAGAGATTTTTCTAATAGAAACATTAATATCATGCATTTTTTATGCAGGGTTTAATGTAGTTAGAGAAGTCTGTCTAACCATCTAAAATGTAAAAGGATACACTTGATTACCTGTCATTATATGACAACTGGAAATTTGATTACAGAAGGAATTATATATTTAACAGCCGTATGAAGACCCCATCCGGATTCTGCTTGCGGAAAAAAAATGTGCAATATCATTTCAGTCTTTTAATCAAGCCTTCGGATTGTTTGTTTGTCTGGCTCTGTCAATGAATGTGACGCTTTGAAGGAAAACCTTTTTATAAATCATAATTGACGAGTTGATTATTTTCTGTCAGTGACGTACAGAATTCTTTTCGCTTTACGTAAGATTTCAGCCCCAAATATAGATGAAGCCACAATCAACCAAAATGACTTTAGAAATATGTACGTGGCGGTAGCACGCCCTCTCTCTTCAAATGATCTTTGATTTTCAGGTGTACCAGGCGCACTACACAAAGTGAGGTCGCTATTTACGCCCACGGACGTCTGTTCCTTAAGAGTCTTACTTAAGGAGTACTTCAACATCTCAGCAGCCAAAAAGGGCAACCTGAAGTGGAGCTCAATGCAGATCACACCGTTCAAGAGCTAAGACTCCTCTCAACTCTGTGAGCACACTATTGTCTGTTTCAAATCCTACATAAAATGGTAAGAAGCCAGCAAACGATCCAAATCTGCTAAGGAGATCAAATAACTTTTAATTTTTCCTGTGGTACGTAGAAAATTAAAGTATTAACAAAAGCTCAGGCTAATACAAACATTAGTGCACTTTTGTACAAACATGCTACAATCAAATATTTCACAGTAGATCTTTTCGCAAGCGTCTTCTATTAATGCGGTCCAGATTAAGCGCTCTCATGGTTCGCTAGGGCCCTCGTCACTTTAAAGCTGCTAATCTCTGGTTCCCAACTGCAGCAAATCCTATTAAAATCACCTTCAGTTTAACACTCACATTGTTACAAAATGCAAAACACGCAGCTTTCGCCTTACTCTGTTAATTGAGGGTAGCGCATCCCTGTAAAGGCGTGCCTGCGAGTGTGTTAAATAAGTCGTGTGAATTTCTGAACGTCTGTCACAAGGACCTAGCACATCTCGGAGTTTGGCAGTGCAGATCTCCGTCTAGTTCTCCCTTGGGTTCTCCCTAGGGTCTCGAACGAGGGAATGGAAGTCTCGTCAGCCCTTCAGTGTGAAAGTGTCAGCTTCTGAGGATTTGACTGATTAGGTAATATTCCGACATGTTCTTGTGTAAGCAACATTTGAAAAACTCATTTGAAGGAATCTATCCCTCCATAATTCTTCTTCCATCCGTCACTCCTTTTAACGAAACTTTCATCTCTAAGACCTCTTGTCACCGCTTAAGAGTCACCGGCGTTGATGGCGTTGGCAGGCGTCAGCTTTAGCAAAGCCACTTACTGAAGGGAGCGCGCCCCCGGTGGATGTGATGATGCTTAAATTGCCTGCACCTATGCCATAGCAACCGAGCATCAGTTATAGATGTCCTTGACAGGGCTACTCTGTCAATCATGAGGTAAAAACACTCTAAGAACTACTGTCACACTAATGACACAATTTACTGGAGTCCATTGCCATTTTAACCTTGGTAACTGCCATACATTTGGAAAATGGTTGACGGAGTCCATCAACTCGGGTTGTGTTATAAAATTCAGTGTAATCTTTTTTTTGTTTTGTTTTTTGACTGAACTCTAAAACAGTCCACTTTTATAGTAACTGTCATTAGTTATTGCCCATAAATATTTATTACTAGCCACGAAACAGTTTTTTGCATAAAGTAAAACTTGAGACGGGTAAATGTGTAAAATCAGCCATGTCACTACATCAGGGTTAGAGCTACTATTATTCAATTTCAATTGTATTATGTCGTCATTTTTAATAAAGAAATTGGTCAACTGGCAATGAAGTCCTAAAGCTAATATTTTGGAGCTTATCGAGTATTAATTGTGCACCCTTATTATGCTATTAACTGTCTTTTCATTGGTGGAAAGCTTTGAACAATTAGCACCGTAACTCCTTCCACAAGACCACTGGTCTTGTGAAAACACAGGCTCATAAAAGCAGTAAAAATTTAATGACCACTTCACACAACATCAAACAAGTTCCCTCCCCTTCATTTTGATGGCCCCTGACAACCTTTTGATGGCAATTTCTAGCCAAGTATCCCAGTCTTCTTAAATAAATATGGATGGAAAGATTATATGAGCCCTCTTTAACCGGCCTCCACCCCCATCATCTACCTCCCAAGACACAGTTTTATTAAGGTAGAATTACACGCCCCATCTCATATGCAATACCCAATCCACTTTCCCCTGCCATTCACCCACTGCCTGCCACTATCAAAATTAGATAATTTTTTTGATGACTGTACGTGTGAATGCTAAATCTGTGGGGATTTATAGACCAGTGAGCCTTCATAATTGAACAATAATCAGATTAGTAGATTATCTGTACTGTATTCTTGTGATGTGCGTATAACGTTACAGAAACATTATGTAAAGAAGCAGGTTGCAGACATGGGTATTATGAAAAGAGGCTTTAGATTCCCGCCCATGGGCTCTCTGGAAGGCAAGTGCTTTGTTAACCCATACAAGCGGATGCTTTTTTATTTCCGATGATTTGCAATTCATCGGTTTCAAGAGAGGCATCGTCCTACGGCGAATCGCTCTTTCAAATGAGCTTGTGTTGACATAAACAGCACAGTGGTCAACCATCTGTTTTAAAGATAAACGAATGATCAAAGGGCATAACCAAACGTGTAAGGGCTCTCTCCCTACTGTCTCTCACTACCCTTTCCCTTTTTTTCTCCTTTTTTTTTTGAAGGGGAGTTTAAAGAATGCAGAGCGGTTTCCAGGGGATACGAATGAAAAGCTCTCGGAAATGCGGGGAGGAATTGAGCTGAAGGGGTAGGTTCTGAGAGAAATTCCCCCATAGTGTTGGGACCCACGCTAGGAATCACCGGGGTTCTTCTGATCACAAAAAGGAAGGAAGAGACAGAGGAATTACCTGTCAGGAGGTTCTAGGAGACCAGTTTAATGAATTTTGTTTATTAAAAAAGAGAGCAAGCCAGAGTTAGACTGAGAGGCAGCGAGCAACAAAAGACTGACGCCTCCAACTGACCTCTAACCTCTAAAAAGCATTCTCTCTCTGACTCTTGCATTGTCTCAGTCTGCTCTAATAAACTCTGACATGTTATTTGGATGTCTGCATGGAATTTTGGGACACCACTTTGCTTAAAAATTTATTTTCTTTTTCTACTAGCCTGACAAAACTGAAACAAGCTTACTTCATGCGCTGTACAAAAGTAACTAGAGGTGTTCACAATGACAAAAATGCTGCAAACAGTCTTGCTATGTTGCATGAATATGAATCTGTACCAAAACTAGACAGTTGACGGTAGTCATTGACTTCCATGGTATATATATATATATATATATATATATATATATATATATATATATATATATATATATATATATATATATATATATATATATATATATTTTTTTTTTTTTTATGGAAGTCAATGGCTACCGTCAACTGTCTGGTTACCAACATTCTTCAAAATAGCTTCATTATCAACACATACAGGTTTGGAACAACATAAGGGAGAGTAAATGATGACAGCATTTTTATTTGTGGGTGAACTAACCCTTCAAGGCTCTGATATACAAAACTTTGAACAGAATCTGTCCATAACTAAGCTTGTTTGGAGTTTGTTTTGGTGGTTCAAAAAAGCTTTACAGATCACATATATTTTTAATCAAAAATATCTTCCACTTTGTTCACAATCTTTTTGCTGTGCATTCTGGAATTGCTTTCATCACAATGTTGTGTGTTTATATGTATTTCTATTGTAATTCATTTACTGTCACCACATTGAGCAGTATGGCAGTACTACACAATGATATTAGTCAACCACCATATTTTGTCAGGCACAAAGCAGTAGAGCAAGGTCATACACACCACTGATGTATACCGTAGCATACTATTAATGTTATAGAAAATACTAACACGTGTTATTAGTAAAACAATTTGTCCATACCACCCAGCTCTAATCACCACATTGTGCAAAGATAACCAGGAAATGTACAAGCTATTAAAATATATGCATTTGAAAAATAATCTTTAGCTGTGACTTTTCAGTCCACAGGTCAGATATTAAACAATGACTGACTGTCTTAATATTACTAATGATTACATTATGCAAAATAACAAGTATGAATACTGCAAGACCTTTTTGTTTTTGTGGAGAAAAAGAAAAGCAACAAAACAGACATGAGATGGGTAAACGTGTAAATTTGCTCAACTCTTGCTTGAGTGCCCATAAATGCACTTATGATGCTTCAACTCAAATTGTTTTTTCTTTTTTTCTTTAAAAAAGGAGCTATTTTTTCCTCAGTTCTGTGCTCTGGGTAAACTTAGTCATTATTCAGTGCTGTAAAAGGCTTCTGAAGCAAAAAGTAAATGGAATAGCTTTGTTCCTGGTAGACATACAGATGAGGATAATGCACCTTTCCTTTCCCTTTAGTATAAAGAATAACAAATTCACTGAAACACATGACAGGTTGCACTATTCGTTTTGCACCCTCAAGAAACGATTTACTAATTTTGTAGATTTTATTAAATCTCTTCATTAAATTTGTTGAGGAAATTGATTTTATTCAGTGTGATATAATTTTTTTATAAAAGGTCAGGTGTTTATGTGAAAGAAACAAATACTTTTATTCAGTAAGGATGCGTTCAAAAATATTAAAAAAAAATCATATTGACTCCAAACTTTTGAGTGGTAGTTTATATTAAATATTAACAAATATTAAACTATTAAACAAATATATTGGAATATAGACTGAATTTAGAGTCTTTGTGGTGCATGTAGCCACTCAACTGGATCTGCTGTACACCTTTATATCACGTAAACACCACTAACATCATGGAAAAGTGAAAAATGGGGCATTAATGGGTCTTTTCCCGCCGCCCCTGTTTTAATGCAACACATGGCAATGGCTTGAGCACATTTGGCCATCCATTTTTCGCCTCTCGTTTTCTTTCGAGGCCTGATGAAATAGCGGTGCCATTATTGTTTGAGCAGCGAATTTGGTGAACCATTCAAACGCGATTGCCTCATGAGGCTATGATTGCGTGAGATGGTTTCAGAGAGGATTCTCTTCCCTGCGCTCGGAGAACATTCAGCATGTGGAGTGCATCTGGCAAAAGCCGGATCCATTTGCACCCGTGTGAAAATCTACGGCAGAACCCAAACGACCCTTTCTTCTGCCGGCTAATTCAAATTATATAACCTAAACAAAGTACGAGACATTTCTCATCATTAGGTCAGATGGTGTGAAAAGAAGAGATCTGGAAATAACGTCCGAAATAGGAAATAATTGGCAGCTTGTGACACCCTCATTATTGGTATGCTGATAATTCTGTGCCTGCTGCCCTCATTAAAGCTGACAAGTCACGCAGCGAGTATAAATCGGAATGCTGCAACAACAGTGTAAGCATTAGGATCAGTGACTGCTTTAACTCCCAGTGACAAGGAAAGCCTGGCCAACGACTCCTCTCCAGTCAGTGGGGAAGCTTCAGCCTCACTGCGTAGCAGCGATCTAAACTGACAGCTCTCTCAAATCGGAGAAAGAGGGGCCGCAGGTCCGGCGAAGGGTTGTGGGGGCCAGGGGGTGCTTCTCTGTGTCCATGCTATCGTTTTGGCCTGGTCCTATCCTGCCGCTTGGAAAACAAGGAGGGGGTCGGCGAAAAAGAAAAGCGATTTGGCAAGCGAGGCTGCAAACCCTACTGAAGGACGCCATACTGACAACCTTGAGTGGAAAATACGAATATTTATGCCATATGTTGTTTTCTCAATCTGCTTCTTAACAAATATTAATGTAGACAGTGGAAAACAAGCCAGAAACAGCTTGGGAACATCACAGTTTCCTAAGCACCACCAACCCTGCCTGGCAAAGTCACGGAAAAGAGACATTAAGGGTTTATTGAAGGGATAAATGTCCAAGAAGAAAGAACATAAATTAATCATCTTTGAAGGTGATATGGTCTGGAAAGCATCAAGGATGCGAAAAATCTTTGCGGCGGTTGTAAATTCAAATGCTTAGTGAAGAAAACCAATCCAATTACTATTAAACGCCCCCCAAAAAAGCCTGTCAAAACACTCGAAAAATCCAGAAGTGGCAAATGAAATGTATCAATGGTGACACAGTCGCTACGCGCCACCTCACCGTGACAGCCTGGGTATTTCTTTTTTGTGTTTGTTTTCCGTGAGATGATAAACCGAGGGATCGTCTCCTCTTTCCCCGTCACTCACAGTAAATCCTGATGGATCGGAGACAGCGTGGTGCCAGGGCTGGCGTGCTGGGCACGTGGACCGAGGTGATGGATGGCTGGGGGAGCGCCAGTGGAGAGCAATCTCTCTGCCCATATGGGCCGGTGGCGGTAGCAGGAGGCGACGGGGCGATGGCACTTCGAACGCCAGCCGTGCTTTGGCCGGCCACCAGGCCCTGTCATCACCCTCACACGCTGAGCCTCATAAACCTCCACACCCGCTCGAGAAAAAGAGCAACCAACTGCCATCCGCCACTAACAAGGGCAATCAGTGCTGTTCTAAAAATATGTTTAAAAAATAAATGGACTCATAGATACATACAGCACATATATACATAGATTTATAACATCTCTGTTTTCTGTCTGGGCAAACAGCTTATATTTAAGCAGAGGCCAGAGGGTCTTGCGTCAGTTTGACGCGGCTGAATGCTCAGGTCTGATATAACGTGAAACAAAAATAGAATGACGACTTGGCTCTATTCTATTAAGAGATTTATGATTCCAGGCTCAACTCAGAGCTGCTAGTGCACAGATCATTTATTAGACTGTAAAACAGAGACCAGACGTAAAATAATATCACAATATCGGCCATTGACACCACAGTCCTTATATTCTAAGCGATTTGGAAAAGGACTGAAACTTATTACTTGAGAACTTAGCTTTCTGTGCCACTAGCATTGCCAAATGGAATCGTGACTGAACACTCACACTGTCTGCCATTGTCTGGACAAACAGGTAGCTCCTCCCCAAACAAGAGTCATTAAAACAATAATAATGCTGTCTTGAATTGGATTTTAAAACAAACATTTTCTTATTAAGGTCCATATTCTGGTTAAGCTTCACATACTCCACTCCTATTGGAATATTGATATATAAATGTAATCAGTATATTCCAACATGTAAATTTTTCAATATCAAATAGCAGAAATACCTAAATGGATGTTTAGTTATGAGTGATATTCTGAATAAGGTGTTTATAAGACCCAAAATTCTGTTTAATACAGGCATACGCTAGCTGTCTTATTTAGAATCAGATTACTAGAATCAAAAATATTGACTTAAATACGCTTAATCGGCATATGACCAAATTCTGATTAATATCAGAATATTCTACACAGTCAGTGTTTACAGTTTTCAGTGGTATCAACCAACAAATAGCTGTATGTGCATGCTAAATTAATACAGAAGTATTTTAAAATAAAAATACACATTTCACATCTGTTTCAGTCACATGACTTTGTTTATCTGCCATATTTATGATACATATGCAATTGATGTACTGTATATATAAAGTCAAGGAAAAATGCTGTGAAATGTTATGGCATAACAACTCTCAGTCGCTGATCTATTACAGGGATTCTATAGGGACACTTTGCATTATTTTTGCTGTCCGTGTCATAATTTTTAATTATATTTTGGCCAGAGCTCAAGATCTCATTAAATTGGTGGGTTTCATGTTGACAGTTTGAGAGATAGCTTACTGTCAGTTCTCTTGTGGAGGCTATTATCCATATTATGCTTTCTAATCCTGTGATTTTAAATCCATTTTCCAAAGCACAGATTCCACTTCCCAGCCAGATTTTCATTGTTTCAGCTTTGCCACAGTAAATAGCAGAGGCGGCACACAGTTTAAAAGAGAAAATGATAGAGATTCCCCAGAAAACTACAGTTTTGGTGTTGTATTTTCTCTTCCCCAGGGGTAGTGCTCCGCTGGAGTAAGGTGTGCTGTATTCCTTAATTATATTCAGTGCGTCTGTCAACAACAAAGTACTGTAAATTAAAGTATAAACAAAATATTAAGTGTATGAAACACATTTTACAGTAAACCACAAAGGGGTTTAAGTGCAAAGGGGGAAAATAAAGAGAAAAAGCAATTAAAAGAATCAAAGCAGATCCCACAACATCTGTCTGCCCTTATTAGAGCGTTTAGCAGCTTTGTACTTGAGGGACTGCCGGAGATTAAAGGGTTCAACTCATCAGGCCAAATTGAGTGTTCACCCTGAAATGACTGAGCACATTCAACAGCAAATTAGTTCACCTGGTATCGACAGTGAGCATTGATTCGCTATGGCTGACCGGACTGCCGTAACAATGCATTTCCTCAGTCTTGAACCAGACCAAACAATCGAAGTGCTAATCATGATACCTTACGAAAGGTAAGCAGGATTTGGCCTTGTTAAGTGGCTGCAATTTGTTATTAAAGATTACCTCAACAAAAATACACATTCTGAGAGCATGTTTGGTTCCGATAGGGAATATTCACGAAAACATCAGAAGCGTCATTCCTTCTATCCAGAATATTTTCATACACCAATTCTATGTATTAATGTATGGATCATATTTATTTATAATTGAGACAGTCATATTGCAAGATTTTTAAATACAGTTTAAAACTCACATTTGTGAGATATAAAGTTGCAATTATGAAAAAAAATGATGAGATATAAAGTCACAATTACATTTGAGCTTGTATGGATATGCCTTTTTCTAAAATGAAAATAATAATAATAATAATGGTAATATTATTATATTATTTTAATACAATAATAGGCCTATAGGTTTTGACTGTGTCCTCCATTCCACTTTTTTATTTGATTTGCCTTTTGTAAAATTCCTGTATAACCTACTCTAAAAGCCACTTCCTTGACATAATGTTCCAGGAAGTGACATCATTTTGGAGGGAAAACAGCAGCACAGTAGTCAGTGAGTTTTAGCTGTGGCTTTTTGTCAATTATTTTGTGGTAGTAGTTCATTTTTGTCACTGTAAAATGTGAGTTATGAAATTAGAGTCCCATGTATGATAAAATAAACATTTAAAATGGTTGAAAACATTAATATTAACATCAATTTCACACCTTCATGTAAGCTAACTCTCAATCCCTCATTAAGCAATGGCTAACTTTAGCTCTTTATATTCATCCTATGGGCATGTGTCAGTTTTCTTGCTATTGTGAAAATACTGATAAATGATAGATAGCTTTCGTATATTTCTGAAAGGACAAACTTTCCTGTTAACCTTATTTCAAAAGGTTCTGCATTAGGAATAATGCAGTGATGGCAGATTCTGAAAATATATCAGAATCCTGTCAAATATAAGCTAGACTTTGGATCACGCCAATGAATGAATTTGTATTAAAGGTTTCAGAGTGATCTGTTATAGACTGTACTGATAGTTTGAAGGCTGTCAGGGAACTTGCTACTCGAAATGTCGAATGGGAACCTATAGACCAGATTTTCCTTATGAGCTCTTGTGAGATTGCTCATCTGGAAGTGGACCAATGTTTCTGTTTCTGGAAATAGTATTGATAGAGAAGAGTCATTGCTTGTGCCAGTACTTCAAGGTGTTTGCGAACGCATCAAACACTGCAGTCAAAGATAGGAGATTAACTATTTCTAGTGCTTTGCAATAAAATACAAACTGCAGTGCAACCTGCTGTTTCTTGGATTTGAAAAGGTCCAAGAGAACAACTCCAAAAACAATGTACCACGGTGCACTTTATAATCCCATAAACATTATTCTATCTGCACATGATATGGCACACACAAGATGAGAGAAGAGCGATCCTGGTATGAATATCATGTCTTTGTATTCACTGCATTAATGAAATTCATTAGTAACAGTTAGCTAGCACTAATCTACTGAAATTGAAATATGAGGCCAGTATTGAGGGCAGAACGTAAGTAAAATGACAACTTCATTAGCATAACTACAACCGTGCATCATAAAAGTCTTATTAAAAATTGCTCCCTAAATTGCCATATTAGTTTCTTTATGAGGTAATTTCTACATACGGTAATAGAATATTTCCTTTAGCCTCCAGTGCGTATTAAACTCACTCATCTTCTTCTACAAACTTATTTTAATCCACTCAAACTATAATGAGCCAATATGGCTAGTTCAACCATTTGCCAAATTGCAGAGACTGATAATTTATATATATATTTTTTTTAGCAGACATATTAAGCAAACGATAAAAAAGATTTAAACAAAAATATGAAAAAACGAAAAGAAAAAAAACATCCTATTTTAGTCTGACCAGAGATGGCACAAAATATTAACACATTTAATAAATGGTTATGCTTACCTCAATTTTGTAGAATATCAGCATTTAAATCTACACTTTTTTTCCCCATCTTGCCAGTTGTCATTGGCAACCATTTGCTATCACCTGAATTGATATAGTGACAATGAATAGTACATTTTAGAAAAAGAAAAAATATATAATTACAAATGTAATGGAAAAAATGGCACATTTGGAAACCTTATTTAAAAAATTATAATAATAATAAAAAAATAAAAAAACTTAAAAGCAATGCAAACTATATAGCTGTTTGTCATAGGTAGGCTACAACTTATTTTTCGGTGAAAGGTCTTTCTTTTGTTTATTTTTCTCATTTACCCCTGACATGATTGGTTATTATGCCTACTCCTGTATGTAGGCTACACTATGTTTTGTTCTCATTAAAAATGAAAAAGTAAAAAAATTCTAAAAAAATAAAAAAATGACGTAAGTTAAACATCGAAGATGGCGACATTCGACAAACAGGTTATCACTGATTACCTGACACGAGTTCAATGAATCGAGGCGGGAGTTCTTCATTCAAATCACGCGCAGTCAGAAGAACACTACATGACGGGCTCAGCTTCGGTGAGACTGCATCAAAACACTCAGATAAACTGTTCATAGCTTCTTATCTGTGCCTGTGAGTAACCGAAACCACACACGAAAACACGACCGTGACGTGACAAACAACAACTAGTTGTGCGTTTCGTCGAAAATGGGGTTGATAAGGACCATCACATTGGTGAAATTTCGCGGCCAAAGGGGACACTTCCAACCATGTTCAGCTTTCTGCGTGACCAACTTGAACCTCTTGTGAATTCTGCATGTGAACATTTTTACCCTCACGCGATATTCGATGGTGTATGTTCACACACCTTTAGTGTTGAAAAGTATGAGTATTTTAACATAAAAGGAGCGCGCGTCTTTTTCTAGCTAGCCTAATGTGTCTGTCTTCCGGTGTCATTGTTTCCAGGCAGTTATTGTTAGCTGTACAAATTAGCTTATGTTGTTTGATTTGACAAACCGTTATTTCTTGCCATATTATTATTATTATTATTATTAATGTATTGTCAGAATTATAACACTGGTTTGTAGAGCAAATGTAGCCTATACTGCATTTTGTTATTCTTGTAGTTCAGGATGGGCACCTCTGCTCTGCTCTCCGTCCACTGTTCTGCAGTTTATCTCCAATTCTAATCGAACACACTTGACAAATCTAAGCTTATGGTGCGTTCAAGTCCTCCTGGGAAGTTCGTATGTACGACGTGGAAAGTCGTGTTTACGACGGCAGGTTAAGTCACTTTCTCTTAATTAATCACACAAAAATACAGTAAGGTTCTTAAACTCTTGTTCTAGAAAATGAAGAATAAAGATATGTGCATCAGGTGTACTTTGTTTGTTTTTTTAATGTTTTTAATTAATTTATGAAGCCACTGTCAACTTTAACGTTACATGTTGCATTGTTATAATGCCATCATATTCTGGGCAGACAATTATCTTACTGTGCTGTAAGTAGAAAAGCCTGACAATATCACTGCTAAATACCTTTAAGTACGTGGTATTCCGCCATGTTACTCAGTGACACGCCCTCAACTCATAAATATTGGGGCTTAGAGAAGATCCCGAGCTCCCCACTGGTATTTGCAACATTGTGGTGTCCAAGTGCGTTCAACTCGAGATGACTTGAATGCACCATTAGTCCTGGGATGGCTTGAGAGTCAAGGCCCTGTTCACACCAAGACTAACTTTAACTAGTATATTAGCGTCCAAATCAATGTATGATTTATCGTTCTGGGCTGTGTTTCTCAAACGCCTAGTTGATCGTAGAACAATTCTCTCCAATGGTCTCTACGATCAATTTAGGCTTGCAATGCTTTTGGGAAACACAGCAATGTTTGTTATAAGTGTGCGCTGCAGTTTTGTGTCTGCCGCTTTAATAATAATACAGGACTGACAACCATATGTGGCCAAAAACATTTATGAGGATCAACTTAAAATAGTTTAATTGAAACACCTTAATTATACCATATCAATTTAACTTAAAAAAAGCTAAGCTAATGAGAATAATTTGTGTTGATCAATTTCACTAATTTCACATTAAAATCAAGTCGCACAGGATTTTCATGAGATTATTATAGTTTCCTGCATGCTTTACAAGGGACTGCATTAGGGGAGTAAATTTGGGATTAATTGTTATTTTATGTGTTTTTCAGTAAAGTGAAATACATGTTAGTGTTTATACATGTTAGAGTTATAATGTTTTGAATTGTGTGGTTATCACTGAAGAGGGCCATTTGTGCTTATCTGTGGGCAGTCAGTGAGCAGCATCTATACTAATGCCAGTACTAAGTCCAGTCTTTCATTGCTACTTATATACATTACGTACAATAATGAATGAAGCTGCATGGTTAAATAGGAGAAAAATAATTAAACCTCAGTAAATGATTAAGTTGGACCAACATAAGGAAATTTAACTTGGCAAATGCAATAAAGTTAAGTTAAACATACTAGAGTAAATTAATTTGACCTAAAGCAACTACATTTTGTTAACCCAATTAAACTATTTTAGTTTAAAATAACTAACTTTATTCAATTTAAATTTTTTGAATGTACTAACTGACTATCTAACATAAATCCTCAACTATTCACCATAGTCAGAGTGAACGGTTGGAAACAAGCCTGTGAGGGATGTACATGTACTTTACAGTGGCATCATAGATCATGTCATTTTTCAAAACTCACAATATTCAAAACTCTTTAGCGGATTTTGTTTACTGAAGGTTTTTGGAAATATGTTTCATCAGCTGAACAATCGATATGCTGTTAAACAACAGTACAGCACTGAACACACTGATGGCCTACAGTACTTATATCCCTCCTTGTTTAATATCCTGTCAGAAAGTAAACGCTGCATGACTAAAGACCAAGGGCGTAGATTACGCGTGTCCCCCCCACTTTTTATAAAATGTAAATTCGTCCCCCGCACTTTTTCATAGGGCAAGTGTGTCCAAGACAAGCTGAGGTTCTCTTACGAGAGGTACTCTCGTACTGCGTAAATCTTACGCTCGGGGAAATCTCTTTTCCGCGAGATACTGAAGCCCAAAAATTATCCTTAATTTTGAAATAATGTAAAACGCGTTGCGGCAGCATGCAGACATAGGCGAGACAGCTCGCGCGCCTATTGGCTGCCCTGCGGCAACTGCAGCAGCCTATCGATAAGGCCCTATCGTGACGTCATCACCAATGGGGGCGCTTCGCGCCCCATACGTCACGTCCCGCCGAAACGGGCGTGGCCTGGGGCTATAAATATAGCATCGAAAGGCTAGCTTACCGATTTTTCATCTCTTCAGCGGAGCTCACGCATCGCTGGATCCAGAGAGAAGAAGCCGCGCCGTGGAAACAGCATTTTCAGCGGGACGAGTTCGGTACCTGGAGTCGCTGGCCGCGCCGCCTTCAACCACCGTTCCTGCTACGCTATCCGGCGTTATATCCTTTTATTGCATTGTGTGTGTTCGCCGCCGCGACTCACACTCCTTCTCTAAAAGAGCAGAGCGTCTTTTTCAAGATGTCTCGTCCATCCTGTGGCTCGTGCCGAGCCCCACTCAGCGACGGGGACCGCCATGTCATCTGCGTTTCCTGCCTGGGTGAAGGACATGCGGCTCTAGCGCTCGCTGACGGCGGATGCCCTCACTGCGAGCTTATGCCTATGGCGACTCTGAGGACTCGCATGGCAACTTTCCACGAGCCTGCACCTCCCCCTTCAACGCCGCGCCGTAAAAAGCGCCGTGCTCAGCGGATCCCTGAGCCTCCCACCGAGAAAAGCTCGCCGGTGCGCCTGCCAGCTTCGCCGTCTGCTTCTCTCGAGTCTCTCACTCCCGGACAGTGGCCGCCGCTGGCCGCCGCTTCCGCCGGAGATGACAAGGAAGAAGCGGCAGTTTTCGAGGAGGACAACTGCTCTATCCTGGCTTCGGACAGCGAGGATTGGGCGAGCTCTGTGGACCTCGCCCCTTCTTCTGCCCGCGAGTCGTCAGGAAAACGGGCCAGCATTGAAGCTGAGCTGATGCGTCTGCTCACACAGGCCACAGAGAGCCTCGGCCTCGAGTGGTCCGCGCCCGCCGAGCCTACACGCAACCGTCTGGACGGCTGTTTTCTGCAAGGGGACCGCGTTTCCACGCCCTCAAGACCCGCCCCGTTTCTTCCTGAGCTTCATGAAGAACTGGCAAAGTCTTGGAGCGCCCCTTTTTCAGCCAGGCTGCGTTCCTCTGCTTCGGCGGCATTCTCCGTGGTGGACGGTGCCAAAGACAGAGGATACCTCGCTCTCCCTCTAGTGGAGGAGGCAGTAGCAGCCCATCTTTGCCCGCCCTCTGCTGGACGGCGGACTAAGACGGCGCTACCTTCAAAAGCCTGCCGCGCTACTTCTACCCTGCACAGTCGCGCTTACACCGCCGCTGGGCAGGCTGCATCAGCGCTACACACTATGGCCACTCTCCAGATCTTCCAAGCTAACCTTCTCCGAAAGCTGGACGAGGAAGGCACGGAAGCAGTCAACGTGGCGGATTTAAGGAGCGCTACGGACCTCGCTCTCCGCGCTACGAAATCCGCTGCACAGGCCATAGGGCGGAACATGGCCTCTCTCACCGTTGCTGAGAGACACCTCTGGCTGACGCTTTCAGAAATGCCGGACTCGGAGCGCTCTGTGTTCCTCGACGCCCCCGTTTCTGCTACTGGCCTCTTTGGATCGTCCGTCAAAGATTTCGCGGACAGATTCGCTGAGGTACAAAAGACGTCGCAGGCCACACAGGGCTCGCGCACATAAAATCGACTCATGTCGATTGCGCACAGAATGTAGTGAACGTGCCCACGTCCCAGTGCCCACAAACACTACACGCTGCATGTCTCTCGGTTTCTGTAAAAACGAAACCAACACACATACAGCCGACTCAGGTCGATGGTGTTTTCAGTGCAAATGTGCCCGCTGTCCTGCGCCCACATTCACTCACAGACATGACGAATCCCTCGGTTTCCCCCACGCTCGCCGTCTCTCAGCTACCTGCCGTGAGAGAGCCGAGCGCGGGCGAACCGCCCGCTGTGATCAAAACACTCCCCGCCTCGAGCGCTGCAAATGCGGTGTCTATAATACAGCATACCGAAGCTCCCCGGTCGCCACTATGTCACGACCAGAGCTCCGATCTCATTCAACCCTTAGCTATGCATGCACATGCGTGGGCAAAGCTTCCCGGTGTATCAGAATGGGTGCTGAACATTATAGAAAGAGGCTATTCGCTACAGTTCGCTCGACGTCCCCGCCGTTGTGCGGTGCGAGTCGAAACCACGGTAGAAAAGGAAGTAGCAAGTGTACTTCGTACCGAAATTGCGAAACTGTTGAGCAAAGGGGCAATAGAGCCTTTATCTCAAGCTCAGAGCGAAGGGGGGCTATACAGCAGATATTTTCTGGTTCCGAAAAAAGACGGGGGTCTCAGACCCATTCTAGATCTAAGACAACTGAACGAAGCGCTTTCAAAACGCCGGTTCAGAATGCTCACAACCAAGAAAATCCTCGCGCAAATTCGCCACGGGGACTGGTTTGTGTCAATAGATCTGAAAGACGCGTATTTCCAAATACAAATAGCGTCACGTCACAGGCGATTTTTGAGATTCGCCTTCGAGGGCCAGGCTTATCAATACACAGTCCTACCGTTTGGCCTGTCCCTAGCACCCCGTACATTCACGAAGTGCATGGACGCAGCCCTCGCTCCCCTGAAACTTCGGGGAATGCGAGTTTTGAACTACTTGGACGATTGGCTGGTTCTAGCTCAGTCACATACGGAGCTCATAGAACACAGAACCATTTTACTCGAACATCTCGAGAATCTGGGTCTCAAAGTCAACTGGGCGAAAAGTTCACTGTCTCCCAGTCAGAGAATATCTTTTCTGGGCACAGAACTGGACTCGCTGTCAATGACAGCTCAAATATCGCTACAGCGCAGATTGACTATTCAGCGCATGACAGAAACCTTCCGCCGCGGCACTATAGTCCCGCTAAAGAAGTTTCAAAGGATGCTCGGTCTCATGGCAGCAGAATGGTCACTGCATCCGCAGACAGTCCAACTGCTGTGGCAGACATTCGGCAGAGCAAAGATAGACCTGTTTGCGTCTCAAGAAAACGCTCACTGCCCGGAATTTTTCTCAAAGAGCAGGGATGCGCTGGCCCACGTCTGGCCCCGCTGCCCGCTCTATGCTTTTCCCCCCATCACGCTCCTACCTCAGGTATTAGAGCAGATCAGGGAAAGCAGATGCTCAGTGTTACTGGTTGCTCCGTTCTGGAAGAACCAGGCTTGGTTCCCAGTTCTTATGCAGCTGACGAGCACTGCCCCATGGCCAATACCAGTGAGGAGGGACCTCCTCTCTCAAGCCAGGGGCTCGATCTGGCATCCTCGCCCGGAGCTTTGGTCCCTACATGCGTGGGCCATCAACGGGTACCCTCTGATATCCCAGAGGGAGTGTTAAACACGATCATGCAGGCTAGAGCTCCCTCTACGAGACGGCTCTATTCCTCAAAATGGTCAGTGTTCTCCAGCTGGTGCACAGCACGCAGCTTTTCACCCCTGGACTGTGGAGTGACGGAGGTTCTCTCCTTCCTACAAGAGCTACTGGATGAAGGCAGAGCCCCATCCACGCTCAAAGTCTATGTGGCGGCTATAGCAGCGTTTTCCAAACCAACGCTTGGTCAGTCACTAGGAAGGAACGATCTGGTCATTCGGTTCCTTAGAGGAGCTAAGAGGTTAAATCCTCCCAGACCTCCCTCAGTCCCCATATGGGACCTTTCTACGGTCTTGGAGGCCATGAAGGGTGCCCCATTTGAGCCTATCCAGTCAGTAGATATCAAACACTTGTCTTTCAAAACGGTGTTTCTTCTGGCTCTCGCTTCAGTGAAGCGCATAGGGGACTTACAAGCGCTCTCAGTGAGCGCGACGTGTATGGAGTTTGGGCCAAATGACTCGAAAGTCATACTCAAACCAAGGCACGGGTACGTCCCTAAATCCCTCAACACACCGTTCAGGGCCCAGGTAATTTCCCTGTCTGCCCTGCCGGTCTCTAACGAGGAGAAGGACGCCAGCTTCCTTTGCCCAGTCAGGGCGCTAAGGGCTTATGTGTCCCGCACGTCTGTTTTCAGACAGACGGAGCAGCTCTTTGTTTCACTCTACGGACGTTCTAAGGGACTCGCCGTGTCGAAACAGAGTCTATCTAGATGGATAGTCGATGCTATAGCGCTGGCTTACACCTCTAAGGGCTTGCAGTGCCCATTAGGTGTCAGAGCGCACTCCACGAGAGGCGTGGCCTCGTCGTGGGCTTGGTCTAGTGGGATTGCCTTGCAAGATATCTGTATGGCGGCAGGCTGGGCCTCCCCGTCTACATTTATAAGGTTTTATAACCTAGAGGTTCCCGCTCTGCAAGCTAAGCTGCTTTCAGTCTAAAAATCGGTACTGTCTGCCCCGAGTACGTCCGGCCCAGAATACCGAAATAGCTCGAGCAACGCTCGTTTAGATCGCGCAGCTCTATGGGCAGTGTGTAAGACCCACTATATTCATCAGTCCAGGCCGGGGTCGCCCTGACTGAATAAATACCATCACTATAACTGTTCTTATAGGATGCTGCATTACAGGAATGATGCTATTCTAGCCACTCTTCCTGGGCTCTCTGTGAGTCACTTATGATCATGTACTACATGAGCCCGGGCACTTGCCCTTGGGACTTTGGTGCTGGATCATAGCATGCACGGCGTTTTACACTGTTTCCCCTAGCGTAAGATTTACGCAGTACGAGAGTACCTCTCGTAAGAGAACGTACTCGGTTACTAACGTAACCTCGGTTCTCTCTAGAGAGGAAACGAGTACTGCGTATCTTGCCGTGCCTGCGCACGCTCCGGTTCGCTCCGGCGATGAAAAACCGGTAAGCTAGCCTTTCGATGCTATATTTATAGCCCCAGGCCACGCCCGTTTCGGCGGGACGTGACGTATGGGGCGCGAAGCGCCCCCATTGGTGATGACGTCACGATAGGGCCTTATCGATAGGCTGCTGCAGTTGCCGCAGGGCAGCCAATAGGCGCGCGAGCTGTCTCGCCTATGTCTGCATGCTGCCGCAACGCGTTTTACATTATTTCAAAATTAAGGATAATTTTTTGGCTTCAGTATCTCGCGGAAAAGAGATTTCCCCGAGCGTAAGATTTACGCAGTACTCGTTTCCTCTCTAGAGAGAACCGAGGTTACGTTAGTAACCGAGTACGTTTTCGCGGGTGTGTATAGCCTACATCGAGATTTAAAATCCAAAGAGTCAAGTCTATCTACAAACGTGACTTTCACGTTTCCATGGTAATCAGTCACTCGTGCATCACGACACGCCCATGCTCGCACCCGCGCCCAATCCATTTTTTTTCATAGAGGTCGCAATGAGTTCAAAACGGCAAAAAACTCTTCAGTCTTCACTCGACCCTTTTTCACGAAAAAGTCAAGCGCTGTAAGTAAGTTGTCATGTGGTATCCGAATTGTGTTGCACAATGATGAATAACTCTGCCTATTTCTCTTGTTGAATAATTAACAAGTTTTGTTGTAAATTGAAAATATTCACTTCCCGCACAAACGTGCGTTTATTTTCAATCTTTTTTTATTCGTAATGTCTTTTATTTTCACAGATGTTATCAAAGCCCTTCAAATTAGAATAAACATGGTGATTGTTAGCCTAATGCTGAATTTGTATTTTCATGCATTAACAGCCTGCTTGAATCAGGCAGCGTTGTAACATCTGTACATGATGACAAACTTTAAGTTCTCTTGAAAAAGCCTAACCAGAAAGTTTGAAGTAGTTTTAAAAGCTTGAAGTTTGAAGGTTTTCAATTGGAAAGTTTTAGTTTAGTAAGATAGATAGATAGATAGATAGATAGATAATAATAAATAGTATTATATTAATAATAAATAGGGAATCACAGATAATGCAAGGATGATTCTGATTTAATTTAATTTAATGTTAAGTGGCGATTGATAGCCTATTACACTGACGGTAACAAAGTTTCAATTTGGAATGAAAGATGGAGCATAGGTTACATTTAATAAAATGAAGGAAAAAATGCCCTTTATAAAGGTAAAAAACGTATTCTGATAAGAGTGTTTTCCAACAGTGATGTAATAATTGTAGTTTGAATAATTGTAATGTGATGATCAGATACCATCATGCGGTTGGCGGGTGGATTATTTATTTTTAACAGCAGATTCGGGTGACTCAAAGTGCACCAGATTAATGAATTTATCTTTAAAATGTACACATTTTCTTCCAGGGGGGCATGCCCCCCGACCCCCCTAGGGGTACCGAGCTCCACCCACAAACACAGTAGGCTATATGATGGTCTATGAAAAATACAAATTTAATTATCTTATTATTAAAATACATGATCAGGATTTTACCACTTCCGCCTAGTTTTGAGCCAGGAAAAACCCTGCATGTGCAATATAAAGTAATGAACATCTTTCTTTCTTTCTGTTTTATTGCTTTAAAAATAAATAGCATATTAAGCCAATTAAGCAAAAACCTGTCAACAAAAGTCTGAAAAAAACTGGTATTACACTTGACATTCTGTCCCCCTCACTTTTGAAATGATGGCTACGCCCCTGCTAAAGACTTTTCCCAAACTGGGGGTCCTGAGTTGATGAAAAGCTAGCAAGTCATAAAAATGAATAATTTAAATAAATAATTTTAAAATAAAACATTTTAAATACGATTCTGTGCACTATACTGTAGTACTGTATACAAGTTATTAATGGATGTATATGCCTTCTCTTAAAGTTGGCATTAAAAGAAAATTCTCCCTATTTATCTGTTTTACACTTTCATTGTTTGAAGTGTTTTCACTTCAGCAATAGTCTTATTTAAGGGGTAATGACTGTCAGGATATACACACTGAGCAAGAGGGGAGTAAATCCAAACAAACTTTATTGGATCACACAGTGGGTGCAGGAAACAAACAGTAGATCTTGGTTGTGGCAGTTGATGGATGGTAGAAGGATGTTAATGAAAGACTTTGTCTTACAGATGGTGATGGTTGTCAGTCCGGTACAGCACACACCTCAGTATTGTGGCGGAGTATGGTGAGCAGGTTGGTAACGCTGGGAAGAACAACACACTAGGAAAGACACAAGGGAGAATCACAGGTAAGTTATCTGGAGATAATTCACAGGCATTGGAAATCAGGAGATTGCAGTAATGAGTATGTATCCTTGATCAAGGCCAGATGCTAAGGTAACTGAGGTGTGTGCTATTATGAAGTGGTGATTAGCAGAGATCAGATGTAGGTAATGGCTGAGTGAGGGCAGGTGAGGAATGATGGGAAATGTAAGGGGCTTTTGCACTGGAACTGAGAACTAATGGTTCCCTTAGGAACATTTTCCTAGTTGCATTTGCACCGCCAGTAGGAACTCTGAAGTGACGTAAGCCACGGTTGTTGTTGTGAGAACGTCAAAATACAGAAATACAGTGCTCACATTCTCCGTGTTCAATTAGTTTATGATCTGTCTAACAGTCCTGTCTAATATGGTATTAGATAGAACTGTTGTACATAGAAAGTAGACATTATATGAAAAGGTATTAGTGTATGCCGTCACCGTGTGGTTGATGTCTAGTGTCGCTAGTTGAGCAGAAATACATGTTTGGCTTGGTCTCCTCAAAGTTGCGTTGGATTTTCTCCTTATCGTAAAGGTTTAGAGGCCCATCTATCACTGTTTCACTGTTTCCCATGCTCGCAGTGTCAGTTTCTGGAGTAAATGTATAGGCTATAATCTGCTTTTTTTAAAATGGCGGGTGCTGGTGTTTCGCGTGCGTTGGGGTAATCAGCGTACACTAACGTCACTGGTAGTTCCTATTGTGCTGGGTCAGACCCTACTCTGAAGTTGGAGCTAAATTAGTTCCTCAAAAAGGAGTTCCTAGAATTAAAATCATTCCTAGTTCCTGCAGTGCGAACACACGCCAAACAATTATTTTTTTCCGGCGACCATTATTTTAGAATGTTTCCCTTGTTGTTTTCATGGCGACGCGTCATAATTTTATAAACATAAACAAAATAAACATTATGTGATTGAAAACACTGCATAGTTGTGATATATGACTAGTGCTGAGCGTGTCCGTCTCTGGCTCAGCGCCAGCCAATGCGCGAAAGCACAGTTTGAATCTGGCAGTTATGTGACGTCACTGAACATTCTAAATCCCATATGTGGGACCGTGCTAGGGCTGTGTGATATAGCTAAAACAATTATCACGATATTATGTTTCATATCGTTCAAAATCGATAATTATTGATTTTTTTATTATAAAGATAAGTAGAAAAGTTTGAATTTATAATTTTTTTATCCACATTATTAAGGCAAACAACAAACTATATTAGACCGTACCGCTCAGAAGGTTAAGGGGCGAGCTAAGGCGTAAATGGCCTCTGTTATGATTGGCTAAAGTCATTGCATAGGAAACAGTATCAACACCCACTCGCTATTCCACGCGAGTAAGTGTTTTGAGAACATTATGCATATAAAACCGTCATTTATAGACAAAGCATTATGAAATAATTTACTTACAGTTTGTGATGCAGCTGCTGTCAGATCCAGTACAGTCGGCTGCTTCATCTTTTCAACAGAAGTTTCTTTGCGAACTCTTCATTACACTACAGTTCTCTGAACAAACATTATCCTCCGACACGATCCAGGATTCCATTATAATAAACTATCCACTGACACTGGTATTCTTCTGAAGTCTGTACAGAGATGTAAACGAGTTGTTTAAACTGAATGCGTAAAAGCGGACGTTCCTTTACGGTTCTATTTATTCCTCCATTTGGCCTTTTGCCAGCAGACTCAAGCACATGGAGTAAAGTGAACAGCATATTAGGGGTGGAACGGTACACAGAAGTCACGGTTCGGTTCTTACCTCGGTTCAGACATCACGGTTCGGTACGAGTTCGGTACAATGGAGGGAAAATCAAAACAAAAATGCAGAAGGCTTGTGCATGTCTCAGGCTGTACCACCAAAGGAAAATAAATGACTTAAGCCTTGTATTTTTAAAATAAGTTTTATTAATAAAGGCATAGAAAAAGTTTATTTGTAGTGCACTGACAATAGTTTTATATAATTAGTTTATTAATTAAATTAATAAAAAGACACTTAAACACTTTGCATGTTTTTATGTTTCCACTGTTCGATTGCGCCCGCGCCTCACACAAACACACACACACAAATATAAGTAAACACTTTGCAACTTTTCGATCGCGCCCACGCCTCTCTCTCTCTCTCTCTCTCTCTCTCTCTCTCTCTCTCTCTCTCTCTCTCTCTCTCTCTCTCTCTCTCTCTCTCTCTCTCTCTCTCTCTCTCTCTCTCTCTCTTGTAGCCGAGCTGCACCAATCACATCGGGTTATCTGATATAGGCGGGCCAGAGGCGAGATGACGTTGAAGTCATTAGTAAACATTGCAAGATGGCTATGGTCTATGGATGAACACCACTTGTTTGAAAGGCTTCGGCCGCTACAATGAATGAATTAGACTTGGCTTTTTATCTAAAAGAGGAACAGAAGACGGCGCTCGAATCCTTCATTTGCAAGAAGGACGTTTTTGCTGTTTTGCCGAGCGGATACGACAAGAGTCTAATCTACCAGTTAGCTCCGCTGGTAGCTAAGCGCATGGGGCTCTGGATACGTCACCCGTGTATTGTTGTGATTGGTCGTAATGTTATCCAATTGCGTGCAGTGAGATTTTCAAATGCATGCTTTGTTTATAATGTTTTAAGTTGTGAAACTTGCAGGATTTTTTAATGGTATAGACCTCTTACATGTCAAAAGATCAAAGCAAATTTGATTTGTCATGTCATGACTCCTTTGATAGTTGGATATTACTTTAATATATGGATATTAATAATTTCAAAAGGTGTTTCAAATCATGACTTAAATGCCATATTGACCAATCAGCATCCAGGATTGGAACCATCAAAAAAAAAAAAAAAGTAAATAAAATAAAAAGTGCATGGCATAGAAAATTGAAAGAAATATTACAGAAAAATGCTTATATTTTATAGCATGTTTAGCTAATTTCAAACAAGCATCCTAAACTATTCACTGACGTGTTTTTATCCATTTTCTTGTCTCCTCTTAAACTGCAAAAATGGGGCTGGACCGGGTCATGACCTTCAGATTAATAATTAAAGCTGAACTTTAATAGACTTTGGTAAGAGAGAGAGGAGAGCGGAGGGATTGAAGCATCAATCTCTGCAGGATTTGGTTTCAGGGTGGCGTGAAAGTCAGGAAGAAGGAAAAGGTAGACACAAAGGGCATGTTCAGAAATGCCAATAAATGAATGATGAACGATTTTACCCTGATTAGAAATATTGTGATTTTTCACTGCTGTCAGTGGAATAAAGGCATCAGCAACATTGCACTAGTTACTGGCTTTTTCATAATTGAGACTTTAGCTGCTAGCTGTGCCCACAGCTCATCATTAATCAAATGGGCTAAAGCTACAACACTGTGACAGCTTCAGACGGCATTAGATGAAGAAAGTGCTTTTCAGGTAGCCGGGCAAACATTACAAGTCATTTATCCACCACTGAAGTACTTAATTGTTTTCCCTCAGCATTATCTATTTATCTATTTCTAGATTTTGTCTGGCTTCAGCATAGTTAAAATTACCTTTCATCCAGTTCCATTAGGCAGAATCAAGTCGCCTGGATCATTTATATTCCCATGACTGAACTTGTGTTGATGAAAAGCCTGGCTATTTAGTTTGCTTTGATAAGTATAAATGCCATTTTTGTTTCATGAAAGCTCAGAGGAAAATTCTATACTGTTGCTTAGAGGCTGCTCTATCCGTATAATACTTGAGTATAATGGAGCTTGTTTCATTTAAGTATCAACTTTGCCTCTCTTAAAATTCTTTAGGAAACAATGTTCTTTTATTTTTTCGCGGGTTAAGGTTTATAAAATTAGCAGATTTTTGTTAGTTTTCTTGGTCATGTAAATGTGCACTATATCTCGGAGAAACAATTAATAACCCTCAATGACTTCACTGTCTGGGGGTTCTCAGAGACCCAAATACTTTGTGTGTTCATAATGAATTATTTGATCTTAAAGTTTATTTTAATATGTCCATCTGACCTAATCAATTCCTAGTATGTACATATCATTTGAGCATTTTCATTTTATTTTATTTTATTTTATTTTAACTCTTCAAAGAAGCTTTATCCTCAGTGTTACCACAAAGTAAGCACGCATTTTCAAAATGGAAACTGCAGTTTAATATAACAGTCTTATCACTCAGTTATCATAAGATTAGGAATAGACAATAAGTATCAAACTAATACTTTGTGTGATTTTCCACAAATTAAATTTGAAATGATAATTTATTCACTTTTGGAAACTATTTTTCATGTCCCTGTCCCCAGCTTCAGTGTTTCTGAGTAATACCATCCGCACTGGTCTCCCTTAGGTCCTTGCTATACTGTGACGTACCATGGAGAGAGACCAACTATTTATGTCATATCGTTGCTGGTACGTCTGTCTGTTTAATTTATCAAATATTATCTTACGAATACAAACATATTGTAGATTTCATTATACCGTACTCAAAAGTATTTACAATACATAAGGTCTTTACAAAGTTGTTGACCATCAAACATTTATGGGCAGAATAGCTTGAATGGCAAATCCCATTATGGAAGTTAAGGATGTTCATTAATTATCTGGTTTAATTGGATGGAGGCAGGCGTAGAGCATCTTGCCGAGTGGTCATTGCCAGTTTCAGTGTTCCATTAGAAAGCAGCATGTCCCCCAAGTCCCTGTATTACACTGTGCTTTATTGATTAATGACTATAATTTATTATAGAGAGGAGGGCTGTGCATCCACTTAAATGTACAATTAATCAATGCTCCGTCATATTATGTGCTGAGGTAAAGGTTTAGCGGTCACTACGGAAAAGGAGACGTCAAAACGTGCGGTTATATGGCCCGCGCGGCTGCACGGTGACTTAACAGTGACTTAAGACTCTTTCATTGTGTTAATGCTACCTGTCCCATGTGACAAATACTCTCTTCAGAAATTGAATATAACTGCTGTTGATGGATTTACCGCCATATCGTGGGTCTATCACTCAGTCAAGCCAGCAGAATAATGCAGCACCCTGCGCACCCCGCAAAACCATCTATTAAATGAAAAAGTGCCCAAAGGTTCAAATACATCATTGTTAAATCAACAGTATTATATTAAGCAGGGAACGGATGTAAGGAACCCAGGGCAATAGGAGGATAAATTTCAACTTTCTGAAATCCATTCAAAGTCATTATTTCCCAGAGAAGCGTGACATATATGACATGTTAAATCCAGCTTTAGAAAAGCCATAATTGATCATAAATTTTAGTGGCATGCCTCAAGAGTACCATGGCTGTTTCCATAGCTGACGTGCCAAAGCGTCAAGAATATAATAGAGAAAAGATAACTTTGAAATCTTTTTTAATTAATTTAGGACTGTTGCGATTATTGATTAATAGTATGATTGTGGTTATTCAATCTACGCACAATCATTTTATATAGCCGCAATAATTGTGCAGTTTCAATTTAATTCGCATTTGCCATCCAAATAAGCAAAATGTATGCCATGCGCAATATCATGTTTTTCTTTTCCGGTTTGGTAGGGAGAAGCAGGAGAGTCAATCTTATTATATTATATTATATTATATTATATTATATTATATTATATTATATTATATTATATTATATTTATTTTATTTTATTTTATTTTATTTTATTTTATTTTATTTTATTTTATTTTATTTATATTTTTTACAGCATTATAGTTTATCATATGGGCCTATTTAATTAATTTAATTCTTTAAACAGTAAACTTTTGACATGAACAATACAGGATTGATTCATTAATCGCAGTTATTTGTATGACAATCAATCATCAGCTCATGATCGTGACAGGCCTAAATACATTCAAGGTCATTGTACAAATCAGGTGCCATTTGTGTCCCTCATACACACATGCAAAACTAACAGCTAGCTGAAACCATTTTTTATTAGTAACTGTAACAAAAATGAAGTAACTGGATTTGTGTGTTGTGTATTTGCTTCTTTAGTTGACAATGTATTATTAGAAGTTGTGTCCCTATTGTCAGTCTTTTGCCATTTTAAATCAATGAATATTCAACACATCAAAAAGCTTTATCATAATGACATCATCGTCCTTTCAAGACTAGATGTTAAGGTCTTTATCTTATGTTTTATGTTTCAGCATAATGGAGGATATTGAAATGTCAGAAATTACACTTTTTAGTGCATTTTTAACATTGAAACACATTATTCTAATAAGTCTTAGAAAAAAATGCACTTCCTTCAGTACTTTGATAATGTAAAAATAATAAATAAAAAAATTTTAAACAGTGCATTTTGCCAAAACCCAAACCACCTTGTCAACCTGGAAAAAGCACCTGTTTCATACAATGACCCTTAAAACGATACATGCTACAGACCAGCGACTCTGCAGTCTACAAGCTGCAAGCAAGACCCTTGTCACTCAAACGTGCATGCCTGAAAACAATTAGTCCTGTTGTGGGGTGAGAGGTCTTCAGAGAGATCTAAAGGGACATTCCCCGTGGGACCTTCAGAGCAGTGACATGGGGGCAGTGGGAACAGGCGCAGAAATCACCGGGGACTTGCAACTTCTCACCAAACTACTTCCTGTACAAGATATTGTAGAACATATTTTGCCCACTTAACTGCAGAAAATGATGATAGAGGCATTCAGCAGTATTTCACCATTGATTACCTTTATTTTCTGATTCTTATTTTTCTCCAAAAATTGTCTGGACACTGGGTGATGATTATGAATAATCAATACTGCCATGAACAACCATAACCCTGGTTGTTCAGACCCCCATAGTTTCATATAGTATTGCAGAATATTAAAACTTTCAAATTATTAACAACGTATTTTCTGAAATGTACAAGATAATATCTATAAAATCACGAAAGCTGTAGTTTTACTGTTGTGAGGCGTTGCTCTGTCTAATGCGGACCTTTATTTTATTATGTCCTATTACAATTTAATATTACTTGATCTTTTGAAATAAAAGGATCAAATGCAATATGTAAAATATATTTCAAAACTTAAATCCTCATAAAAAAAAAAAAATATATATATATATATATATATATATATATATATATATATATATATATATATATATATATATATATATATATATATATATATATATATATAATTCCAAAATGTTTGATTTTCACAATGGGGTGTTAAGAATGGAGTAGGCTAGATTGTCGTAAACACCAGAATTTTACCCTATTATTCTAAATGTGTTCATTTCAGCCCCTTTAGCACCAAACATTGCAAAAAATGTATAATAAAAAAACATAAACCAGTATGACTTTCTTCTATGCAACACAAAAGTAAATATTTTGAATAATGTACTGGTCCCTTTTCATGCGATTATTATAATTATTTTACTTTCATTATGTTGAAGAAAAAAATGGTCGAAGATATTCTTCTTAATATGACTAATATTGCATGACCCCTGTAAGTGAATAACACACCAGTTCTGTCTTTATGCTTCATGGCTTTCTTTTATTTTTACATTCAAACAGCTTCTGTGTTTTTGGACTTTATGGTGGAAGAGTTTAGAGCGGAAAAGCACTGCTCTGAGATCATCAGGGGCATCTTCAATCGTCCGCAATAGTCTGGCAGGACTGGTGGATACCTTGTTAGATTGAGGTGCTCAATCAAGGCAGCTGTAGAGTGCCAAGTCTGTGCAGAGAGAAAGAGTGGTGATTACAAGGCTATGGGCGCGCAGAGCAGGGGAAACGGACTAGCTCTCCGCAGGTGGCCCTCTGACATTCAAGCCTGCATTTTCTGAATCAGTCTTGAGTGATTAGGGCAGCGACAGGCAAAGGACAGATCAAACAATTATTTCCTCTCTTTTTTTTTTCTTGGCCTCATGAAAGCGGCAGGTCATTTTTTCCTCTCCTTTCACTCTTATCTTTCTCCACATACGACTTCTGCTTTTCTTTAAAAGTCTAAATAATCTTTGGTGGTTAATGCTGCCATATTGATCATTTTGTTGACAAGCATTTTAATGAGATCAAGACAACAGTGTAGAATTGAAATGAAATCACACATTTGAAGAAAATTAGAGACACTGTTAAAGGAATAGTTCACCCAATTTTTTGTATTCTGTTAGCATTTATTCACCCTCATTTTGAATAACACCCACACAAAAGAAGATATTTTGATCATATATGCATGGAGCCCCATTAAAAAAATGGTTTCCTTAACTAGATCTCCTTTTTTTTTTCTTTTTTTTTTTTTTGCCCCTGACAGCATCCTGTAGAACAGGGTTTCCCAAACAGTTTCACAATGTCCATATTTGCAATGTCGCAACTACCACCCTGAAAATGTAAATAAGTTGAATTTAACTCTGATTAGTGGCATTAAGCAACATAACAAAAAAGAATCAATCAATCAACAAAGAGTGAAACTGAGCCAGAAACCTTGACCTGAAAGGAGAAACAATCCATTTCGATTGTGTAGCGTTATGTAAGCCGAAACCACAATGGTTAAAATGGAGAGCATCATGCAATGCTGAAATTCCTATATGTTGTAAACATCATTTCACAGCCCATAATGCAGGCAGTGTAGAATCCAGCACAAGAGGGCAGCATTCAAACCCACAGCTGCTTTAGCCACGATATCCACCTGAAACAACAACCATAAAAACAGCAGCCAGGCTGTAGGTTTCACTCTCTCTCCATGGCTTCATGTGGAGCTGTGGAGGCATACATCCAGAACCTGCTCTCTTTACCTCGGCCTTCACACTGCTGTCTACCACTGATTCACATCACAGAACGCAGCTCAGGCTTGCCTGGCCACTGACAATGTTGTCCGGCACTACAGCAGGGACTCCCTTTTGATGTGGTCTTAAGACGTTTTCATTTCTTCCAGGGAAACCTGGCAAGACCTTGCAATTTAGGGGGAGCCCTTGTAAAAGTTTTAGAGACACATTTTTGGCTGATAGAATATACTAGAAATGGCTTAGCTTTGTGAAATAGCTAAACACATTGTTTCAATATCTAAATTGATTTGTGTTTGGTCTCTTCTGTCTTGCATCTGTTTAATCATATAGCCTTCTTGACATTGCAAAAACAGTGTTGTGTATGAGAATGTCATGACAACACAACCTGAATGCTTACAAAAAAGAAAAGAAACTACTTAAGTCTCCCCTCGGAGGGATTTCAGTCTTTGCAATCATGTTGCTATACACATTTTTTTTATTTAAAAGCATCATTAATGCTGTAGTTTTAATATAATACACACCAGTATGGGACAATTAGAGGTTTATTTAGGGCTATGCGCCAGAGCTGCAAGCTAATGATACCTGGAGCTAAAAGCATACAACAGGGGGCACTAAACCTGGGACCAATTTATATACTGTAGCTTCAGTGAGTCAACAACTAGGGAACATCTTTACAAACTATAAAACAACATGCAATATATGGAAAATCAATTTTGGCTAGTTGAAGTGGGATCATGTGTATTGGTAGGGACTGAATACGTAGTATTTCTAGGCCAGTTCTTAGGACGGTGCAACCGGTGCGATTGCACAATCACAGGTCCTGTTTATGCCTGGTATTAAGATGCGTTTTGGTCGATCGGATCACAAGTAGATGAGGTAGATACATTTACACCTCGTGTTTTAATCTGTCTCTTTTGTCCACATTCAACCACTTCTGTCCTGATTTCTTTGAGGGGAGGGTCTATGGTCGGGTAAATGTATGGGTTTTTGTCAGAGCTTTTGATCTAAAGGCCAAATTAAGCTTGCACAATTTACCAATGAACGCGACCGGAGATTGTGGAAAAACATACAGAGAACATCAGTTTTCGTTTCTGCTCTGACAGCTGCAAGATTGCTTGTTAGAAATTTCGAAATGCTGAGAGAACATTGTGCTTGCTAAGTTTTTTGTTGAACCAAACATGGGTCACCAGCCAACAGAGTTGGCGCGCTTCCCACAATGTTTACGTATTAGGTCAGTAGGTGGAGAATAGACGGGCTTTTGTGGCGGTTCGAACCACATGAGCGTCTACACTACGAAAGCAATCCTGTCGAATTTTTGACTAGCCTACCTCTGGAAGTGGTCGAAAGTGGACAAGCTCAAAATGTTTTAGACCCCGTTTACACCTGTAATAACCGCCGCCCACTTGTGATCTGATCGATCCAAAATGCATCTTATTACCGAGTGTAAACAGGGCCTCAGCTGCTCTTAGTACGTTTTTGACCAAATACACCAAATACCAAATTTATTATGTGTGTGCTCAATGCAGATGAAAGGTGAGGGAATTGTTCAAACAAGACCCAAGGGGAAAAATGAAAATGAAAGGTAGTTAGTCTTTTAAAAAAAAAAAAATTATTATTATTACACAGTCGTATAGCATTAATCTTTTTGTGTGCTCCAAAGTCCAGCTTCAAAACCAGCCTGGTGCTTCAAAGGCAAAGGATTAGAGTCTTTATCCCATAATTAATATGGTGGAGGGGAGAGTGACAGCACCTGAGGATGGGCCAAAGCGGCCAGCTTCATGCTGAGGCCACAGAGAGCCTGCTTACCCACAGTGCAATGCAGCCCAAACCCATCAGCCAACACACAATAACCCACATCTCCTTCTGTCTCTATTGATGGAGCATAATCTATTTCACAAGCCTTTTCTCCTTTTTCATTTAACGGACGCTGAAATACACGCTTCTGATTGTGAAGCACAAATGAAAGCTATAGCCTCCTTTTCACTGTCCTGGTCGCCCTTGAAATGTATCCTGGGAAATTCTTGACATGTTTTTTGGCCTTTAACCCTACCAGGTCATTTTCATTTCCCACCAACTGTTAAGCAAAATAGGCAGGTCCTCTTCTGGCCCTCTCTCAGCTTCTCTCGCTCACTCTTGCCTCCCACTCTCTCTTATCTGGCATGGAGATGCTGTCTGGGGCCACCGTGCTTTTATGACGAAACATAGCTAACTCTGTGATTTCAAATGATTCATTGATAATAACTGTTTTGTGAAAAACTGAATTTTTTATTCACATTAATTTTTTTCGATCAGTTGAATAAAATAAAAATAAAACATTTTTGAGGTTGTATTCAGTGTGACATTCTATATTTTGGGAGAAAAAATATATTTACAGGAATTACATACCTGAAATAGTAATTGGCACATGAAGCATGAGGGGAATTGGAAGAAGAGATATTTTGGAATAGCAGTCTGAGAGAGGGGATGACTCAAAGGGTGGGTTGATTTGAAATTGCCAGCAGTTGTTTTTGGAGAATTCCCTTCTTGCTTTGAAGTCTGCACCCCACTGAGTGCCCTAACTTTGACACAGAGGGGCGTGGACGGAGCTATTTTTATATGTTGTGGGAGAGGGCTTTCCCCGGGATTATTTGTCTAGAAGTATTAGAAAACCATTGGAATATAGATTGTGTGTGTATGAATATGTGTGTGACCCGTGCTGGCAAAATGAGTCGTAATGTGTACAAGCTAATTACGAGTTACAGGCAAAACAAGTGAAAAATTGGTCAAATTTGAGGTTTCAATAAGCCCTCGTCTAGTGAATACAATGCTCCAAATAGCAATTAAACATCTAAAATTATTTTTATTTGTACGTTTTCTGAGAGGAGTACTTTTCCTTTGTCCATGAAAAATGGCCGTTTTTCTCTGCTCGTTTCTTGCGCTTCCCCTCAGCACAAGTTTGGGATCGTTGGCGCAGCATTCCAACGTTGAGAATATTCATAGCGAATTCTCGATGACATGAGTCTGAACCAATGAAATGCGATATTCAAACTCATGCTGATGTAAACAAAACGGTCTTACTCGCGCTGATTGACACGAAGCGTGGCGCACAAAGACAGCGCACAATCCCGATATACACATACACAGAATTACAGTATTTCAAAATATCTGTCTTGGCAAGTATTCATGCAAACATTATCTCTTAGGCCTATGTCATCAGTGAATGTTTGGTTGAACTGTTAGGGAAAAACAAATGATGTGTAACATAATATTACATCCATGTGGTAAAAAAGGTCTTAATATATCTATAAATATATGTATATGAATATGAATGTTGTACAAGTACAGATTTTTTTTTTTTTTTTGCGTTTATATGTCCTTCTATAACTTTCTCCATTGACAACCCCTTATGAAATGCATGTCTGTTTGCTGCGGACCCCCTGCAGTGACTCTTTTGGCAGTCTTATAGCGGGGTCAGTTGAGGAACAGAGCGGAGAGACTGATTCTGGCTGTTCCCAGCCCATGCACATCCAGCCTTACATCTGCTCTCTTCCAAACACACACACACACATGCCGCTGCTACATCCCTGCATGCTGTTTGCCTTAAGGAGTCAAACCTCAACAGTATTCAAGACAAAAGAGGAGAAATGAGAAGGAGAGGTGAAAAGAATCACTCCAGCTGCACAACGCTTGTTTCTTTATCCATGCATTACTTTATGGGCTCTGCACTCTTTATGGGCATCAGTGTGAAGGAATAATGCGTCCTTTGATGTTGGTTTACAGTATCGCACTGGGGAATCACTAAGGCCACAACTAAACCCTTACAAAAATGTCTAAAGGAATTACAGAACGCACCGTGGGGACCGCTAATAAATTGTAGGCATTTTAAATCAAACCGACGGGCCCAATGGAGAACAGTGACACTCAAGGAAGACACTGTGACAATTTTCAAGTCACTGATCCAGCGGCAAGACAAGATCATACAGATGCACGTAAGAAGGTCAGACTTTAGAGGAGGTTGGGAGGAAAGTGAGAAGGACAGGGGACTTGTTAAGGCTTTAATCTTCAAGCTCTGAGATCAAGATCCAGCCTTCTCTTTTCCCAGAGGGCACTGATCAATCAAGACCTGACTCACTCAAACTGTTTGCGCTGGGTTCTCCATCTATCACCAGGCCTGCTCCTCCACCATGTCCAAATATGTGGCTGTGAAAAAAAAAAAATCGCTTTCAATTAAGCACCTTGAGATAGATTGATTCTGCTTGATTTATAGTGCATGAATAATTACGTAAACAGGATCTCTAATGAAATCGAAGGGTGTAGGTTTATTTTCCGAGCTTCTGCCAGCACGAGCCGCAAACACGAAGGAGAACGGCCCTGTCCCTCAGAAATGGGAGGATAATGAAAGAGTGACAGAACCTCTTAAGTGGCTTTCTCTGAAATCTGAATGAGTCGAAGAGAGAAATGCAGCTTTAATGGCAAATTCATTCAATTTGACAAACAAACTATTTACGGAGAGAAATGTATGAGGCATGTATTTCTCTTTATCTTTTATGTGTTATCTCTTCATCAATGCTGCATTTGATTTTTAATATCATTTAGACTGAAAATAAACCTTTCTATAATGCAAAACTATCTTTCTGGCATGGCACATGATAGTTTGAAAATAACAGTAATAATATTATTCACACATTGTAGACATTGTTACTAATTTAGTCCACCATTATGATGTAGCTTAGTCTTTCTTTTCTAGTGGCACACTATGACTGATATCTTGTGTTTTGGAAGGCTTATGAATACTTTTAATTGCATGCTGAATTTGTATTAGACAACAGATTCTGATAGCAGTGTTTTCTGGCCTGCTGTTCTTGTGGAGATATAATTGCTGAAAATGTCCCCATAAAGTTGGCAAAAATACTGTATAAAATGTCTAAAGGCCAGTGGTTTTACCATTGTTGAGGGTATTTTCGGACTAGGCCTAACAACTCCCCATCTCTATGGTAAAATAATTGCCGTCCAGTCTTGATTTGACCTATTGCTTTAGTAATTGTGTGTACTAAGGCTCTATTGCACACCTACCTGTATGTCTCCTTTTCAAAGTTGCACTAATTTCTTGCCTAAAGCTAATAAGGTAACTTCTATTACAAATACCTAGCCTAGCCTAGCCTAGTCTAGGCTACATGCCTTATTTTGGTTATTTCCCTCCTGAATCTTCTGTATTTTCTTAAATGCATGTCATGGATCGTATTTATTCATCTGTGCATATATATATATATTTTTTTTTTTTTCCTTTGTAATGTTTAATCAAAATGGCATAACTGGACCTTCCAGTTAAAATGTCAGACATATGCAGGACTTCTCCAATCATTTAGTAAACCCTTAAACCGCTTAAAACCCTGCAACGCCCACATCTTAAAATACCCTACTTTTTTCTTTTTCCCCCTTTTTTTTCTCTGTAATCTGTTACACTCTAATATGGAAGAAAAAAATCTGTTGTTGCTTCCATTTCACTGCAACTTTTAAGATACTATATTGTTTCGTTAAATGATTAGTTTTATTCACAATTTATTTACCTTCATATCGTTCCAGACCCGTAAGACTTTTGTTCAGCTTTGATACACAAATTAAGATATTATTATGAAATCTGAGAAATCTCTCAGATTTCATAATAATATCTTAATTTGTGTATCAAAGTTGAACAAAAGTCTTATGGGTCTGGAACGATATGAAGGTAAATAAATTGACACTTTCCTTCCATTGAAAGTCTAAGCAACTACCACTTTGATGCTTCAAAAAGTTAATAAAGAGATCGTAAAACTAATCCATATGAATTGTGGTTTAGCCCAAAGTGGTTTAGCCCAAATTTTCCTAAGAGACACGATCACTTTATATGATAAGAGATTTAATCTTAATTTAGTTTATTCACGTAAACATTAATTAAAGCACACATCAGATTTGGTAAACTGAAAAAAAATCTCAAGCTTGTTTACTTGACGTGCAGAAAACAATGAGGTACATTCTGATGTGTTATGCAGGGGTGTGTTTCCTGAAAGAATTGTTAGCCAACTATGGTTGCAAGTTCCATGGTTATCGCGGCATTGTTCAAAGAGTCTGTGTCTCCCGAAACCATCGTTGCAACGAACATTCGCAAACAGCATTTGGAAAGACAGCTCTCGACCTGTGGTTTGAAGCATAGTTTCATTTTTGCATGACGTGGACTTAATAAATCCTTATCTTGAGCAAAATAAGCATGCTAACATTCAGTACAATCTATATATTTTATTTAGAATACATACAAAAGTCGTTTACGTCTTTTAGTTCGTCAAGAGAATTAAAGCACAGTTTTTGAATAGTGCGCATGTGTGAACCCTCTAGTACGCAAGAACGAGCCTATGATTGAACCTGGAAATAAAGCAAAATGACTGAGAAAAAATTTAATTATTCCTTAGATGCCATGTTCGCAATTTAAAGCAAAACATCGAGCATTAATTAGATCTCAAACAATTCATAAATAGAAGTTATTACTCCACTACCTGCGTGACATCATTAACCAACGTGGTTGAACAACAAATTTGCAACAGTACAGTTTCGGGAAACAGTCATGACTAGCTATATAGTTGATTTCTTCAACGGTGCATCGTACTATGGTAGTTAAGCAGCCAGCGAGTTACGTCGCTGTACGGGAAACACATGCCAGCGCGTTTGAGCTTTCGCAAGAACCAATGAGGTTTGTTCTCGCGCATCAAGAAGGTTCGGTTGAGCTTCTGTTTATGTTCGCTGATCAATGTTTATTAATTCAATCTGTTCATCAAATAAAGCGATCTAGCCAGAAAATTTGGACTAAACCACTTGATTCATATGGATACATTTTATGATCTCTTAATGAATGTTTTGAAGTGACAAAGTGGTAGTTGTTTAATGGAGGGACAGAAATATGTCCGATTTTCATTTAAAATATCTACATTTGTGTTTCGAAGATGAATAAAAATCGAACTGTTTTGGAACGACATGAGGGTGAGTAATTGATGACATTATATATATATAAAACCATTCGTTTACCACTAACCATTTAACTCAGTACAAAAATTAAGCTTCAAAGAACCAGAAATTCCCATTGAAGGAATGAGTCTTAACAAGGCTTGTTGACAATTAGCAACCATTTCTTCTGCTACTGATAAGAAGTGCAAGCCAGCTAGCATGTTTGGTTTGCACAAAAATGGGTGAAAAGAGTTCACATGGAAAGGGATTTCACACAGCTAACTTCCAATTCACAGCTCTAGGCACTATCTCAAGAGTGTGTCTGTGTATGTGCAAATATGGAGAGCACCAAGAGAAGGTGTTATCAGTTTACAATCTCACCCTTCTTGACGGCAACTCATTAAGCTGGTTTCCCTAGAAACAATACTTCCATCAAGTGACTACATTAGAGCCATAGTGTGGCAGCTCCCAATCGAGATGGCTTCATGCTAATGAATGTCATGAATATTAATAAAATAGCCAGTGACAAGAAAAAGAAAATCCTCCCATTGATTAGCGAGAGGGATGATGAAAGTCAAATCACCTGCTTCTGTTTGTGCAGAAGAAATCAAAAGCAATTGCATTTAAAAAGATATTTCCCCCATTCTATCATAATTTACTCCGCTTTGTCATTCTAACCCTGTGTCACTTACGGTGGAACACAAAAGCTGAAGTTTCCACATAAAGAAAATGAATGGGCACAGACACCGACAAGCTGAAGAAGAAAAGACCACAACAGAATCATAAAAGCAGTTTCAAAACAAATACATTCTAATTAAGTCATAAACAGACAGACTCTCAAAGCTCTCAAATTTGGTGCCAAAAATTTGCTTAAAGGGATACTTCAGGATTTAGCATTAAGCTTTGTATTAGTAGAAAACCTGTAGTATTTTCGAATTACCGGGCTTTCTACCCTCATATCCCCCTGAGATGAGAGATTTATGTATTTTTTTGTCTGGAAAAAATCCTCAGATGACACAAAAATTGTCATTTTGCGTCATCGGAGGATTTTCTGGCCAGAGGCTAAAGACTACAGCCAGTAGGAGGGGCTGTCCCGCATGTTTTCAACCCGCCCATAGAGGGTGGGATCTCATTCACACAATGTACACATAGTGTCAGCCATCTTTTTTTGGAAGCTAAGCTAGCAGGCTCTTGTTCTGTGGAGAAAGCTGAGTAGTAGGAGAAAGCTGAGTAGTAGGGGTTACCATCCTCTTTTTCCCGGACATGTCCGGCCGTTGAGATTGTCCAAAATGTCCGGGATTCGGCTTTTGCTTTCTGCAGTCGCCATTCATTGTTTACATGCAAACCTTTTGTTTCAATCTAACTGAATTCATTCCGATTGGTGAATCTGAATGTAGTGTTTACATGAACGCTAAACAAGTGATCGGTTGATGTGCGTTTTAACATTGCTAAGAAAATTCCCGCTCCTCCGTGAGAGATAGGAGACCGGTGCGTCTCAGTAATCATGCCACCGGCCTCGCGCCGTTCTCCCGCGCCCCTCAGCCTCGTCCTGCTCGCCACAGTAAACATAATGAATGGCGACTGTAGAATGCAAAAGCCGAATCCCGGACATTTTGGCCGATCTCGAAATCCCGGGCAAACTCGTCACGGAGACTCACTAGTAGCCTAACCTTGTTGTTTTCAACTGCGCTCTCTAACCGGTAGGCGTGGCTTGGGAGTGGCCTCCTAGGGCAGCGAAGCAAGTGCATTCTGGGAGTTGTTGTCTTTCATCCACATAAGCCAAAAATACATTTTCTGGCTTTTCTCAGTCTAGAAAGCTCCAAATTCTAAAATAATTTCACATTTCTTCTACATAAATGACCTATTTTAAATACACATTCATCTTTCCAGAGGTAAATTATCCCTTTAAGTAATTTGAAAATACATATAAATGTTTTCATACATTGTCTCTTGAATGTGTATTTTGTCTTATAGCACTTTTCATTCGGTTTAAACTTGTTTATACTAAAACAAGTGAAAAAAATCTGCAGTGACCAAAATCTTTACATTTTTTATCATTTAATAATAAAGATACATGAAACTCTGATACATGATACTCTGAAAACAAGTGTTAATATCTCATGTACTGTAGCTTCCGACTCAATCTTATCGCATTTGGAATTAAGTCAAATCTACTTAACTAAGTTAAGTAAAATGAACAAAGAAAAATAACGTGGCCAAATAAAGTTTGATGAGAAATCTCTTCTGTTTTAATAAAAAAAGAAAGTTTACTTTTCAAGTTACTAAACCTAACAACAAAATCAATAATAAAACAGTGAAAAATTCAACCTTATTAATTGTTCATCCCTCAGTGCATGATGGGAACACCATTATCTTAAAAGTTCATTTAAGCTTGGAGAAATTAAAGCATAAATATCAATGTTATAAAATTGAGTACTAATATTGAATTTATTTAGTTTTTTTAAACTCTTGCCTGATCTAACGTATTCAGGTGAAATTACATTTGTTTTTTTTTCTGTAGTATTTCCTTCACCACAGAATCATTTTTATTTTTATCAGTATGTACAGTAACACGTATTTTTACGAGTTTACAGTTTTAAAATTAATTTGCACAATGTGATTAACATGCAAATGTACAATTTTTAGAATAATAAAAAAAAAAGGTCCATCCCCAAACCCAACTGCGAGCAGATAGTATGAAAACATGCAAATAATATTGTACGATTTAGACAGAATTAGACACCATTTTGACAAAAAATAAAAAATAAAATGTGGAGCATGTTGGTTGCTTCTCAAGTAAATGTATCTTGTTTTTTCAAAGTCATTGTCTGTTAAATAAATACTTGCGTCTCGATTGGACCGTTTAAAAAAGGAGTTGCTGATATAAGCTGTTGTATGAAAAGAGCAGCTTGTAAATAAAGTTGTTAGTTCCAAAAAGGATTTCATACGGGTGTGGAACAACATAATGGTGAGTAAATGATGAACTGAACTACCCCTTTAATATCGATTTGACAATCCAATCCCCATAACCGCAACTAACAAGAGATGATGCGTTCGGGTAGGTAAGTCTAATGCCACATTTTAGAAGTGGTTCATAGGCTGACACGTCACAGGGTTGATTTCAAAGCCATTTAAGAAGTGTAGACTGAGACGGATTTCCTGCCCACGTTGTCTTGAGCGAGAGGATATGAGGGGAAGTCACGGATGTCTCCAAGGCACAGGTAATGAAGGTGCCTTAATCAGTTAGCTGGTTCTGCTTGTCGCCTTCTCCGTCACATATCCACTTAAATATGGTGTGATGGATAAAATCGCAGTGCTTTATCAGGCTCAGTCACACTCCCAGGCCTCGGCCAGGCAAACGGGGCGAAAGATGACAGCTGTTTATCACATTGTAACTTTACAGAAGCCAAGTGCATAATCGCTGTGTTAATACTGTTTGAATGGTGTAAGTTTGAAACTCTTGGATTAAAATAAAGCTGAGAGGAGAAAATTGCATATTTTTGCATGCAGAATGGTATGGCAGTCATACAAGATCAAGTGGCTTAGCGGGTAACCTGCATGTATCCTCCAGACACTCACGGGAGATGCCTTCATGCTTTCCCTGACCGGAGATGTCCGAAATCTACATGGGATTTCGCTCATTTTGTATTGATGTCTGAATTCTTAGTGAACCACCTAATTGCAGTAATTTATATCTACAGTGAATTCTGATTGTACAGTATACTGTTGTACACTTTCCAACATATAATATCCATGATGTAATGATGACTTTAAATTATTAATTATCAATAATGCTTTCTTTACACAACTTATTCTCCAGCTAACGTGTATGTGCATCCTAAACGCTCATCGGCTCTTTTACCTGGAAGTGGGACGACTTCTCCTACTCTCTCTGCTAACATTTAGCTAATTAATACAAGATATTGATTACTTTATTATTACTTTAGGGAGAAGGATGAGAATTTTATATGTTTCATATATAGATCATGGACATGTTTCTATGACCACAGAAATGCTGCCCAGCATATAAAGAATATATAAATATGAATTAAAACAATAATACATTATTTATTGACTTAATGTATATTGCATTTAATAAATTACTTTGATATTTTTTTATTTGTTAAATAATAATGCATTAACTCAATCTATACATATCTTTATTGTTTAATAAATATAAAATATGTAATCATTTATTAAATCAATGTTATTTATGTTTTAATAATTACAAATTTATGTGTGTTCATGTGTAAACATATATTAACAGTTTTGTTTATCATTATAGGAAAACAAATCGTTAGCCTCATAGCATAATTGCCTAAGTCATATTTCAATGTTTTTGGAAAACAAGAAAAAACACAAAATGGCAATTATGCTACGAGGCTAACAAAATATTAAACAGGGCAATCATTAGGTTCCATGAATTCATGATTCAACTTTCCCATGAATCATCGACACTGACAAAATACATGTGTGAAGTAAATGCTGTTGGTTTTAATTATTATAGTCAATATTTGGTACATAAGATAAAGTGACCTCTACAGCACTCTCCGGATCACAGTATTTACATCAGCGTTCAAATTCACTCAAACATTTTAATTTGCACCTTCCTGAATATGGGAAATTTAGCTGGATTCAAAATAGGGAATAGTGAATGAGTGTACAAGTGAGCGATTTTAAACACAGCCCAGGACTGGGACACTATAGGAGAGAATTAAAGAGTAATGTGGCTCACTGAAGCGTTCACTGCTAGTGCATTTGGAAACCTAGGGTTGGTCACAAGTGTCTCCCCAAGACTCCATTGATTCCTCGACATAGTGGAACTTATACTTTTTGCTTACAATGCTCTTGACAGTGTCTTCATTCCCTTTTTCCCCTAGAAAATAATCCATTGTAACACACTTTTTTACCCCTTCTTTTTCCCTTTTTTTTTTTGTATTGAGACTGTCTCTCACCCCGTGTGTTTTATGAAAGACGCAACAGTGACTTGAATGTGTAATGCCCCTTTCAAAGGGGACGCTTGACAGGAAAAGAAGTTGGCAGAAATAAAGTGGCACTCTTTCCTTCCCCCTTCTTTGCTGCTGTCACACAAGCATCACAGACTCTCCCATAACCTCACAGCATTTCATCTGTCATGTTATCAAGTGCACACTTATACGTATTTCCCTTACATTAGCCGTGATAGGAAAGACAGCCCAGGACTGACATGCGCTGGCCACTGTCCAATCATCAGCTGAATAAACACAGAGAACATTTGCTTGGGCAGGTTGGCAGCCACAGCCATGCTTGTCTTTCAGACCTTTTCCCCACACAATCCTCCTCCTCCTCCTCCTCCTCCTCCTCCTCCTCCTCCTCCTCCTCCTCCTCCTCCTCCTCCTCCTCCTGGTTTCAGAAGGGTGAGGTGGGACCATACTAACTTACAAGTGTGTCAGCCTCTCAATATGTGCTGGGTAGGGCTGCCTACGGCCTGATCTTTTGGAAATGAGCACTCTGTAAATGGGGAGGACTTTGAAGTATTGGAGAATTTATTGACAGAGTGAAATATGAATGAAGGGTTTGCAGTCACTATTCTCGCTAAAGTAACATGAAGTGCTGCAGATTGAGTGCTGACTGAAATCCTAATAAACTAATACTCAATAAAGCTCCTTAAATGCTATCATATCTAAAAATTGACTCCTTCATGAGTCATACATTTTATATAAAATGTGTTGTTAATGTAAAACTTAAAATATATCTAAAATACGAAAACACATAAATGCTTCCTTTAAATGTATTTTTTTTTAATCAATCGGTTCAATTGTTTAATCTAAAATAAGAACACATTTCCCCCCCCCCCAAAATAAGTATACAAATACATTTAACATAATTGATCATTTAACATTGATGTATTGCTTTTGATAAAAGACTTTAAAATAATTTATTTTAAGTTTGTTAATTGAAGTTGGTGTATTTCAGAAAAAAAAAGTCACATTTAATAAATGAAAAATAACACCTACAAATTTAGATTAGAACACTTTCAAAAGTCATGCATTTTACATACGGTTATATTGCATTTTAAATACCACTCAAGTTTAGAGTTTAAATGCATGCTGACAAAATGTAGTAATCATTGCCACACACAACACCTTGAAATAAGTATTCATGCATTTTTGCATCAGCTCAATACGTCTCTCTTTTATGCATATTAAGTGAGACAATGCTTTGAAACCAATTTTAAAAGTCTGCTTTTCTTTTATTATTTTTTTTAATTAAATAATCAAATAATATAACATACCCCCCCGCCCGCCAGCTCTAGGATAAAGTTATTGTCCAGCTAAAGTTAGTTTTGATTGATTGATTCACTTCCGTTGTGAAGATCATTAGTTATTAACTTAGGGGCCGCTAACACGACACCGTTCTTACAGAAAACCCTCAACGCGCTCCGGCCACCCATCCGCACAAAACAGTGCCTGGTGTCTCGAGAACGCACTCCCGGAAATGGGTCCCAAGGTGTAAACGATTATCCGTTATCTATGCGCAAACACTGATGTCGCGAACATGCGCATCACATGTTCAGTCCATAGGTATGCGTGTTTTAATATATATTTCCGCATGCTTGTAGTCCTTCTTTACAAATAAGCCCTCAACACATTACTTGTCTGGCCTTAAAAGTGTATAATACAAAATTATTTATCGCGTCCACGATGTGACAGCATATATGTGACAGCAGTCGTCTGTGAGGGGCTGCTGTCTTTTACTTTCGGTTTGTATTTGTTCATTTTATTATTAAAGACTGTGAATGTTCGCCGGTTCCCGCCTCCTCCTTCCCACAATAACGAACTTTGCTACAAAGATTAAAACTACAAATTTGAGCTCTTTCAAAAGCCGTGATTTTTATATAAGATGTTGTCTTGCATCTTAAAATACCACTTAAGTTTAAAGCTCTTAGAAATTAATTTCAAACAACCATACATAAACATGTCTGCAACACATAATCAATCATTTCATTTGTGTATAAAGATCACAACAGCAAATTATTTCTCAATCCTCAAACATTTTATGCATCTTAAGTCCTTAAAACCAATAGAGACAAATGTGAATTACAAACTAAGTGGAGATTGAGCTGTGACAAACAACGCGACTTAACAAAGCTAATGTAAACATGTAAAGGAAGCCATGCCATCTTCTATTCACCCAGACCTTCTTATTTGGAGATGCTCTTTCAGAGACTCACAATGACACGCAAATGCTGCTGTTTCTGTCAATTTAAACAAATAACAATGATACAAAAGGACACTTCCAGCGAATGTAAAATGCAGTGTGAAGGAGCAATGGGCCCATCAATGGATCTCCTGCGCATCACAACAGCCACTGCAGGGCAGGACAGGCTCAATATTTACATTTCCTTTTTGAAATTTGGTGAAAGGTTTTCTTTAACCCACAGAGGCCCGAATGAGAATTGGTAGATAATAAGAGATTAAAAGGTGAAGGGGGACAGAGAGGAGAGAGAACGAGAGAGAAAGGCAAATCCTGGCCTGGGGGGCTGATGTTAAAACACAATGGACACCAGAGCAGTAAAGCAGTCAAGGTTTTTTTTTTTTTTTTTTTTTTTTTTTTTACCCCCTTATACAAGTGCCACCTGCATTACAATTAACCTCATGGCAACCTTGAGGTCCCTGATTAGTGATGGCCCATTGTCTCACCACCCATTAGAGCAATGGCCTCCTCTCTGCCCCTCAACATCCCCCCAATCGACAAATCAAACCACAGTTGCTAGCGGGGCTGCGAGTCTGCGGTGTCAGGGAACTGTCCCTCGTCACAACAGAATGAGGCAGTGCGTGGGGTCTCGTAGTGTGTGCATACTGCTACCTGTGAGGGTCACGACCTCTGAACTGTGTGGTCTGACACTAGTGGGCGTGAGTGTGATACGTGGACCTCAGGCCAGATGCAGTATCGCTGCGGAGGATTATGTGGGACACTACAACGTTTAGCCTTGTAAAGGTGAACATAGATCCTAATTGCATTCCCACTTATTGTGAATTGGTGCACGTCATTCCAACGACTATTCGTTATATACATATATATTCAAGTTGGATATATTATATCCATGTTCATCCGCATACATACAGTACACTCGTAAATCAGTGAAGCAATACTAGGCTATATAGCAAATTTCACTTGCCTGATTTTTGATTTTGTCTCAACATTTCTATCTATCTATCTATCTATCTATCTATCTATCTATCTATCTCTCTCTCTCTCTCTCTCTCTCTCTCTCTCTATATATATATATATATATATATATATATATATATATATATATATAGTGTATATATTGCTAAATGAATAAATGTAAATGTAAATATATTGCTTAACGTTAGTATAGTGTAAATACCGTTAAAGTCAGATGTACTATATTTCCAACTTTTAATTTACATACATATATATATATATATATATATATATATATATATATATATATATTGCTGGGTGATAATATAGTTTATGTTTTCAATAATGTAGCAATCAAGCAGTCGAGATTTTCTACATTCTGCTTAAAGTGAGTGTACTGTATGTTTATGGGTCTCGTCCTGTTTTATTTGATCACGTTTCACTCTGAAAAATATGAAATATATAAATTCAAGTTGGCTTTAATTCAATTTTAAATAAATATCTTATTTAGGCCTACATAAAGCAGTCAAGCAATGTCAAATTAAATTTTAACTACTCATTACTACTTCTTAAACTAAAAACACAAAACTCCTGGAGTGAAATATGGCTGTTAAAACATCACCAGTGAATCCTCAAAGGGGACGGACCACCAAGTAACACCTCTGACACCTCTGGTGCCGAAAGCTGAATGTGAACTGCTAAATAGTCTGACGTCAATGTGAATACTGCCAACACACATTCCGAATATAAAGAAACCTCAGTTAAGCCTGCTAACATTGAGCCACAATCACCAGAGTCTACAGACGACTTGTCGCTTTTATTCCTGCTCAAATCCTGTGAAAACCGTTGGGCAATAAACAAGCTCTTATATGAACTTCACGGCAGAAGTAACCATGCATATATCAGAGGGATGCCTACACTGTGGGGGTAGATGTACAAGTTGGCTGGGAAAGAGGGAAAGGGTTCTGGAGAACACCTGTCAGCTGTTTAGCCCAGCAATGCCATAAGGCCAACCAATGGGAGTGTACTAATCTCTCCTTGTCTTGCTTAAAGACAGTAGCAGACAGTCCCCAGGCAACCACCAGGTGCACAGATGTGGAGCTTCTTATACTACGCTGGTTTTGAATGCTTTCAAGGCTGTTTTGTTAGTGTGCTTTGCGATAATTTCAGACTTTTTATATGTCATGACCTTCTGAACCTCTAAAGTGGACCTGCTCTGACCAATTGTGTGTGTGTGTGTGTGTACAGTTGTATTACCCTTTAAAAGCTGGTAAACAATTTCATTCTTTGGCAAAACTGTGTGTTTCTGGCCTATTAAGACATTAGGGGTTGGCCAACACATTGCAAGTGCATGGTTCTGTTGAACTTACGTGTACTTTTGCGTTACTGTGGTGGTAACAAATCGAAGTATTCAAAGCACGTGTTTTGAAGAGTTACCTAAACATTTTTGTCATCATTTATTCACCCTCATTTTGTTCCAAACCCGTAAGACATTTGTTAATCTCCGGAGCACAAATTAAGATATGTTTAATGAACTCTGAGAGATTTCTGTCCCTCCATTGACAATCTACGCAACTACCACTTTGATGCTTCAAAAAGTTCATAAAGATATCATAAAACTAATCCATATGAATCGAGCGGCTTAGTCCAAATTTTATGAAGAGACTTGATCGCTTCAAAAGATGAACAGATTTCATTTAGGCTTTTATTCACATATTAACATTGATCAGCGAACATAAACAGAAGCTCAACCGAACCTGCTTGACGTGCGAAAATGAACCTCATTGGTTCTTGCTGAAGCTCAAACGTGATGCGTAACACGAGAATGAACCTCATTGGTTCTTGCTGAAGCTCAAACGTGCTGCGTAACACGAGAATGAACCTCATTGGTTCTTGCTGAAGCTCAAACGTGCTGCGTTACACAAGAATGAACCTCATTGGTTCTTGCACATCAGATAAGCAAGCTTGAGCTTCCATTTACTAGACGTGTGCGTTGATGAATAGGTAATGCGTGAATAAATTCCTAAATTCAATCTGTTCTTCAAATAAAAGAGAGCAAGTCTCTTCAGAAACTTTGGACTAAACCACTGGGACTAAACCTGGTAGTTGCATAGCTGGCAATGTAGGAATAGAAAGCTCTGCAAAAATATCTTCATTTGTGTTCCGAAGAACAAGGTTAGGGTTAGAGTTGAACAAAAGTCTTATGGGTTTGGAACAACACAAGGGTGAGTAAAGGATGACACCCTTTTTAATTTTTAGGTGAACTAACCCTTTAAACTTTTCAATGTGCCTAACAAGCTAGACAAACTAAGAAAGTTCTACATCACGATTCATATCATTGTCAATTCTCAGCTTAACTTAAAAATCCAAGTTTATTGAACTTGCGGATCCACAATAAAAAATAAAAAATAAAGATTTTTAAGTTTAAAGAACTTATGTATGTATGAAAGCACTTACAAGCTGAGCATACTGAAGCCCTGAAGCTGGTTGCATCAAGGTTTTGAGTTTTCCCATCTTCTGATTATAGTGTGTTTGCGTTCATACAGAATATGTCTGGGGCCTTCCGTCTTATGTTACTTGACATTGTCTCAAGAAAACTCACCACTAAATATTTCTTTAAAGTTAACATGAAAGTGTTTACAAACCTGTTTACATAATTTGAGTGACCTACAACACGGAAAATAAGATGGTGAAAATGAAAGGCATTTCAAAGACAGAGCAAGTTATTATATAGTGATGAAAGACTGTCAGACAAACATATAGTTTATAAAAAAAAAACATGCACTAAATACATGTTCAAAAACGAGACCAAGTACAATAATTAAGAAAGTAAATAGGGTGCATTTTGATTTCATATTGGTTTTAAATTTTAATGGATGCTACATGAATTTTGCTCCTTGTTATTACTAAATGGGAATCTGAAGGAGATTGTTTATCGAAGCGCTGAATATATCCTTATGACAATATTTCACTCTTAACCATTCCATATACGTGATATATGGGGGGGGGGGGGGGGGGGGGGGATGAAAGCACCTGGGAAGTATTTCACACATTTAATAAGAATTTGCTCTTTAATTTAAGAAAAGAAGCATGCTGAATTTGACTCAATTATGTAAATCACAGGTGAGTGACGATTAATAGGACAAGTGTGCGAAGCAAATGGGTAAAAGAAAATGGGGTTGGAAACGGCAATCCCAGGAGGTCTCTAATAAGGGGGTAGAGGAGCGAGCGCAAGTTTGCCATGCACTGAGAAGCACGTGCTATAGTAAACTAGGGGCTAATCCAACCCCCGCTGCGTGGCTTCCCTAGAGGTCTAATACTATGCACTCAGTGAAACAAAGCCCCCTGCTCCCGGCAGCCCCTGCCAAGCCCTACGACACCACCCCCGATGGCACACACCACATCCCTGACACCCTATCACTGCTCCAGCATGTGGCCGCAAGACCAGTCTGTCTGTCACTCAATGTAATACCCCCATCAGAAATTCATCTCTCCTATGTGCAATTTCCCATACTCGCAGAAAACAATCTGGGTAATTATAAAACAATTAGAGATTACATGTTTGAAAACCTCGGCTACACGGCGATAATTTCCACTGTGACTAATAAACCCGTATGAGCAAGAGGTGGAGGGATGAAATATCATTTTGCGTGCGCAGAATTCAAAACTTCAGCCTTATTGAATTCAGGGCCATTGTGTTGTGTTGTATGTTCATGCTCGTTGGTAGATATTCCCTGGACTCCCTTGGGCACTAATCTGTTTTCCCTGTCATCTTGGTAAACTGTGTTATTCAGTTAAGAGGGCATAATTCTGTTTCTTGTACACTAGGCTGTTATACAGAGGACAGAGCGCATAGGCTACACTTTATCAAAGCGATTCCATGCCTGTATCGGCTTAGTGTGTTTAGGATGTATGAATACAAATGCGGCTGAAATACCCTGCTTGATCCCAGACATATGATGATTAGAAGCTGGATTTTCAAAGATTCAATCCCTGCCAGTCAGAGTCTAACACTAACAGTATTTGTTTGGAGCTGTTCAGATGTCAAATTTTACTGGCTTTTAAAACTACAGTACATATAAATGTATAAAAAATATATATATTTAATATATATATAATATAAAATATATATAATATGTGTGTGTGTGTGTACTTCCTGTTCCATCAGGAACCAACACGTTGAATGATGTTCACTAACCCGTTAAAGTTTTTCAATTGGGTTAGCGTTTATTCTCTTTAGCATGCGTGTGAAGTAGGGATGTCAATTTTCACAAATTCCCATGATCGATCGTCGTTTAAATTAACGATCAATTAATCGATTAATCGTTAGCCTTAATACTGCGATATGCAGTGGCTATGACAGCATGACAGGGTCTGCAAATGCTGCTCAAAACAAACGCTATGTTCCTCACCAAATCAATTAGAATGGTTTTAAATATAAATAGAGGGCTAGTAGGATTGTAAAATGTTTCGATGTGATTGATAATTAAATTAATTATTTAATATTCAAATATAACTACTAAATACAACGTGTCACCAACGCCGCCTCATATGCGCTTAGAATGTGTGACTGTTGTGGACGCGCTCTTCCTGGAACAACTGCACGCGCTGAATGAATCTGCTACCGTTAAACTGGAGCACTTTGCTAGCACGTTATTTATCTAAAAGAAACGCATCCTATATGAGATTAATCAGATACATTCAAAATAAACATATTACAAATTATATCTGCACAAAATGACGCAAATTCATGCACAAGTGAACTTGAACTAAGTTACGTGCCATTCATATGTTGTGGACGCGGTCTTCCTGGAGCAACGTGACACGGCAACTAAACCCAAATAATTCACAATGTTTTATTACAATATTGTTCTCTTTATAATGTTATGTAATATTACAGTCCCAATAGTAATTATTAGTCGTGCACTGCCGTTTGAGCTGCGCGCGCTGAAGCTGACGCTTTACTACAGAGTTAATTCTTAACCAAATGCATCCAATATGAGATAAATCAGATATAGATAGGCCTACAGAAAATAAACAGTATTACAACTTACATTTGCACAAAACAAAAGGCTGCGAATGCACATGCAAACTTATAGTCATGATGAAGGTGTAAAATGGTCCCAAACATAACTCCGGCGCGCTCGCTTTACATGTTTCGCGGTTGAGCAGCACGCACGCGCATGAAGACCTGCTTAATCGATGATCGATAAGTTGTATCGATTAAATGTATTATCGACAATTAATCGATTGTCGATTAATCGTTGACATCCCTAGTGTGAAGTATTTTGCTCCCTTCTCTGATCATTCGGATTCAATTTCAGCAGTGAATAATACAAATGTATACTCATGTGCGTTATGTATGATGCACGTTATTGTCTCTTACAGACAGCATGTTGAAGCTGCTCAGGACGCAATTTTCACCCTCTTCTCGGAAAATGATGACGTACTGAAATCTTCCGGTACTGTGGGTTTTCCAGGAAATGCGTGACTTTCTTCTCATTAATACTACCGTGTATTGTGCACGTTATTTTTTGACAGACATCAATGTCATGATATTCAAATGATGTGGTTTTGAAAACCGAAAGATCATAATCTTAGTGAGGTGATTGATGCCCATGAGTGATAGGTCAATGTTTTTACAATATTCCAACCGACAGCCAGTCTATGTTTTTGACGGACGTGATAACGTGTGTGAGGGGTGAACTATGTTTGATTTTTGGTCATTATAAAACGTGCTGTTTTTGATGCTCAAAGTTGTTTTTATTGTCTCTTATAGCAAAAATATTGTATTTAAACCAATGAAAATGCAGATTCTGTTGTAGATACTATTGAAAAAGCACTTTTTAAAACCTGTTCCATTACTAACCCTACGCAGATTTGAACTCGTTTATCTGTTCATACATAGAGTACGAATTGTTTATTCAGATAAAAAATATTAATGAAATGATTAACTGTACATGTACAAGCAATATGCTACACAGGGTTTTACACGCAACTATGTGTTGAGCCTGAACAGATTCCTTACCTGTGGTTAACTCACTCTTATCGCAATTTATATAAATTTAGTTTTTATACATGGCAGCTATGATTTAAGTTCATGTTCATGTTGGTTTTTACCTCTATTTTATTTTTTTTATTTTTTAGCTTGTAGGTTTACTTTTCTATGCCTGTCACTGAGTGAATCTAGTGAATGTGAATGGAGTGGCATTTGTGAAGCATGCATTGAATGCAAGCCATACTTTAAGTGTGTAGTTTTCAAAGCATACTGCATCTCAATGTGTTTAAAACATTGAAAATACCTCCAGTACTCTGCCTGTAATATAATGCATTGACCTTTAGATTTGAAATGCTTGAACGGCATTACCTTCCCTTCAGATGTATAATATTTACCTCTACAAATTCAGTCAACTCTGCATTGCCAGAATTTTCTCTTTTCTTTTTTTTTAATTCCAGGGTAAATTATGAGAACAGGTGAAGTTGTATCTCGCTATTGGAGGCCAGATTTCGTTTCACTAATTTGCTTCACTTGTAACGGCAGAAAGTCCCAGCACAGCGGCACAACAATTATATCCAGGTGCAAGAATTTGATTCAACAAATTCTAGGTGGATACATCCAGGTTTTTTCCCGGCATCCCTCCTGTTTTCTCTCTCCCATCGGAACAGCCAGAACCAGATGCCCTTGGAAAAGGGAAAAAAAATTCTGCCCACACGTGACGGAGGACCTTGACGAAAAAGCTGAAGCTCTTCCAGTATCTTGAAAGTCATAAAGCATGTTGTTTATTATAATAATTAGAATGGCGGGAACCAGAGACTTCTCCGGAAGATAATGGGACATGCTAATGAGTGTGGAAACGAGCCAATCAGAGGAGGATGAAGAGGTGGAGGGACTGTGATCTTTTGGCAGGGTGTACACTGGGAAAGCAATACGATCTGGTCTAGAGACTCAGTTGGCCTGTCATTGTGGGAGGGGGGCACGATTAGGGAGCTTGAGTCTTTCAGGAGGTGGTGGTGAAGGCAGAGGTTTTGCTTGAGGGCTCAAATGTTACACTAGACATCAAGTAGCGATCCAATTTTGACAACATTACCAACATCATTTGTTGTACAAACGTAAATGCAACACCCTTAATCAAAAGATTTTTTTCCCCCCCTTGTTACAAGTGAGCTTGCATTTTGTATCCTGAGTTCATCCTCCCTTTTAGAAATTGAAGCTAAATGAATATTCTGGGCTCAATACAAGTTTAGCTCAATCATCACCATTTGCAGCATTTACTTGGTCAAGGTTATAGTGAGGCACGTATAGAGTGGAAGTGAATGAGGCCAATTTTTGGAAATATAAAAAAATATAAAGCTTTTATGCTGCATTAATTCTTCTGTAAATTGTGTATTTTGACTGTGAAGCTGTTTTGTCATTTTACAATTTCAGGTGTTGTGTTTTAATGGCAAAAAATAAAGTTGAAAATAACTTTGGTAACACTTTATTTCGATAGTCCACTTTAGACATTTTACTATGTTTAACTTTGCAACTAAATGTTAACTAGCAGTCATTAGATTATTAGTAGACTGTCTGCTTAATATCTGCTATACACTTTATTTTGATGTTTCCAACAGACATTCTACTGACTATAAGTAACTTTGCAACTTCATGTCAACTTTTTCCTCTAACCCTAACCCTATCCTAACATCTCAACTAACTCTCGTTGTTCGTAGACTGATGCAAAACTACTTATAGTAAAGAAAAAGTCTACAGTAAACTATCAAAATTATGTGTAACCATAACTTTACAAATACAAGGTTGGTTTATTTCACGCTAATATCGTCTTAACATGCAAATTGACGTCTTGTGGCTCTACTTTTGAAACAATTCACTTCCATTTGCTTCTATTGTAAGCGCCTCACTGAACCCCAGCTTTTTGAGACAATGAGGGTCAGACAGAAATTCGTTTTTGAGAAAATTAACATTATGCCACAAGTGCTGTCGAGCTTATCTTGTATCGAACCCATAATATTCCTTTAAATCAAATCAAGTCACCATTACTTATATAGCACTTTATACAGATTATTTCAAAGCAGCTTAACATTAATAAACAGGAAAGTAGCAGACTCAATGATGCAAATGTCATCAAATATGAGACAACTTTTCGTCTGTAAAGTATCACTATTCAGCTCAAGTCCGTTTAGTGTTGATTCAGTTCAGTTCAATAACTGTAAAGTTCAAGTACAAAGCGAGTTTAGTATTTGGTTGCACTTTATTTTACCGTGTCCTTGTTACAGTGTAATTAAACATTTATGTACTGAGTAATATTAATTAACTACATGTACTAATTATAAGGTTTGGTTTAGGGTTAGTTGTATTTGTAATAACATGCATACTTTATAGTTACTATAGCAACTACATTTAACGTGTAACAAGGACACTGTAAAATAAAGTGTTACCTATTTTAAAAGCCTATTTGTTTTGTTATCATAAGTATTGTATGCTTGCATTTTTGTGTGTGTGTGTGTGTGTGTGTGTGTGTGTGTGTGTGTGTGTGTGTGTGTGTGTGTGTGTGTGTGTGTGTGTGTGTGTGTGTGTGTGTGTGTGTGTGTGTGTGTGTGTGTGTGTGTGTGTGTGTGTGTGTGTGTGTGTGTGTGTGTGCGCTTCAACTCTCCAGTTGAGCACCACCGGTTTATACTGGGCCGTAGCTCTCCAGTCATGCCATGCTTAATTTAGAGCCCTGTGGTCCTTCTGAAAATATGACAGGAGGGACATAAATAACTCTATTTGCTGTCCCTAAAAACCATACTACCCCCTTCCATCAATGAAGTGCCCTATCAAAGCTCACTCAGGGCCAAGAAAAGGCTCGTAAATCTTTTACAACTGAGGTTGTGCCTTCATTTGCTGGCGTCGCAGTTAGCGGTTGTAACAGAGGATGTTGCTCATCCCTCGCTCTCTCTAAATGGTGGGAGACCCAGGTGGCAGAAGGGATGGGGAGGTTTGGATGCTGGTTTAATGAGGGTACCCTGGTAAACTGGGGCGGCAGGAGGGGTGCGGAGCCAGATTGCGACCTCACTGCCAAGAACTCTACGCCGTGTGTGTGTGTGTATGCGTATGATTGTAGGAGACGGTCATGCTGTTGATGAGTAATTGATGTAAAATCACACTGGTAAACGTGAGAGAGTAATCCATAATTGCTTGGAATGTTTACAGATGTGCATTAATTACTCAAGCGTAATTAGCTTTTAGAGATAATTACTACTTTGGCAAGGCCTTAAAGTGTAATGTATTATTTAACAAAAAATCATTGGAGATATGGCATGATGAAGCTCGGTTATCAATGACAAGTAGCATCTCTATTCCGCGGACAGCTGATTGGATTTGCTGGAGTCGCGGGTCGGCAGAAGAACATGCTGAGAGTATAAATTGACTCTGGCCCATAGTAGAAACAGGGATAAAAGCCGTCCAGTCGTATAATATAGATACCCTTCCTCGCCACAGGTGCTCCACTCTGGCCATGTTATTACAGCATGTGTGCCAGCATTCACTTCATATGATGTCAATACACCATTCAGCTTTAGATATTACTATGGAAAATCATCACACCAAAAGTCACCTGTAACTAAAGGTCTATTTTCATCATACACCATTAATACATCTCAGACAACCCACTGAAATTGAATCAAACTAATGGGAGTAAGTTAGATCAAAATTAAAACTCACACTTACAGTACAAGAACTGCCTGTATTTAAATCATTTTTAAAAAGCATGAAAAAACATAATTATTTCATATATATCAGTTATCAAATATCAGGATTTTTTTCATAATTAATATTTTTTTATTACTCTTTCTATCTTCAGTGCTGTTTTAAAAATCTTGCAAAGAAGCTCATATATATATATATATATATATATATATATATATATATATATATATATATATATATATATATATATATATATATATATAGCTTGTAATAAACTTTTTTATAATAATAAAGTTTTCTTGGTAGTGCACTTCAAATTACAGAAAAATAATGCAGGATTTAAATGCCACGCTTTTAAAAAGATTTGATAAAAATACAGAGGTTAACTTTGTTTAATTATATTATTTAAATAAGTGTACATTTTATAGCATATTGAATTACTTTACTAATAAAATTCTGACAAAACCGGGATAGAAACTCATAAAGTGCTAGTAAAAAGACTGTTGCAATAATCAACTCCCATTATGAATGATACTACATCTCTCATGCACTTATATGTTAGACAACCCAAATCAAATTGTATCTTTATAAAATGAGTCGAAATTGCATGTCGATGTGCTTGTATAATTATATAAAGGTATAAAAATGCAGATAGGTTAACATAGGGAGTCTTGTGTAATCTCATTCCCACACAAACCACCACAGGGTTCCTGTCTGTTGGCCACGGCACGGTCTCTGGCTTTCATTTGATTTAGAGAGCTGAGCTGCTCACCTCGAGAATGTCTTTATATCACATCAATGTTTGAGACTAACTCTGTGTCTGCAGTGCTTTCAGAAATATTGACTGACAGTTCATTGATATTGTGTTTCACTGTTTTGACAGTGAGAATTGAGTCAACTGCTTAAAATACAATGAAAAATCAATAACCGGAATACATATAAACATGCTGCAATAGTTTATCCACATATGTGCTTTATGAAAAGCCACTATATGATATCGTGTAACATTATTTATGAGGTAGTGACATCACAGCATGTCATTGAGGAATGCTTTCGCAGTCCAGGCGATAGTTTATGTACCGCAGACCTGCAGTGAGTGAATAAGGCCGGTGTCCTCCATAACTTTAGGTCGAACTCCTTAGTAGTACATTTTACAAATTAGATGCTAATTTTTGCTATTGAGGTACGTGATCCTTTGAATTTCACTCCAGAAATATATTGACAGAGCAGGTTTAATTTGATTAAAATGAATTAATGCTGCAGGGACTTGGTCTGTTTAAATGGTGACCACACAATTTGTAATGAATCCTAATTGTAATAAATGAATAGCTACTAAAAGTAGGATGTGACTTGATTTTATACATGGTTGTTGACTGGATTGTGAAAAGTGAGTGTTATATACCAAGAAGCAGAGAGGAGCATCACAGGAAGAGTTATGAGATTTTGGCTAAATATTACAAAGTCTTGCACTGACTTTAAAGTGAACTACAAATCAAAATTGACCCTATTTAATGTCCTTACGTGTTATTGGAGTGATTCACTGTGATTCATCAGTGCACATTATTCTAAATCATTTTACAAAAAAATGGTAGCTTTCATTTAGTAATATTTTAATCATAATGATAATTGCTCCACCTCTGAAATTACTTTCCTTTTTGATATGCAACACTCACTTTTCACAATCCAATCAATAATATCAAGAAGCCTATTTGCATTTATTTCCTGTTTCACATGTTTCAAAATGTTACATTACAGTCCAATGGATTGTCGTTTCATGTTGACTTTATACTAACAAACTAAATGAATAGCACAAAGTCATTGCAGATTATCAAACTTTACACAGTAGAATGTCTGACTGCTAGCTGTCCGATGCCTTTCCTTCCAGTGAACCGATCCAGCCCGAGCAATGAGAATAGTCACGTGACCTAGTCGCCCTTCAGTGGTTATGAAAAGAAGCTTGGCTTTCTCCACTGCCTGTTGGAAAGATTCCTGGACCTTGTAGCTGCCAAGGTCTTGAGATTATCAGGAGTATGTTCCCAGGTTACAGAGAATAAATTAAAGGATAAAGTTAGAAGTTTTTGAAAATGTACATATGGTTGTCTTGGTGTTGGATACACCAGATCGGTCCCTTAGATGCATCTGAATCTTGAGATGTCGGAGAGGAATGATGGACTTGATTTAAACAGGGAATCCTGTTGTCAAACGTGATGGACACGCTTATTGTTTTGTTTTTTTTGTTTTTTGTTTTTTCAAAGACAGATGTTTGAAGCACATAAACTTTGCGGAAAGAGACCAGTCAACCAACACCCCCAAGAATTTGTGTTTTTTGTGTTTCTTTATAAGCCGTGTTTGTCTTTATGCCTAAACAGAATAGCTTGTGAATAAAATATATTTTGATACATGTGATATATGAAACATAATTATATATTTAAATAATATATAACAAAGTAAATAAAATACTATGCTCAGCTGGACAGAGACAAGCAAGTTTGTAGTTTTGAGTGTTAAATAACGCCTCTTTGAGAAACGCAAAAAAAAAAAAAAAGTCTGCTTTGCCAATGCAGGTGTTAAAATCAATTAGTAATTAATTAGAGCAAAGAAAAGAAGCGTAATAAATGGCAGCCACCTGGACCAAGCCAAGGTATTTGGGCTGATAATTATCAATCACGAGAAGGTAGCTGACTCCAAACGACTAAGCTCGCACAAATGGTGTTATCTGCATAACTGTAGTCGCATCTGGCATGAAGGATCATCTTTCCTGCTGAATACAATGCATGCGCCTTTTCTGGTTCATGGATGCGTTTCTGTTAACATAACACCACAGTTAGTTAAAGGAAATATTTGATGATGTTGTAATTCCTTATGGTATCATATAAAAACGCTGCTGTTTAGTGGTTACTTTTAGAGGGGGGAAATAAAATGAATACATGAACATCAATGAACAATTTTATGTAGTGTTTGGTGAATGTCGAACTGCCATGTTGCATGTTGACGCCAGCGAGTAACTATATTACCAGCTAGAAGCACAGTTGGTTCTGAATCAAGCCAAGATTTGCTGTGTGTGTGTGTATATATATATATGATTGTCATTTGTTTTTGGTATGCAAAATTGACTGGAGATTATAGACATTTCTTTAAATTACATCATCTCTTTCCTTTCAAAAATGAAAAGCTGGACAACCTGGTTCTTTTTTAAATGAAAAAATATGCAAAAAACATGTCTGGTCAGCCATCAGCATTAAACAGACAAAATAGCATTTGTTAATATGGCCCCTGTGTAATGCAGACTATGAATTGTGAAATTCCAACCCTTGTTATGCCAAATTATAGGGAAGTGTTGTGGCATGTGCAGCAAGCTAAAATAAAACATCTCTATCCAGTTCGTCCTCGAGCTCTAGAACATGAGGAAAACATACAGCAGAAGAACAGTACATTTCATGAACACTTGGGATAAATGGCAGAACTAAAGTTTGAACACAGGAATGGGTTCAAAGAACTTACACATATATTGCCAAAACAATGTTTCCTCTTTGGCTTGAAGGATTTGGTATATTGTCTCCTGTTATGAGAATATTAGAACACTTTGAAGACAATAGTTAGAGTATGCCAGCAGATCTGAAAAACACGGAACCATGTCAAAATGATTTATTGAGATTTTTGACTTACCTTATTTGCCTTCTTTACTTAGTCAGTGGTAACTGTGATATATGAGTTCACCAAAGGAACAGATGACTCCATTTTTTAGGATTTATTTTTGGAATTAAGTCACTGATGTTGATTTGTATGCGTTCTGCTCTGAAGTTATTCTTCCTCCAGCATAGACTTGGATAATTGTTGTTCTTTTAAAGCCAATGCTTTTCTAAAGCCGACTTTTGCTCTTTCAAAGCCAACTTTTGAGGCTAAAACAAATGCTCAATGTTGCAGTTTTAGTAGTTTAATACCAAATTTGAATTATTTGCCAAAACATCATAAAGGTTTTCAAATGTTGAGCTATACACTATATGGCTGCCATTTACCATCTGCAATTGGAAATGGAAATGTTTTATGATCATATTATCATCAACAAATCTTCATGCGGCAGCCACCAAACGCTATCATCAGCATATCTCATCAATGCTCAGACTATTATATTCCAGTCACCTCTAGGTCATGACAATAAAGGGTTTGCACACTTCATTTCTGACCTCTACCGTTCATCAAGTATTCCCTCAGATAGTCTGAGATCATAGCTATTTGTGAAGTGCATTTCAATAACTTTAGTCTACAAACATTTTCCCTCTAAAATGAGCTTCTTCCAGTTATCTTTATTCCAAGGTGTGTTTGATGTTCTTAACAACTGTTTCCAAGATGCAAACATATCTTTGTATCTAATTACAAAGAGCCCAAACTTCCGTTCTCTGGTTCAATGCACAATATTAATGAGGTCAATGATTATGTTAATTGGGGAGCATTCTACAGCATGTTTTAATTAGTTCTCTGTATTCTGATTTAATGAAGAGCCCGAAAACTTCACTGGATGCTTGAAATGCATACAGTTCTCAGCTTACACTATTTAAAAGGACATTTAAATAACTTTGCGCTCTGTAAAGACTTTATATAAAACATTTATTTTTTTAACTATTTATTTGCTTGTTTTTTTGTTTTACTTTGCCAGAAGTTAAAATTATCCACACACACTCTAACCCTTCTCCCAAGATTTCCATCTTGCACTTTACGAGCATGATATATCTGATATAAAAGATTTTGTTTAAAAACATGTTTGCTCACAGTGTGCAGAAGGAATTTTCCTGGATGTCATGTTGTAGGTCTGACCGTCTAGTGTTTAATTTCAGTACACTCTCTTATTTTCTGCCTCTAATGTCTGGCCCATGAAATAAAATAAAAAAATAAAAAAAAGACCCAATATTAAGCTATTTTATAAGTGCATTAAGTTTACAAATTACTTCTTTAATGAATAACCTTCCAAGACTCCATTTGAAGGGCCATTATCTGAGTGTTCCGATCTATTGCCTCACCTCCAGACTTTAACATTTATTGTACTGATGAGATGCAATTAAAAGAGCAGATGTCCACAAGCTGCTCTCATCTGAGACGAGTAAATAAAATACCAATCCACACAATAACATTACCCATGAAAAGACTTTGCTTGGCGTCACGACAGGTAACCTAGGAAAACACTTGATTTAAAAAAGGTGTTTGTTCTGCAAATGTGCAGTCTACTGGTTTTATGTTCATGTTTTTCTTTATTATTTATATATTATTAATATGTAATTTCATACCTTTAGTATTTGTATATCTTATATGGCAAAAGTATTATGTTTGAGATGGAAACAATTGTTTTGCAGATAGGCTAATATGCTTTGTTTTTATTAAATGTATAGATTTTTATGGACTTCCTATTTTGTTATTTTTCCCCTAGATACTGAGACAGAGTGTGAATATCCCTGAAGAAGTCCAGCTCTGTCCCAAACAACTAATTGGAATGACCCCATTTAGCAACGTGTCAAGGGAACACGACAACATAGACAATGTCAGCGCCTCCACAAATCTTCTGTGGTCCAAACTTAATAGTGTGTCATGGTGTCCACAACTAATGCTGGAGGGGTCACAAAAACCCTTATGACTCATGTTAGTTGACGGCTCGTTCTTTAGCAGTGTGAATCCAAGCTGTGGGCAGAGTGTAAAAACACAGTATGGAGTGTGCAAAGGGCCGTACTCAATAAACATTTGGCTAGGTTCACCAGACTTCTCCAAGGTCCTGTTGGATCCCTCAGAGGTAGACCTAGAAGTTAAGTTATTCAGGAACATTTGATCTTAAAGTGTCCATGTTAAATGTGTAAATATAGGCTGATAAAAATAATAATAACAGTGATCAAATAAGTTTAAGCATTTAAATAAATAGAACTCAAAATATTAAAATATAATATATAGCCTATAACTATGTAATTACTAAGTAATTACAAGTGTAATTGCACTGAAACGATCAATGTAAAAAGTGTTAATTTAGCATAAGAGTGTGTTGTCTATGCAGGAAGACTAAGATTATAATTATTATTATTTTGTATTTTATTTACTTTTTACTAGTGTGTGGTCACAAGGCTGTATTACGGTAAAATATTACATTTCTCTGTATGCCCCCCTGACCTATCAAAACAAGAAAAATTACCTATTTGCATGTCTTTGCACTACTAATACTGCTTTCTTTACAAAGCAATGATAAATACTCTGAAAATAATCATCCATCTCAATGCAGAATAACAGTCACCCTCCACAGACTCTCTGGCGCACTCTTGTCAATTTGCACTCTGCGTTCAACGTTAAATGTCTTTTTTTTTTTCTCTCTCTCTGTCTCTCTCATCCTGCTCTCATTTCTATGTGTTCACCCGAACAAGACAGCGCTGAAGTCAGAGAGAGGTCAAGCGCATATGAATGAGGAGAAAACTGTCAGCTTTTACATTACAGAGAAAGAACAGCGATGCATTCATCTCTGTGCAACAATCACAGAAAGTTCATCGCTGTATTTAAATCCAGCTCAGAATCTGGTTATGTCTTAAAAACAGGCAACCAACAGTTATTTAGGACTGCACACGTGCAGGTTAAGGTTAATAGTTACGTAAAGCTCGCCTTGACTGTTATGTAACTTGTTGGAACGTACATTGTCATTTTTCCTTCTTAAGCAAGACGCTTCTGAAAATATACGATGGAGCGAAGGTTCAGTTCCTAAAGAAATTTGGACAGTAAAGTGATTTGTGTTTAACGTTTGAATGTCAAAAAGCTTTGACTTATTTATTTGACATTAGCGTTGTGCGTTTAGGCTGCATGTCATAATTAGACAAAACCCGTACAAGTCTTCGCTCAAATTAAACGGGAATGTTATTCTCTGTTAAAGATGTTGGCGTCGAAAGAGAAGCTTATTAGGCTATCAAAATATATTGATATCTCTATAGAGTCTTGCGATATAGATTTTAGAGAAACATTGACGGCTTTCAATCAGTCGCCCTGCAAGGTCTAAGATTTATATTTAATAGCCTTGTTTATGTTTTAAAAAATTTAATATCAGATATTTGTATTGTTCATAAAATCATAAAATATTTCTTCTGTATGACAATTCACAACTATGGTCATAATCATTTGTATTAGGTCAAGATCGTTCACATTGTCCTAAACTGATTTTAGTGTTTGTGAAACAATGCAAAACAATGCAAAATGATATTTACGGCTATAGCGTGTTTATGAACTGTCATCTGCACGCCTTTTATTGGTTGTTATTAGGCATATTGTGTGTGTAAAATGCACCTGAATGGATTTTTTTATTTTTTTTATTTTAATAGCCATTTTGCCTTAAATTTTGTTTGAATGATGGGGGTACCACAACGGGCAAACTAACAAAAAAACAAAACAAGCACGGATATTTTAGTTAACAGTCATATCCATCAAATAATCTAACGTAGCCACATTGTAATGGCGTTTGTCCATGGATATGATTGTTGTGCTTTTATTTTCTGGGGGAAATAGGAGTAATGAGGATAACAGGCAAGCGAAACGACTTCCTTCAAAAATGTGCATTCCATTGTACGGATCAATACATAACACTTTCTACTGCTACTCTAACGGTGCATGAATGAAAATGTACCAGAACGTTTGAATAGATAGAGTGTTAAATAGAGTCGAACAATTCATTTTATTACCATCATTCACATATCTCAAAACCTAATAACCCGTGGAAGGAGAATATGAGCATATTTCGAAAAAAAATCACCTCCGACATAATGTATTTCGTATTCGCCCCTACTGTTTGATGTGCCAATATGTTTATATTTTCCAGAAGTCAGTATCTCCTCCTGTCGGTGGGCTATTTCTCACGCGCATGCACGCGCACGGCAGTCTACTCTCGCGCCTGCATTTGTGCACACCCCCCCCCCCAAGAGGAACATGTAAACATTGTAGGGTATATCGTATTTTCCTTTAAGCGACTAGGCACCGCTTTGCTACTAACATGTCGCCGGATCGCATTTAAAAACAAAAATACATCCAAATGGCCACGAATTAGAAACACTGCTATGCTCGATTCATTAGTTTCATAGCCTTCGGGCACAGTTTAAATTTGCACATGCTAATGATCTTGTGTTATCTGAGACACACACACAAAGTTGCATGCATGCATAGTACTCCTAATAGTACAGACCGCGTGCTTGCGCTCAGATTGCCCCCTCCCGCCATAGGTAGCCTATACATTCCCTCTCGTATTCTAGAAAACTTTGCACTTTCTGGTTGTGAAGAAATACGCAATGGTTAAACAATGTATCATCTTTTAGATTTTAATATCCAAATAGCATCTTTTGTATCTTTTGAGAATTGTGCACTGGCTATCAAGCACGTTCATGATCTTGATGTGCCTAATGGGGCGATCAAGCAAGTTGCAACCAAGAACAAAAGCCCAACAGTGACTCTTTTCTCGGACTAAAGTCCTTCACTCCTACCCTATAGTGGTCCCAAACAAGCATAATTACGTAAGGCCATGACCAGAGTCAAGTAATGCTAACTATTTCTAGAAAACCACGTAGATGGCTAAGCAAATCCGTCACGTTTTAACGTTTTAATACATTAAACGTTACTCTGGGGACTTGGTTATATTTAATTTCTGACAATAATGAGGGGAACAAAAGTGAAATTAAATTACTTAAATAATAATTCGTCCTGCTCAATTAGTGGTGAAAAATATAAGAGCAAGCATTTTTTTTTTTTTTTTTTTTTTAAGGACTGAAATGTAATTTCCATTTTAAGCGTTACGACTAACTCTTGTCCTTGTGATAGCCTACTTAACACCAGTAGTTATTGTTGTAGTTCTGTGATTGTTTTAATTTAGACTCATGTTATAGAAAAATAAAAATAAAAAAATAAATAGGTTACTTGTTGGAGTTTCCTTGTTGGTATTTCTCCAATTCATTTGTTTAAAGAACAGTCGAGAAAAAAAAAATATTGAAGTCATTTTTGTTGTACGTTTAATTCTTTAATATTGTACGAAAAGTAACCAAACATTATTTTGTAAACTAAATTTTACATACCCTACGAACGCATTTTCCATAAATACCGATTATCTCTAACATGTGTTACCGGTCCTTTACATGCGGATAAATATGGAAAATTGAGTTATATACAAGTAATAATTTCTTGCAGTTGCCAATGCAATAGACAGATAGTTTTATATTTTATCACTTACATAAACAAGATTGACACGGAGCTTCAGGCTTTCACTACACGGTTTATCGACATGACATTAAATAACAACAACTGTGTGCTACTCAGACTGGACTGGAGACGAAATGTTGCACTGGATACAAAAGCACATTAATACTAATCGGTTAGGTAAACGTGTAGACTGTGGTAATACTGGGTAATTCACATTTGGTACACATAAACTATAACATTCTTTTCAGTCAAGACTATTCATCGCAATATTCGTAAAACCATTTCATTTTCCATATATCTAGGGACCACATTTTTTCACAAATTCCCTTAAATTGTATTATGGCTATTTACAAAATAAAATATTACATTTTAAACTAGGTAAATCTTTATGTACAAAACAAAACAGGCTGTGACCTGCTGGTAGCATGCAGTTGAAGTTCTCTGTGCAGTCTTCCGAAAATATAAAAAAATGAAGAAGAAGAAGAAGAAGGGGCGGGGGGCAAAAGAAATGGAGGACAAAAATCGGCTGTCAAGAGCGTTGCACACCCCGTCCATGCACTGCTCTCTCTAGACAGCGGGTTCAGAAAACCGTTCAGATTCTTCACATTGTGTGTGTGTGTGTGTAGGTCCACGCGAGAATAGGCTGACTTTTGAGTCTTGATTCCAAAGCAGTCTTAATTCTGCAGTCTTTTGAAAATATTTACACGTACCATTCATTAAAATTTGACGAAAGGGTGCTGTGGCTGCTCGTGTGGTGAACTGTGGATGATGCTGGTGATATGGAACTGCTGCTCTGGTTTTCTGTGGAAGGGGACACGATGGTGGGCGGCGTGGAGGACTCGTAGCCGGAGCTGGCGGCCGGGGAGGGTTGGGGTCCTTGTGACGAAGCCTCGTGAACCTGCTCCGAAAGCAAACACAAATCACTTTCTAATCTCAAGTAAACTGTAACAAGCACATAGATTCGATCAGTTTGTATTTAGCTCGATTACTTATAGCGTTAGCTTTTATAACATGGCATATAATTATAATTGTAGTGCAAATTTTTCAACACAATAAAAATATTCAATAAGAGGCCAAAGATCAAATTAAACTGGAAAACAGCGTTTCAGTAGGCTACCCAGAAACGAAAAAATAAAATAAAATAAAAATGGAAACGTGCAGAAAATGCATCAAATAACGTAGGTGGAAAAAATAATGAACTGTAGGATAATGTCTTCGTTACCTTCATGTGTTTCCGGAGGGAGCTGGGATGTGTGTAGGATTTATCACACATTTTGCAGAGATATGGCTTGTCAGAGGTATGGACGTGCATGTGTTTCTTACGATCACTGCTGTTCGCGAAGCGCCTGTCACAGCCTTCAAACTCACACTTGAAAGGTTTTTCACCTAACAGAAACACAGAGCAAACATTTCTCAAAATACAATTTTATGAGGCACGTGCATTTAAAAAAAAAAAAAGTTACATTTCTAGATATGCCTACATAAATAGAGCAAATTAATATGAGCAAATATTAAAAGTTACTGTCCCTATTCCACTATACACGACTCACAAAAAAATAAAAAAATAATAACCCTTTAAATTTCGCCCGAATTATTTACGTTAATCTGCAAAGATACTGTACTCTTACGCGTTTAATTTGTTAGATATTATACAACCCATTACAAACATAAATACTATATGAAATATAAATGCTAAGAGTGAACATTTTTGAATAGGACAAAGAAACAAATAATAATAATAATACAGGCATTATTTGCTTGGCAATAAATGCTTATTTACGGCTCCTTAATTACAACAAATACAAAAACGATATCAATAATAATACAAAAAATATGTATATGAAAATAATGAATTTCTTACCGGTGTGTGTTCTTTTATGGATTTTCAGATTTTCCGATCGGGCAAATACTTTTCCACAGCCGGGGAATGGACACGGAAACGGTTTCTCTCCGGTGTGCACTCTGATATGATTCACAAGTTTATACTTTGCTTTAAACGGTTTCCCTTCCCGGGGACACTCTTCCCAAAAGCAAATGTGATTCGACTGCTCTGGTCCCCCAACGTGCTCCACCGTCAGGTGGGTCACAAGCTCGTGCATGGTGCTGAAAGTTTTGTTGCAGGACTTTTTCGGATTCGTCAGCTGCTCCGGTTCGACCCATTTGCAGATGAGCTCTTGCTTTATGGGCTGTCTCATGTACCGAAAGAAGGCCCCTGCCCCGTGATGAGCAGCCATATTCATGTTCATGGGGCCATAGCCGTGCAACTGAGTCGACGCGTAATGCTCGGACCTCGGACTCGCGACGTGACCGTATTGCTCGGCCCTCCCGTACATGTCCCCGGAAAAGCCCAGTCGCATCTGACTGTTCACCACGTTGGAGGACGCGTGCGTGGCCGCTTGCTCGTGCAGTCCCGGGAAGAGCAGGTGCCCAGCGGCGTCAGAGTGTCCATGTGGCCCGGCGAAACTTCCAGCGGCGGAAGCGAAGAGACTGTGCTGCGCGCTCGTGGCGTCTCCGAAACCCCGATTGCGAAAGAGAAAGTCCCGAGTGGAGTTGAAGGCGGCGGTGGAGTACGAGCTGACATGAGTGGGGTGATGATGGTGTCCCAGGGCAGCGGCGGCGGCGTAACCGGGGGCTTGCGAGGAAAACGCTGTTTGGCCAGAGCCAAGATCGTGGGAGCTGTGGTTGATTTTAAAAGCGCCCATACCGTCGGCGAACGGATTGATACCCAAAGCCACTTCTCTGTCTGTAACTTCGCCTGTTGAGTGATGTCTGGTGGAGCCGAAAGTAGTCACTCCAATGGTGGGATACTGTGGTCCTGCGTCCAAGAGCATCTTCAGTCTGCAGCGGTGGAGACTGAGAGAGGAAGAATCTCAAGCAACTGTCTCTGCTTGCTATTTCTCTGACTTAAGTCTGTGCTAGGCAAACTCCGATGCCCTATTCCTATTTACTTTTTCGTCGAGAGGAATTTCCCTCTCCTGCTCATCCGATGCACACGCAAATCATGTGCAATATTGTCTTTTGCGGTTTATCTTCCTGTGGCGCAACTTTCACCTCCTCAGTCAGGCGGTGAGCTTCAGACTGATAGTCGCAATCATTCCTGCAGATAAATGAATTGAAAAGACAACACAGTCCACCCCTGATGAATGGGGAAGGAGGGGGGCAGCACGTGACCCCGTGCTTGGACCATCATTGGAGAGGGCGCTCTCCCCCTACTAACATTCACTCACCAAATAACAGCCCGCCATGCCTCAGCATCAGTGCGATTGGTCGGTTTACATCATCAATCTATGGGATTGTCGGGAGGTTGCTGACTGTGATTTTGCTCTGGATGTTAAAATTCAGAAAACAGACTTTAGTGAATGCATGGCCGAATAATGGCTTTTGTCCTAGACGGAGTAGCTACTTCCACGTTTGGCCTACTTATGTGGCAGCCTGGTGCTTTGAGAAGACCCTGGCGCGCATCTAGTAAACACTCGCTGAAATGTGATACAGTGTGTTCTTACAAGAAACTCATGCGTGTGTTATTTGAAAAAAAAACAAATGCTATGTTTCATATGGTCTTTCCATAATTGTGTAGTTAAAATTACATTTACATTAGTTATCAATATTTATGCCTCAAGTGGTATTTTTTTAGCATTGCCATGTTATTTACATCTTTAAGAAATTAATGCACAAATTTGTAAAAAAAAAAAAGTATTATCTATAAAGATAATTGTAATGCACGGGCTGCAACACCAATAGGCCTGCACGTTTTTGGCTACTTAACAGTGGGCATTGTATAGTTTACTTTATTTACAGTCATCATTTTAATGATGTTCTCACTTTGAGAGATCTCGAGGAAACTATTCCTTCACTGGTTTTGCACGCGCTTCTGCACAGCACTTGTTGTTGGAATCTAATTATTGCTTTTATATTCACATTATATACTTAAACGAAAACGCAGTGCGTTGTAGGCCTCTGATTAACTTCCTTCTTTTTTTTCTTTTTTTCTTTCTTCTTTTTCTTTTATTGAACACCACATGATCTTTTCTCAAACTCATAGGCCTTCCGTAGGTACCTTCAAACTTCAACTCATAGTTTCAAACCTGTGAACGAGGTGTTTCTTTCTGTAATTCATATTTAACCTGTGTTTTTAAAAGATTACGGCCGTAATGTATCACCCTTGTGTGTGAGTAAAACTTGTGGGTTGTGGAAGTTGTGAAGTGGGATTTCTCTCTGCAGGAAACTCCGGCGGCTGGAGTTCAAAGCCGCATGAACAGACGAACCATTAAAATATCATCCAGACTGCAGCCTTCAGCTCCATACACTCTCAAACTCCTTCCAGTGAGAGAGAGAGAGAGAGAGAGAGAGAGAGAGAGAGAGAGAGAGAGAGAGGGAGAGAGAGGGCCAGGCGAAGCTGTTGAGTTGAATGTTTTGTCTAACGGACGTTATCTTTATAAAAGAAATCTGGACGGTGTCTTCAACAGGTGAAAAACGGTAAGACTCGAGCGTGGGGACGAAATAAGTTTTCGAGGCGGAAATGATTTGGAAATGTTAACCAAGGTGTTTTAATAACGTGTGTTTTGTTTTTTTTGTTTTGTTTTTGTTTGGTTTTTTTTTATTAATTTTTTTTATATGCAAGTATTGCTTGCAACAGTTAAATTAGTTTTTTTTTTTTTAAAAGACTGGAATAATTTAAGTGTACTGTATTATAATTATTATTATATTTTGTCTAAATTAAAAGCTAAAGAATATCAAAAGGACAAGCACACATATTCTGTTTGGTGCTATTCAACTTTTTTTTCTTTTTTTTTTAATCTTCTTAAAGTATCTGAGCCAAAATGCGCCCTAAGAGTAAAAAACAAACAAAAAAAACGCAACTTTATTTTAACTACTGAAAATATAACAATTAACAATGACTTTGTGTTTAGAAAGTTTTTTTGTTGTTGTTGCTGGGTTTTTTTTGTTTTTTTGTTTGTTTTTTTGGCCTGCAATTGGATTTGGTCAGAGTTAATGATTTTGGCCAATATTTGACTCATTGCTGAGTTTTCCATTGTCTTTATTGTCAAATCAAACGCGTATTGTGTCTTTGCATATATTCCCCCCTTCACTGCACGAAAATACCTGAAAAATAAACTTTAAGTTACATGCTAAAGAAATTCCTGAAAATTGCAACTGCGATCCATTCGACCATGAGCCCCAGCCATTTGACTAACTTATTCACTATTCAACATAGTTCATACAATGTTTACGTATTTATGACACGGATTGTGTGGTTTTGTCACCAGAGGCCTGACAGATCAATTCATGACCTTCCTCAAGGGAATACCAATTTATTTGCATCAGTAATTGAATGCATCTTGACCTTGATTAAAATGAAGCCACCTAAAGTTGAAGAAATGTCTAAGGTCACGCTTTTATTATTTTCAAAGATTACATTTGTGGATTTTAGACTTTTGTATTCACATGTGACCATAATACGTGAACATAAAACGATCACAATGGCCTTCAGATAAAGTAATGTTTCCGTGAAATGCGATGTTCAGTCTAGCAACCACAAATAAAATAAAATAAAATAAAATAAAATAAAATAAAATAAAATAAAATAAAATAAAATAAAATAAAATAAAATAAAAATCTGAAAGAAAAAAACTTTGTGCTATGTCGCGTCGGTTTCTACGGTTTGCACTGATATGCTGTAATAAACTATAGCCTATACCTTTGAATTAAGTTGCAAAGCAATGTGGGCTGGGGTGTCAACTTTTTCCATTTTTCATCGAGACACATGGGCACTAAAACAATGGAAATGCTGTTTCTGTACGGTCACGTATAATCCGCGTCATTCCTGTGGAGCTTGAACATATGATATTTGACCAATCTAATAGTAACTTCATGACCTTTGTAAGTCAGTTCACCGTCCTCCTAACTGTGCCTGGCCGGTTTGATTAAGATAAGCTTTAAAACAGAGATTAGGTTATCATTCTGTATTGGAGTTATAGTATTTGCATTTTTATTGTACACGGAGGAAACATTCCATGCTCCAAAACTTCTTTCACTACGTCACTGTGATTTAAACTGCACTGTTTACCTATGGCTTATTTCATTGCATATTGGAAAATTAGATGCAAAAACAATATCAGATCAAAGTTTTATTTTGTATTATTATTTATGCTATTTTGGATTTTTTTTTTAATATATATATTTTTTTTATATAACTATATGTTTTCTCTTTTGCGCAAACACTTAACACTTAAAACACTCTGCATTGTGTGTGTGTGTGTGTGTGTGTGTGTGTGTGTGTGTGTGTGTGTGTGTGTGTGTGTGTGTATATATCTATCTATATATATATATATATATATATATATATATATATATATATATATAATATGCTATTAATGTTGTGGAAGTAGTATGGAATTTAACATTTCATTTATCATATTCTACACCTTGTGTACACTTAAAGCACCAATTAGATATACATCACCGACCATATCTAAAGCCAATTTTATATCTTGAAATATCAGCATTCGCTTAAAATGCTCAAGCTTTTTCAAGCTTTTTATACAAGATCGGCTGCAACACAACAGCCGGTTGTTGATTCATGGTTGTACTTTATTCATAACAGGTGCACTGTCAACAGTGTGTTTATGAAATAACGGTGGGTAATCTGTGATATACATTTTACGTTTCGGAAAGACTGCATTAAATGTGTATTAGGATTTTTATTTAGCAGTTACTCGAGCTTTTTTGCCAAGACTTTGCTTTGCTTTGCTGCCCTGTACACTTCTGATGAAGCACCACCTCCTGTGTGCCTGATCCGCCGCCGCTGAACAACTGGGGCCGAAAATTACCCCCGATCATAACAACAGGTCTTTTGCGATACTTTTTTCCCCCTATGGACAATAGGCGACCTTCGCGCTTTTCACAAGACACCGATCCCATGACGACGCAGAAGCACCAGGAAAAAAGGGGGTGTGAAAACTTTTTTTCAACAAAATGGTTAATTACAGGAAAAAACAATCGGGGTCTGAGCAAGCAGCGTGCTACTGCAAACTTTAACTTTGTACTAACCGCCGTTTTCGAGGTTTATTACGAAGCTTTTTGATGCGTTCTATAACGGACTACCAGACGGAACATATGTTGCATTTTTATAGCATGCAAGTCCACTCTTTCTAGTTTGCCTATTGCGGTAAGTAGCTAAAACACGCTATTTTAAAGCGCAGTCGCACGTTTTCCACAGCTGTAATATAAAGAAGGGATACATTGCTTCGTTACAACTTCGGGGTTGCAGTTAAAAGTACAATAACCTTTGCATAACAAAAGCATTTTTTTCATCCGCTGCCTGAGGCTCGGCGCATGCGCGCTCGCTGTTTGCTGTCACTAAAACATTTTTCTTCGCATTGGAAACTGTCACGAGTGACGTCAATCACGGAGCACTGACCAATTAGAGCGCTCGGTGATTGTTTGGCTCCACGGGCTGCAGCGCCTACCATGAATCTCTATTCAGTATATCAAAGCGTCCTGCTGCTGCCTCTCAACCGAATGGGATTCCACGTAGGCACTGAGATAGCAACTAAACTTTAGGGGAAGTTTAATTTTTTTTTCTTCTTCTTCTGTATTCTTCAAAGCGATTAAAATATATTTGTCATCATCATTATTATTATTTTGCCTGCTGTCAAGTTATTCTAAAATTAGGAGTAATGAGCGTGGATGCTTTGGGAAGCCCTGTGATGGACCCCGCGTTTTCCAAACGGAACACGACGCTGAGATTAGTTGACTTGGCAGGGGCTCACCACCATCACCATCATCACCACCATACCCCTCAGAGCGTGACAGGCTTCCCGGGGTTCAGCAGCCATCCACACTCAATGGCTCACTCGCACCCTGGGGAGATGACTGCGGAACCCCGCCTGGGGCCGAGTCCATTCGGGCCAGAACACATGGGGCACTCCGCGGCCCTCAAAATCAGCCCAACCCATCATTATCCCCACCACCATCACCACCATAATCATCATATTGCAGGCCACAGTGAAGTGGTCTCCAGTCAAACGGGAGCTTTTGGCCCGGTGCAGGCTGCAACGGTTCCGTACTCTATGTCTCACACGGCCCAGGCGCTATCCGCAGGTAGGGATTTCCTCATTCGCCGAGATTTGACAGCTCAAGCCATGCCCGTGCTGACCGATCAGACTTCTGGTTCAGCCTCTCACCACGGAATGTTTGTCTCAACAACAGGTAGCTATCCGGGACACTATGGTCATCACCCCGACCCTGGGAACCATTCTCTCTTCCCTGGACTTCATCACGAGCAGCCATCTACCGGAGCACCAGGTGGCCAAGCCTTGAACGGACAAATAAGGTTAGGAATACCTGCCGAAATGTACGTTCGGTCTGATCATTTGAGTCAAGTAGCGAGCTCCAGGGCAGACCCGTTCTCTGCTTCTCCGCTGCACGGATACGGCGGGCTCAATCTGAACATGAATCTCAGCGCACACCACCACCACCACCATCACGGAGCTGGCGCGTTTTTCCGTTACATGAGGCAACCGATCAAGCAAGAACTCATCTGCAAGTGGTTGGAGCCAGAGCACTCCGCCAAGAAACTTTGCTCCAAAACTTACAGCACCATGCACGAACTGGTGACGCATGTCACTGTGGAGCACGTTGGAGGACCAGAGCAAGCGAACCATATCTGTTTTTGGGAAGAATGTCCACGAGAGGGAAAGCCGTTTAAAGCGAAGTACAAACTTGTGAATCACATCAGAGTGCACACCGGAGAGAAACCGTTTCCCTGCCCATTCCCCGGCTGTGGAAAAGTATTTGCCCGATCGGAAAACTTGAAAATCCACAAGAGGACACACACAGGTCAGTGACTTCATTTGCTGTCCCTTAGGACAATTGAGTTAAATACTAGCGCCTCATAATGCTGAAGTGTAAACAAATCGATGCACTGCAAGTTTATTAATGACGTGAGCTAGCTTGCATGCTACATAGATGAACAGTTTTTTTCTAAAATGCCGCTTTGTCTATATATTTTATAGAAATGTAACGGCTTATCTGTAAAGAGTTTAGCAGAACACTGGCCTCATTTTCAATGTTATCGTTGTTATTTAATGCATTTGATGAATACATCTATTTAGTTTACACTAATAGAATAGCATATAGCATACTCGTTTAGCAATACGTAGTTTTTAAAAGAAAAACAACCACAACGGCAGAACACTGTTGAGTGTAAGTTACTTGATTATTATTATTATCATTAATATGGTGCGTTGTAAGAAAAAAAAATGCATTCCTTATGCTTCATCCAGCTTCATGATGTCCCAAGACATTCATATTTTTGGGGCCTACTGCGTCCAGTTTTGTCGGCTGTAAAAAAAATAAGAGATGAAAAGACAGTCCTGCCTTTTCCCCCCACTATAAATCGCATAAATATGGACATCGGCTGTTTATATTAGAATTATTGTAAGTTGTACACAAGTGTTTACCTACTTTGCAAACTGTTATAGGCTACGCTGCTTTTTACTACATTATGGAAATTAGTAACAGTTGTTTTTTTTTAAAGATTTTTTTTATTTTTTTATCCCAGACATATTTGTTGAAGTTCTCTGTAATCCCCTCAGAACGGTCTACATGAACATGGTAGCATTTTTAGAGAGCTAGTGTCTTGTTTTGCTTACACTGCAGTGTGTGTGTGAGAGAGAGAGAGCGTGTGCGCGCGTGTGTGTGTAAAAGGCTTTAGAAAGAAACTGTCCAAATCGACTTTCATTAATTGCATCAAGAGACAAGCTGTTGTAATTATTTGCATTTATGTCTGAACTGTGACGATATAAGAAACTACGTATTCACTGTTGACAAACTTCAGATTGGCCGCATGCAACAAGTCGGTAAAAGTTCTGAAAGTAAAACAGTCGTGACTTAACACTAACAGTATAAACTTTATATTTATTACTAAGTTTATTTTGATTTTATTTAATGCGTTTTGAGCTCTGTGCAACTGGAAGAATGTGTTTACTTTTTTTCTTTTTTCTTTTTTGCACTTTTGCACTAGATTTAGTGGATTTAGTTGATAAGGTGTTTTTTTTTTTTTTTTTTTGCATTTTGGCATAATAAGGTTTTCAAAAGGAAACTGTCGTGTAACGATTACCTGAAAACTACATTTAAGATAACCTTTCGGTTTTGATGTTTAACCAACGTTGTTTATGACTTCTGTGCGCCCTAGCTTGGGCGGTATTTGAATCTTTGGTTATGAATATGGTTTCCCAAGGGTCTCTTCCTTGCTGTTTTCTTGTAGTACACTAATATTCTTGATTGGCTTTCTCGGCCCAACAGCTGAAGGTCAAATTGATATTCAGCGAGCAACTGTAATTAGACAGCAGCAATTACGTAGTCTTATAAACTCCTGGAGCTTATGTCCTTCGGAAATAAGCGTGATGTGATTAAATGTAATTAATTCAAACATTTCTGTTGCCTGGCCGGCTTCTCCAGCAGCTATTATTGTTACAGAGGGACAGGCCTAATAGCAGTTTAGATGGTGGATCAGATGTATTTTATGAGATCTTCATGCTCGACATTCCAAATGTAAATGAAACTACTATGAGAGCGCGTGCATGCTTTAAAAAAACGGATGTCCAATAATCTGTAATTGTGAAAATAAATCATTGCAGTCTGATTGTTTCAGTCACAAGGGGCTTTGCCATGAGAGCAGACAGAGCAGTAAAAAGATAATCACGATATCATGGGGCTCATGTGACCTGATTTCAGACTGACATGCGTTTGACTAATGCAAAGTGTATTTGGTTATGCGCTCGTTATAATGATGTGCGTCGTTACAATGATTACACTTGTGATGTTCTTTGTCTATAATGACCATTGTCCATAACTGTTTTGTTGTTTTAGGTGAAAAGCCTTTCAAATGCGAGTTTGACGGCTGTGACAGACGGTTCGCCAACAGCAGTGACCGGAAAAAGCATTCCCACGTACACACTAGCGATAAGCCGTACAACTGCAAAGTCAGAGGTTGTGACAAATCGTACACGCATCCCAGCTCTTTGAGAAAACACATGAAGGTGCACTGCAAGTCTCCACCTCCGAGTTCTGGTTACGAATCATCGACTCCATCTCTTGTTTCTCCTTCATCGGACTTGGGACGGGAGCCAGCTCCCTCTGCGCTCTCCGAGCCGCTCTCTTCATCGTCCCAGCCGGCCAATTTAAGCGAATGGTACGTGTGTCACAGCTCCGGTGCCAGTGGCCCTCAGACCCCACCCAGCGGTTCCTCCACGCCGGGCCACACGGAGGGGCCAACGTACGGCAATCCTGAGCGGAGGGACGCCTTCTAACAAAATATTAGCCCATAACAATAATTTGACAAAGGGACTGAAATGACTTTGACATCTTTTCTTATTTGGACAGTCCATTTTGGACTGAACGGTCACAGGCTGACGTTCAAAGAGTAGGCTTGTCCACTTTTACTGCCTTACTGAAGGATGCACTGGCCCTTTGACAGCTAATGTCACTGCCCAACCACCAATCGATTTAAAACATGTCCCGAGTGTCTATGTTTATAAATAGTGTACTGGCCGTACGCATGTCACTGTATCATTTTGTAAATTTCCGCTTTGATTTCAATATCTTAATTTATTTTTTAATCGGTAAAGAATTTCTTTTTGTAATATTGAACCAAAGTGCTTAATTATTAAATCTGTACAGTTGTAAATGACGACGTTTTAATGTCTATGTGTGAACAGTACTTTTGCAAGGTTTTGTCTTTAGGCAATTTTTAAATGTTTGCTACTCTACTTTGTACAAAACTAATATTCCGGATTATTTGAATTTCATAAAGACGTAGACTCTTTCCTCTTTTTTGTGCTTTCTCCAGCCCGAGCCAGTTTGAAGGAAACAGCGTTATTGTATTTGATATGACGTTTCATTTATGATTAGTCATTTATCAATGTGGTTATTTTGTGATTTTGTAAAACTTGTCAGCAATCCATTTTTATGAAAAATATGAATTATCAGAAGAGACCTTAAAATGTGTACCGAAATGCCTTGTACGTTGTCAGTATTTTGAATAAATTGTGTATGATGCAAAGCTAAAAGACCTTCTTAAGCTTTATAGTGGGGAAATAATATATTGATTAGTCATCATTTAATACAAACCCCCTAATTGATCCAAATATGCATGATCCTAAAATAACTCAAACATCATAGTAGATACAGCCAACGTAAAATAAATGTAATTCTCTAAGCGAACCCCATTGCAATAACTTTTTTATTTCCTTTTGTATTGCTTATACACACAGATATACCCTAGCTTTACACTCCAATTACATGGGCAGCAATTGATGAAAGAGTTGCATATTTTCACACAGACTTCAAAGAGTCTTTTATACAAAGAGACATTTTTTTCCACGACGGTGAATCTTCATGGTGAGTTAAGATTTCAATAGCAAAAGCCCAGTCAAATTTAAATAATATGGGCGACGGGGCCGTGGAATATGTTCTGTCAGAAGGAATGCAATATTTGCTCTGAAGAAAAAGAACTACAAACTACGTTTTCATTTTCTCAAACGAATGTTTATTCGTTCGTTTATTAGTTTGGCTATGTTTCCTGGTTTTAAAATAACTGAAAAAGTCAACTGTAGAAAAGAAAAAAAACTTGATTTTCACACGAGGAATATTACCGTGTTCATTGTTTTTGAATAACAACTTATGATATCCATTGCATATCCGAGCTAATGTACAATGTTAATTAATAAATGGTTCATTAAGTAATGATACATATCAATATCTATTTCTACACTTTAGGAATCGTCATCCAACGAATGCAAAAATCTACCGATGTGAGCTTAGCTAAAACATTCTCAACTGATCCCTTTAAAATGGCAAACTCAGCGTTATGCATCGAATTTGTGTGTGACTGTATAGCACGTTTAGCTTTTAAACTTTTTTGATGCATACATTGTAAAATAAATACACCAGGAAAAGGCCAAACAGTGGCGTAGTCTAGTGTCAGAGCTGTATCAGAGGAGAAAGGGATAGTTTGGTCTCAATTGAAACAGGATCCTTTGAAGTGATTTTATTATCAAGGGATTCTTGCATGTCGTCTAAACGACGCTGATGACATGGAAAGGCTTCTCTGTGTCTCCATTTTGATCGTGCAAATGTGTTTCAAGTTTTTCATTCCATTCAACAAAATAAGAAGAGACGAAGTGACCAGAAACAAGTACTTCCAAGTAATTTTAACTATCGACAAGCTGCCTTCCTCGGGCTCCTGGTGAGCCTGAGAGCGCGCACGCTCGTCCGCGGGTCAAAGTTGCGATTAAAGGGAACAGAACAATAAATGTTTCTTTTCAAAAGTTTCCCGCTTTTGAATAGTATCGAATGCGCTTTCCCTATTCTCTCTCCAAATAAGCCAACCATTCGTTAGTTGGTAGGCCTATATAGGCCTATATAACTGTTGTAACCAGCGGTGTCGAGCTGTTTTGGGAAACGTATTGTAAATTTCTCAATTAACCATTCCAGAATAACAGTCTCCGCCGTCTCCTGAAAGAAGCTACAAGGGCAATAATAATAATAATAATCGACTTCTTCCAAATGCAAAGGAAGCGCTTACAAGTGTTAAGTGAAACACAAATGAAACACGAGACACATCCATTTAACCTTTCAAATTCTTATGCTAAAAGTTAAATTATAGTTTATTCACAATATGGTGGACTTTGCCAAACTATGAATTCGTTTTCTCATTATATTAAGCAATAGCCTGCCTCTCTAAAGGAAGCAGGAGGGAGGAAAAAATCTTCTTTGTTAAATGCAAACCAGGGCTCATTTGAGTGTGAAATATAATTTCTTTGTGAAATAATTGAGGCGATAATCACACTTCCGGAAACTGTCCTGCATTATTTAACAAAGCTCTTTTTATAGGGGATTAGCGGTTCTCTCCACACCATTCAACGCTCTATTTAATGTCATAATTACATGACAAGGGCTGACTGGAATTCGCATGCAAAATGAAAGGACAGGTGCAATGGCAAATAAATACAAATATAAACTAGTCAATAACACAAAGCAAGTTAAAACAAAAAAGGCTACTTTTAGACCTCTTTGCCCCCTCCAGCTCAAGCCTACACCAACTAACTGACTGTTCAAATAGTTTAATAAGTAGTGTTACTTTGCATTAAATTATGTTACTTTGCACTTAATTATACTGTATCCATTGCATTGTCTTTAAAGTTTAATGTCTATCAATCAATCAAGTTTGGATATTTTTATTATGCGCAACCTTGCCAAGGTTTTGATTTCTAGAAGGGTTATAAAGATTTGGTCTTAAATTAGAATTCAACTTGAATCGACCTAAAGCCAAGACTTACAAATAGGTAATTCATGAAGTGTGTTATATTGAACATTATGAGTTAAAGTTAAGTACAACCATTTGCCAAATTTTATACATTTATAATGCTGCGATAATGCAGTGTACCACATCCCAGTATACACCATTTGTTTAGCAATATGACACGTTTTTAAATATAACTGTAATTCATTACAGTATAATAACACATGCATTTACATTTGCACATGTATACATGCATCTTATTTAATTAAAACACAAACACTGTTATGAAAAAGATGTAAGATTTTTTGGTTACACTTTATGTTAAGGTATCTTTGTTACACTGTTATTAAACAAGTACTGAGTTATAATAATTAACTCACTATAGGGTTAAGATTAGGGTTTGGTTTGGGATTAGTTGCATGTAATTATGCATAATTTATAGTTTTTCCTATACTAAATACATATAACATATGTAACTGACTCTGTAAAATAGTGTTATCTTATCTGAAAACAAGTTCTACAAGTTAATATTGCACTAACAGAATTTTCCTCTAGCACCTGTAAATATGGCAGCAACAGGAATAAAAATAGGATTGCATTTAGTTTAACAACGTGAAACAAACTTGAACTTAACACATTATGACATCACTTCCTGCACCGTTTGGAGGTGGAATGCAGAAGAGAAATGTAACTGCCATAGACTTAATGAAAAGAAATAGCGAGAAATGACTAATAAATTGGGTAGCCTGATTGAATAAGCGCCTAAATATCCACCATCATCTATTCGTCGGCGCTGAGTTATTGTACTTTCATGGATGAAGGAGTTTTTTCTCCAGTGAGAATCAGCCCCTATAGTTAGCAGAGTGAACACTGATCTCTAACAACCTTCAAATAATGTAGCAGAATGTGCCGCACTACTTCGCACCTGCACTCTGAATGGGAACCTTCTTTCAATGTAAGATACGCTTGTTGGCCTTGAATCTCAAAGCAGCTGCATGAATGAGTCGAGCGACCCGTGCTTATTTCGCTTCCTTTGATCTCTGATCTCTCTCTCTCTAATTTGTTCGTATAGTCTGCAACAAGGACTTTCTATTTGCTATTAAAACATTAGTGTCTATAAGGGCCACATGAACAGGATAGATGCCACGCAAAGCAGCGCGCCATGTGGGGAGCATCGTGCACGTTTCCACTAAAAAACATTTAGTCAGTGAAAGCACATGTCATTGCTGTTTTATTCAACGGCAATGCGTTTAAGAATCCAAGAAAACACTGCATTCTTTAAAAGCCATTGGAAAGGTGATCATTTGCTGAATGATTGGCTGCTGAAATGAGGAACATTTTTCCTCTAAATATATTAGGTCCAAGTTAAGATGCAATACAAAACCGATGTGCACTCTGCATTCATCGTTGGTAAGTTGCCAAGTATTAGGCCTACCTGCAGTTATTTTATCTCTAGTATTTATGCATATTCACCACCAACCGCTTCATGTTTCACGTGACTAAAAAGAAAAAAGAACACAATTAAGCGTGTTTTAGTTCACCTTTGCCTAGAGGATTTGTTATTTATTTATTTGTTTGTTTGTTTGTTTGTTTGTTTGTTTGTTTGTTTGTTTGTCTGCGTGACCTGGACACACGCAATATGTTCAGCTAAACCCATTTTATTATTGATCCAAAGGGAAATACCTCTATCGTAAACATTGTTAACTCAGTTGGATGTCCTTACAGAACTCGCAGATATTCCAGTTTAATTCAATGTACAGCATTCAGAGGTGTCTATCACCGCACAGACCGGCACCGAAATGCAAACAAAAGTAACTAAATTAAGTGAATTTCCATATTTGCTGTGCTCCCTATGGATGGTCCACCTTAATCTCCAGATGCCTAAACCGACTGGTCAAAGCTGTGCTGGCAATAGGCCATGTATAGTCTTCTAAAACGATGATACCAGAGGCATCAATCAATGCAACTGCTCCAGCATTAAGCGTGCGTTACAATAGGGTAATGATGATAATGAAAAGTAAAAATAATGAAATCGTTTTTATGGGAGTATCAGATTTATTTAAGTGGGCCATACATCATCACCATGGGCAAATGATAATGAATTGCAGAATGTGCCCTTCAGCGATTAAGTATTTCTGAAATATAATTTATCATCTCGCGGTTCATATTTCATATTATGAGCAGCATATGAGGTTTGTGTAGAGAAAGGGAAAGGGAGGCGAGAACGTTTTTCAGCTATGAAAGTTTAAGGCAGAAGAAGAAAGTGTTGTCTCAAGATATCCGCAAAATGGAGACGTCGAACTACAAATATGTATTCTTCCGTGTCATGAAACATTACACTAGTCCCTGTCATCGGAAGACAGCGTTGCCCAGCAAAAGCAAATCTTTGGTTTCATCTGACACGGCGTATAATGGTGCTAGAATGGTTGGTTATTGTATATGGTCAGTAAAGAGGTGAACTTAAAGAGTGTGTAGAGTGTTCTACAAGACACGCTGTCACATGCTTCCGTTTGAACATCTGCACTAACCAGACATGAACCTCTGGAAAACAATCACATATATCACCAAAATAATAATAATAATAATAATAATATTATAATAATAATAATAATATTAATAATTATATATATATATATATATATATATATATATATATATATATATATATATATATATATATATATATATATATATATATATATAAATAAGTTATGACAACATACGTTTTTACATTGCTTTAACTCATCAAATTAAGTTTCAACTTTTTTATAAGTTAGCCTATACAAGATTCAACAAATTTTTCTAAGTCAGTTTAATGTAATCTAAGTTGAAATGATTTAAACATCCAAGTTCATTGGACTTAATTTAGGGGCAGCATTGTTTAGTGTGTGTGTGTGTGTGTGTGTGTGTGTGTGTGTGTGTGTGTGTGTGTGTGTGTGTGTGTGTGTGTGTGTGTGTGTGTGTGTGACATATATAGCATATATATATATATATATATATATATATATATATATATATATATATATATATATATATATAATTATTATTATTATTATTATTATTATTATTATACAGCCTCAGCAACAGGTTGTGAATCGGTTTTGTGAAACTTTCCGCAGGTGTCGGGTTTCAGAGGTCTGAGAGTAACAGTGGAGATTGACCTCTGGCACCTGAACGAGGCATGTTTCAGGATTCTGCTGTGCGAGGAAGCGCCTTCACACACACACTCTGACACCCGCCATGAACAGATCAATTTACATTTAAGGTAAAGAAGTGCATAGGGCAGCAAACTGCCTGGAATGAGAGCATGAACTAGGTGAAAAAGAGTTTAGAATAGAATAGAATAGAATAGAATAGAATAGAATAGAATAGAATAGAATAGAATAGAATAGAATAGAATAGAATAGAATTTAAAATGCCATATCTAGACTAGGAATTTGGGAAAAACAGAAGCGCAAATAGATGAGGCACGCTATCATGCATCATAGTAGCCTAACGCGTGAAATGTTTCAGACATGCAAATGTGCACTGCCAACATGACGTTTTAAGTCATTGGTTTATGTGCACTATTTCACACGACGCTCGGAAATGTGCTGTGCATGGTGAAAGCACAGTTTGAGCAGGGGAATAATTCGTGTGATCACTCTAGCAGCAACGCAGACTTTGGGTCATTTCTTCATCTCCCGCAGAAAAGACATTACGCCTCTCATATTTACATACCCTGTAATATTTGCCAAACATTCATAAATTACAAATTAATGAAATGTTCCACGGCCCTCTGAGATCACTCTAATGAACATATGGAGCATTATGTGAATTTTTGACACATCTTTGTTAACTTTAATGTCTTTTGCATCATCACGGTCTATTAAACAGCATTACATCTGTGCTGTCACAGTGACTACATGACCTGCTGAAGGTATCAACACACAACCCGGAAACAAATGACCCACAGACAGAGAGGAACAAAGAAGAGCTCCGCATGACCTGAGATCTGCCATATACTGTAGAATTAATGAATGTATTTCAATATTGTAAAATATTTTTTTCCATTTTTTACATCCTGCAATCGTGCAAAATAAAGATCTTATTTTTGAAATACGTAAATTTCCCTTTTAGTAAGATCATTATTTTCTTTTTTCATTTTTCTTTTTTTTTTTTTCAATACAGCATGTATCATCTTTATTGTCTTTGTGTTATTGCAATTAAGCATATTGTTGTTGCTGATGACGGGTGGTGTTTTTTCGTGTCTTTTCGATTATTCATAATTTGTGCATTGTTTTTTTATTTATTTAGTGTACGTTATTTAGTGTGTGTGTGTTTTTGAAGGTGAGTCTCCGAGTGAAATGTCAACAGCCACCTGCGTGTTGGTAAAGCACGACGCTTGAAGGGGGTGTGGATCAATATTAATCACCGGCAAGTAAAGTGTCATTCAACTGCAGTTCATTTCCGCTCCGGCATTCTTTCTCTCTTTCTTTCTTTCTTTCTTTCTTTCTTAGAGCTACAGACGCGTGGCCAGGCTTCCAACATCGACTTTTCCAATTAGACACACACAAGACAAGTTATCTCGATACATGCGCTCTCTGTACTTGACAAATGACACGTTTTCAAGTCTGTCTTGGAGGAAATTTAAAGGTGTAGATGAAGGAAAGAAATTCCCGTTGAGTGTCAGTAGCAACCTTTTCTGATGTATAATGAAACAACTCTTCCAATCTTTTTTATTAATACGAAATCTTTTTTCCCCTGACAGCACCAAAACAAAGTCATGTTTACAAATTGCCAAAAACATATATAATAAACGTTTTGTATGAAAATAACACCATAAGAGGGACGTTATTATTATTATTAATATTGTTGACGGTTGTTTCAATATGGGAAAAAATCATAAACAGAGTTGATCACAAATATCAAACCTTACATTAAAATTGTCGCCGACATTTCAAAAACATTCCCGCTACCTCATGCTGCATCTATAACGTCTTGATTCTGACACAAAACTGATGATCTTTCTATTAAGGTCCAAAAACATCATAAAAAGGGCAGACTTATGTCTAGCGAGACTTGTCCCGTTGTGCACGAGTTAATTCATCAAAAGGAAAGTTTCTATAAGTGTTTTTTTTTTTTTTTTTTTTTTTTACCCCATATAATGAAAGATTTAAATAATAAGTCGACCACTGTGACATTCTTTGGACTTGGGCTATTTTTCATAATACTCTTTTGTGTGGCTGAGGAAACTCCACAGACGAGGGCTGAGGAATAGTCTGAGATTTCCTCCATTTTTTTTGCACAGAATCAGTGTTAACAGCTAGTTAAAATGTGTAGATTCAGACGCTGGCTGTACCAAAGAAATTTTTTGGCATAAAAATGATCTAAGAGACAAGGTAAGAACTGTTTTTTTTTTTTTTTTTATAGAAAAAAAGGATGAAACAATCATGGATGACCACATAACATGTATATTGCTTGCATGATGCACGATGGAAACCAACGAATAATATAGGCATCTGGACGTTTTCCGTTTGAACATAATTAAGTATATGCTTAAAATCAATTGTTTCCCGAGCTCAGTGAGGGTCCATGGCTGCAAGCAGAGAGAGGCCTATTTTTGCACGTGTGAAAGCAGGAAGTAGCTCTACCTGTCATTCATTAAGACGACACAAACTCAATAGAGAGAGAGGAAGCGAGATTGGACCTCCTCGTTATACCTGCCGCGCAATTAGTGTTACTTGTTTCTTTAATCCGTCTGTCTCCTCACAGTTATAATTGAACTTGCGGAGCGAGAGGGAAGCACGCAAACATTAAAAAGTGTGGTGCATATTAGATTCATATGTCACCAAAGTGTAAAAGGTATTAGTGCAGTTCAGAATTTTCAGTATTGATAGTTAGAGGAGATTCGCATTGAGCGATCTTGATTTTAAGGCATGCAAATATCAATCTCCATATTCTTAGATAGATAGATAGATAGATAGATAGATAGATAGATAGATAGATAGATAGATAGATAGATAGATAGATAGATAGATAGATAGATAGATAGATACGCCATGAGGAGATATAATAAAGTGGTGCCCCGTCGACCTGTAGGTGAATCAGCACACACTTGAACTGGAAAAGGACTTGACCTTTGCCTTTATGTTGTCCTCCAGTGTTTGTCTAAATGACAATCGGCCTTTCTAAAGGACTTGCGCAGGCCTGACACCTCCTTTTCATCAGATGGATGTTCGCACAGAGAATGAATCCCGTAGATGTGAATGGCTTCTAGATGTTTGTAAACCGTTTTTGTGTCTGGTCTCTGTTTTCAATCAATGTTAAGACAGTGTGTGCTCATCGTGTGTGTGTGTGTGTGTGTGTGTGTGTGTGTGTGTGTGTGTGTGTGTGTGTGTGTGTGTGTGTGTGTGTGAGGAGGCATCATGGTTATATAGGCCTAATACATTATGTTAAAATTCATATAAAAATGGCAGAGTTATTACATGGATCTGAGTCATATTTGATAGTCTGTAGTTTGGGGACTGCTAAAATCATAAATTCCAGTCGATATAGCCAATGGACTATAAAAAAGAATAAAAAAATAAAAAGACAAATTACTTAATCACAATTAGCTTTTTATTGGCCTTGGCTACTTTGCGCATTATCAAATCTGTGGGGCAAAGGAAACCGACTTATCTGAAACATTTAATGAGGTGTCCCCTTAAAAACCCTAAATGAAAATAAAGCAGCATAGTATGATTTATGAAAGCAGATCATTTTTTTTTATATATATATATATTTTTTTATAGAAGGTTTGGTCGTCTAAATGTCCAATTAGACTCTGCGTTCCTTTTGGAAATTAGTTTAGCAACAAGTATAGGACTTGATTGAACGCCGAGATTCACGAAAAACTAATATTTCTAGATTTGGTTAGTATCATAAAAACTATAGTTGGTTTAACTTAAAAACTAAGCTACCTGGATGCCTTAGAACTTTGAGTTAATTGAAATAAAAAAAATTAGTTAATACAACGAAATAGATTGGTTTAATTAATAGAAAATCACAATACTATCTGAATCTGAACCACATTAATTATCTATAGATTTGACAAATGGAAAAAGTTGTGATAAATCATGAAAGCAATTTTTAACAGTGAAGTGAAATAACACTTTAGTAGCTTTAATGTTGTTTACTGACGTTTAAAGAGTCTCACTGGACTATGTAATGTTTAAAGAAATTATTGCTGTTGTTAATTATTGATGTTTTAATACTCCATTTAAAAATAGATTACATTTAAAATGCATGTTTGAAGGATAGTGAGAAGGACTGAGAGAGAAGGGAGAGAGGTAGTGCGCGCGCGCGAGGGAAGGTGGATTGGGTGGAGGGAGGGAGGGAGAGAGGGAGGGAGGGTTACTTGATGATTGCTCTGTAATTCAAACAGAGAGCCATGAAAGTTGACACTAGACATATAAAAGCCGCATCTCGGAATTAATGCATGGTCCATATTAAACACGCTGGCCAATGGGGACCAGATGAACCTCTGGATTTCGGTATCAAATTAGCAACAATAAAAGTTCATTTTGACTTTACAATTACTTTTACAGCGACTTCGTATTATTTTACTCATGTATCTGTCTTCATCAGCTGGTTCATTTCATATGTGCATAATTTGAAACTCCGCTGAAAAATTCTTAAACTGTATGACATCAATCATCAATTATCTGGTTTTCCACATTGTCCAGTAATATTAAGAACATCTAAAAGCCGGAACACAAAAGCCCCTTCTCTCCATAACTTTGTTCTTTTCACTCGGTAGATCAAAGAGCTCTAAAATTGGTGTCCAGGAGATGAACATTGTTGGGGTGACATGATGACAATGGGGAGTGAAAGTGTGCTGGAGCAGATATGTCAATGCTGGAGAGAAAGAAGACGGGAAAGAGCTCTTTTTAATTCATAGAGCATATGAATTTGCCATGGCTTACTGAGGGAAATTAAGCGTTCCGCGCGCACATGTCACAATATGATTCCGCAACACATTGTTGATATAAGTGAAACATTTTTCCATATAGGGAAAATTAACGATGGACTTTTATTTTTTTATTTTTTTTGACGTGCATGGATAGATTTCGAAAGAAAGAAAGAAAGAAAGAAAGAAAGAAAGAAAGAAAGAAAGAAAGAAAGAAAGAAAGAAAGAAAGAAAGAAAGAAAGAAAGAGGCCTCCTTCAAGTCTATATTCTCTCCAGTGTACAGAACCTGCTGCTCTAACAAAGAGTTGAAACGTTGAAAAGCAGCTGAAGTGACTAGAACGTGGACATCAACAGAATAAACAATATTTGTATTCATTTGAGAAACGAGGGGTTTGAACAACAAGACAAAACCAGACAAAGACAAAAAGTGACCATGAATACTGCCATTGTCCGTGGCTTTGAGATTCTGATTCACCATATCATAACCCCCGCGAGGAAGAAAACATCAATATTCCCAGGGAAAGGAGATGTTTCTATGGAAAACCAAAGAATTTTAGCGCATAACAGATCTGGTGTAGAAACAGGAGGGAGAAAAAAAAAAAAAATGAAAGGGATCAAAGGGTGAGCTCTTGGGAGCGTGGATGCGTCTGTGAATCAAAGATAGACGATGTTGACTTCTAAGTACTTGGCAAGAATTGGAAAGGCGCCTGATCTCCGTTTCCAGGACATTCTCCTAAGCGAAGCCAAAGCAGTTATAGACTCTCAATGATGCGAGAGAGAGAGGCTAAGAGAAACTGTATACAGATTTAACACACACACGCACACACATACTAGATATGACAGCACATTTAAACTAAAACATTTTAGGGTTACACTTCGCACATTGCACAATGCAGAGCGATTCTTAAATATTCAATTTAAAACAGGCCTAGATATTTTTAAAGTATGCTAAAAGATTGTTAATGGTCTACTAATACAGAAGTAGGCTACTTTATCATAAACTGTGACTTTGTTTTCCATTGTAAATTAAAAAATCTTCTGAAATAGGCTAATGTGAGTTGCAATGGCATATCTAATGGAGAAAAATAAAAACAGCACTTCCTGAAACTCATCTCGCATGGCAGATTTTTCTCCAAGACTTTTTTTATCCCGCATGTGCAGGTTTGTAACACATGCGTCTTTAATTCGTTGCTAAGTAAACAGCACTGAACCTTTTGTCGGGCCACAACAGCTGCCCGGCCCACCATTGTACCGTGATAGACTGACCTCAGTCAGCTCAGTGCACAAGAACAGAGAGGGATGTTCAGCCTTCACCTCCTCCACTGAAGACACTGTCAGTGGCCTTCACAATGTCTTAGTAAAACAGCCCTCCAGGAGAACTGGAGTGACGGAGAGTCTCGAGGTGTAGAGCAGGCCGTGACATCTCTGGTCCAAGTCAACATGATTTGCGTGAATGAGTTATTGGTAATGTCTTCAATCTGCTTAGACATCAACAAAGTAGGCCTATGTGGGCTTGATCCTCTGTTTAAATAATAATTAATTTGGTAATATTGCAGCCCACATTAAGAAAATTTTAAAAGAATAAATAAAATTGAGTTAAATATTCCAAAATACAGCAATGTTGATGTTCATATAGACTAATTATAGCCTAAATTCCCGTGGCTTGATTTAAGCATGTAAATTACTCATTGACTATATGTGTAGTCCCAGATTTCCTTTCACTCGGAACTTCGCGTCAATGCTTGATGAGGTAACGAGAACACATATAATCAGTTCATGTGGTTGTGCACACCCGTAAACAAACACCAACAAATAAACAAACACAAAGTGTTTTCCATGCTCAATTTAACTGCCTGACACAGTTTCAAGAGTTTCACGGGGAGATAAAAGGACTAAAGAGTGAAACCCTCTGCTTTTGTATGGGAATGATTATTGTTTAACACTTTAAAGTCTGCTTTTCTGTAGCTTAAACAGTCGAGCGTTGACGCTTGCACCGCCAAGGTCATGGGTTCGATTCCCAGGGAAAGCAAGAACTTATAAGAATGTTAATGTGTACCTCGAAATGTTTTGGATAAAAGCGTCTGCCAAATGCATAAATGTAATTACTCAGGACATTTTTGTATGTCCTCCCAATATGGGGACATACATACATTATTCCCTACCTTATCTGATAGCAAATATAGCAATACCAGTAAATTTTAACCTCTGGGTATTTATTTATTTATTTATTATAATTTTTTGATCCCTATGAGGAAAAAAGCTTATAAATCATAGGCCTACATAATTATCCTTTTTGAAAATCTAAAATAGCAGAACGTTTTCTGTGATGGTTAGGGGTTAGTGCAGGGGGATCGAATATACAGTTTGTACAGTATAAAAATCCTTGTCTATGGAATGTTCCCATAAAACATGGAAACCCAACGCGTGTGTGTGGACTGGTAAACTAAAAACTTGGCAATATCCGAAATCCTTGTCCTTGTGGGGAAATGTTTTGGTCCTCATGAGGAAAACTGCTTATAAATCATACTCTCATATTTTTTTGCTAATGTAAGAATGCAGAAAGTTCTCTGTGATGGGTAGGTTTATGGGCAGGGTTAGTGTATGGGGAGAGAATATACAGTTTGTACAATATAACAATTATTTTGTCTAATGAAAGTCCCCATAAAACATGAAAACACAACATGAGTGTGTGTGTGTGTGTGTGTGTGTGTGTGTTTAAGAATAGTGAAGATCTGTTCTATAACCATGTTTCCACTCTGCAAACCTACACATTTTGTGAACTACACTTTTACTTTGACTTTCAAAAACGATAAATTCAATTTCTCTTCTGAAATAAAATAATAATAATGTCATAAAAAAAAAAAAAAATGCAGTCAATCTTCATGGCAGCAGTGGGCGTAGGAGCGGGTGGGTGTTTGAGACTTGTGGGCACAATGAATAGCAACAATCGTGCACTCCCTGAACAGCAGTGACAGGTATACTAAAGCTGTGATTACTTGTTGAACGTTGTTGTGCAGGTTTTAGAATTTACACTGATGGAGGAGACGTGTGGTGCCTGGTTCCGTATGGCACTCCTCAGGCGCGCCCCGCTCCAGCCAGGCCTGGAATGGTGCCCCATGCAGGGACTGGAGGTCCACGCACGACAGGGGAAGAATACGACCCTGTTGTTTCAGAATGGCCTCTTGATTTATGCTCGTCACAGTTTAAAGGGCTTGTCATGTCAGCAGACACATAGGTGTTGACAGCCATACTGAAATGACTTGCGCCCATACTGTTATAGTACTGTTATGCTATAGTAATCCTCATTGCAGGGTGTTGCTCAGGCCCAGTCTAACTCCCAGAAGGCCAACGTATTCAAAACACTTCATCTAATGGAGAACAGTGAGATTATGCTGCCACTCTTCACAACACAAATTCAGATTGTGCTTTTGTTATTTAAATGATCAAAAGCAATGCAATCGTAGTCTTTATTGGATTAAACCTGTTGAGACATGGGGATTATCGTTTTGTTGTGCACGACCATTCCATTAGGTTTAAATATGAACGCTATGACTATTTGATGATATAAATGATGCACCGGAATTGAGACGAATTTCTCGCAGAACTATCTTGCACCGAAAATCTTTGTTGACTGTGCGTTCCAAAGGTCATAGTCCGAGAAAGCTCACAGCATTTGGAGCTGCTGTCTCAGCCAAGTCAGCATTTGTCTGACCCGTTCAGTTGCCTTGAGATGCACATGCTACTCCTGAAGCTCATGGATAAACACAAAAGTGAGATTTCCAGTAACGGATTACGAAACTGTAAAAGTGAACTAGGCACGTAAGCAGAAATGCAATAATCTTAAATGATGTAAAGCATCATGGATGGAAGCTCATGTAGTGGATGAATTATTATCTGACTTGCAAGCTTATAGGAAGTGTTAAACATTTCACACATTATTTTCTAAAATTGTAATCTTTAATTTTAATGCAATTCTAACAAATGTAATTTTAAATATTATATGTTCTATTGGTAACACTTTAAAATTAGGTTTCATTTGTTAACATTGGTTAACTACATTAGTAAACAATGTTAAGTCAACATTTAATAATACATTTTTAAATCAAAAGTTGTATTTGTTAATATTACGTAATACACTGTGAACTAACGAACAATGCCCAATTGTATTTAACTTTGACAAAAGAAATTGAATGTTTGTTGAAAAGATGTTTATTGCGTATTGTTAGTTCAAGTTAGATAATACATTAACTAATGTTAACAAATGAGACCTTATTTTGAAGTGTTACAATTCTATTTTTAAGTTACATTAAATAAATGTCAATAAAATTTAAATTAGTTAATGCCACACATTTGAAACCATTTAAATTACACATGGTCTTATTTATTGCACAAAATGTAGTATGTGTAATATGTAAGAACACCTACCGCAGGCCTTTATGCATGTGAGCTTAAAGGATCTGAATGGCGCTATACAATTCCATGCATTTATAGCACAGGTCATGTTGGCATTGTGTCATTATGACACTGTCACTCCGACTGTAAAAGTATGCACCCTGAGGCGGACACTATATCAAAGTGCTATGTTTGACATTTACAGAGCCATGATCGGTTAAGGTAGTATAATCGGGCCTTATGCGATTATGAGCACCAGTATTTATGCAGATATATAATGCCTCATATAACATAGACAAGCCGGGCTTGCAAATAATGCTTTACTGTTTGATCTGGCGGAGATGGCAATGAAAACGTAAGGGAATTACAGACCCTTCTGTTTGTAGGGACACAAATCGTTGAAGGTTTATCCTGAATCAATGATATTCACATTTGCACAAACACTACGTATATTTCTTGCACAAAGATTCAGTGTTTTGTCAGACAAAACAGCTCTTCTAGCCAAGAATATTGATTCTTTAGTCTAAAATTCGTTGTTACACTTTTAGTCGGTGTAAGAGGCCCACACTATTAGGTTTTCATTGATTTTGCTTTCACTTCCCAATGCCTCCTGAAGTCAGTAAGCGCTTTTTTGGCGTATGGAGCACGAGATATGTAGTTTGTAAAGAGGGACTGGGGGGATGGGAGTTGGGTTGGTTTGTATGGATGAGTAGTGAACACATGAGGGGGTCAGAAGGGGCCAGTCCTTCCTGCCCTCTTCTTTTCCCGCTCAAGGGCCCCCCTCGCTGGAGAGAACAGCATGATGGGTATGCATGGCTGCCATGCGTGGGCCCCTGCATCTCACACATGTAAACCAACAGGCCGTGGACCGAGGCCTGAGAGAGGTTTACTTTATACGTGGTGCGCCAAACATGTGTTGCGGCCAAAGTTGCATCAAAGGTCAGGGAGCTATGCTTTGAACACTTCAAAGCCTTAGGATAGGACTGTAGCTTTTAAGTTTTATGGCAGGTGTAAGCAGGGGTTGCTGACCAGCCCAGGGTGGTCCATGCCCTGGTCTGGTCGAGTCAGAATGGAGGGGGGTGTGGGACAGCAGCCTGGCTGACCAGACTGTCCGAAACATCTCTGTGCGACAGGGCACATTTGGAGCGTCAGAGAGGCTGGAAGACATTGTAGACTGGCTGGACAGTGCTGACGTTCACTTCAACAGTCTCTGGTTTCAGAAGGACCCAGCAGGGTACAGCCAAGGCCTGTGTCTGTCCCGCTCTGAAAGAGATACATTGGGCAGAGGGCAAGCCCCGCTGCTCTTCTCTCGCACTGGCTCCTCGCACTGACTCCAGTACTGTCCCGCACAGTTAGAGTCCAACGAGTTTGGCGTTCCATGACACTTCTTCTTGTTTTGTGCCGTCTAGAGGGAAGGAATGTTAAAGGCTGACTTTAAAACAATTGGTAAATGCTAAATTGTTTGTGCAAGAATGACGCTATTGACACATCGAACATTCCTTATGAGTTAATATTGTTTTGTTCCGCAGATTTGAAGTGTAATTGGTTATTGAATGGGTAAGCTTTCAGCTGACTAAAGCTTCCCTGGACATTTTGAAAAAGCGTTCAGAGCAGGTGTGACTGAGGCCCTTTGCAGATGGTGTGGAATTCAGCTTAGTGACTACGTTTTTATTTATTTATTCTTATCAGTTTACATTTTTAATGAACTTTATGAATCAAAAGTAAAATAAATTATTGTTTATATCATGATCCATATCTAAAATATACATTATTAATATTTAACAAATATTAATTTAAGGTCCACACTTTATTTTTATTGTCCTGTTTGCCATTGCTACCTCAGAAATGTAGCTGTCATGCTTAAAAATAATACCATTAACCATTCAGTTTGTGCAACATAAGAGATATTATCTCCCTCAAATGCAATGCCGTGTTTTTTTCATTCATCTGTTGTGACATGAAAAGTATAATGTCACATAGAGATGATTAAAAGAACATTACCTGAGCCATGTGATTCCCTGAATGAACAGCTCTTTGCTAAATTGGTTGTTTTCTGTTCTTGATTAATTGAACTTCCAGAATCACATTTCAGCATGCTCTTTTTTTTTTCTGTCCCCAGTCATCTCTTATTATTAAAGAGAAATTCTGAATCTCTCTCCTGGAGTCCAATTAAGGATTTGCATTGTGACTATATTTTTCACTTTAATTACTGAATATAAAGTGGAGCGTTGACTTATTTCCTTATTTATCAAGCAAAAGTGGATTCATCAAGTAAATAGATGGCTGCACCTATAATTGCTTGCGACAACACAAAGGAAATATGAACACCTAAACGTCTTTATGTTCAGTATAATAAACATTAAAGTAATTAAATGACTCAGATATCAAATATTAGGAGAGGCAATGTGCGCTTATTCCAATGTAGCCGTTCGATATCGGCCAACATCAACATTTTGAGAGTATAACGGATCTAGAACAAAGAGCAATCATAATAAGCCCCCACACACTTAATCTGAAAAGGGCCATTGTTATCCAGATTGTCATGCAAACTAGCTGGCTGGAGCAATCGCAAAGTCAGTGTTCGGTATCATTAGATTCTCAAAGCCAGTAAATCTTCCCCTCCGAACCCTTAGCATTACACTGCGGAGTTATAAAAATCTGCAAGGCCTCATGGGAATTCCCGGCAAATGCGCAGTCGACGTTATTAATTCCATTATACCCCACGTTGGGAAAACAGTAGGACTCGCTTTATAGTCATGGTAGCAATGTAAAATGGCTCTTTGTTGGACTTGCCAGAGAGAGTGTTGAAAATGTGGTTTACAATGATTTCTCGTGATAAATGCCTCGCGTAGCTTAGTAGGATCTAAACCGGACCAGGCCTCAAAGATTCCAGACAGAGAAACAGTGTAATGTTGTTAAATCTTAATGACCTGAAATTGTTACAATTTCCTCCAAGCCTCTCATTATTCTTTCTTTTCTCGGAGTCACTGAACGCACAAGCAGCCCAACAGGGTTTTCTACGGGTCCGTGGCATAAGGAAAACACTAGGAAAACAGCTAAGAGACCCATCCCCTAGCCAAGCTCTTGTTGATGGGATGGGGAGCTCGTTTTGCTGATGACAGCAGATGAGGATGGCCTGCAGAATTTAGTTGCTCGGCTTCCTGCTGTACGCCCGATTTTCTTTGCCACTCCACACCAACTCCTTTGTGTGACCCTGCAAATATCCTCTGGGCCTGCTCATTACTCTATGCAGCCAGCACATATCAGCACTCCGCTTAATTTGGCACCCCTGGATCTGGTCTCTTCAAAACGGGACTGTGTATGAATAAGGGAAGGCAAACTCCCTGGTGCTTATAATCACACAGTCTCCGATACATGCCATTGTGCATGCAAGCGTATTGTTCTCGGTTTCCGCGTCCGGCTTGTCCATTTTAAGGATTAGGAAGTGGCTTGTTGGTGTTGATGAGCTGTTTCGATTTCGAGCACTGGAGCAGATTGCCGCAAATATGATATTTGCAGTCCTGTTTGGCTTACCGTTTGCTGGTTCAGTTGATCAGAACAGCCACCAATAGGTATTCTGACTAATCCCAAGGGTCGCTAATAAGTTGAAAATTAGTAGCGGTCACTCATTCTCTTGCTGTATGAAATGATTCCCAACTTCATCGAACTGATTTAAAATTTTGATATTATGCTAATTCAATCTTGCTTTTTGCTGCTGAACTTCGCTTTTTGCGATAGTAGTCATGGGCGCTGTGCCCTGGCCTCTCTGCTGGTGGCTGGCATGATGAGTCTGGGTGTGACATGTGCCTCCATCTGAAAGAGCGCAGCAGTGCCATCGCTAGACAAGAGGTGTCCATTCACGCTATTGAAAATGGAGAACCCTGCAGAGTCAATGCTCTCTTCCTGGCATCGTTCGTGGCACCAATCACTGCTGATGGTGTGGCAAGTCACATCGGAGAACAAAGCCTTATGGGCTGTGCTTTGAAAGAGAGAGTAGGGATGGGTTGGTTAATAAAACGTAAGAACTCTATCTTTGATTTCTCTTGCCACATGAATATCAGTTTGTCGAATCAAAGACAGATGCTCATTTTCCGAAAGATAATTTTTCTCCACGGAACAATTGATTATGTGTCTTTGTCTGCAGTGGGTGAAAGGATTGCAGGTGGACTTTCAATACTGAATAATGATGCGGCCATAAATGTAAGGAAATTCCAGAGTGGTCTTCAATGAAAAACTCAAATCACAGAGCATTTCTCTTTTGCTTCCTGTACTGCGTCACTCTATAATTTACTCGGTTATACCTGCTGTGTCTGGGTTTACATCAAGGAGTGGATCCCATAAGAAACAATTAGGGAATGAATCCCAAAAAATGAATATCTCTTGAATAAATGTGAGTGGGTGTTTAAAGCACATTCGTAAATTTCTAATTGGTTTTACTCAATGGGAGATTGTCATTTTTTGTTGAAATGAACATATTCACATTCTCTCTGAGTGAGAGAGAGAACCAGAGAGTGAGACACATTAAAAACAAGTTGATGTGACCCAACGTGTCAGATATAATTTTGGGCTTTCGGGCGTAGCTTACTCTCTGCATGATATGGTCTATTTTTGCTGGAGGTGGGCCAAATCTGTCTGTTCACTGGAAAAGTTGCAGGGATTGGGATTCTCTCCAGACTCCCTGGAGGAAGTAATCTACATTGCAGAGTCCTGGGAGCGCATGGGCTTTAGAGGACAGGGACGTGGGTGTACATTCCTCCTTGACTGTGCTTACTCAAATGTCACGGCGCAGCCAACAAGTTTACAGAAACTGAAATTGAAATGCTGATGTTTTAATTAATAGGCAATGAGTTCGTGCTGGTTTCAAAGTCATTGTTTCAATGTCAGCTTTATAAAACCTTGCAATAAAATGTGTTAAAAGCATTAGGTACTCTAAGAAGGAAGTAGTTCTAACTTCGAAAGTCAGAAATGCACAAGGACAGGTGTTAAGAAGGCTGACCTCTTGGTAGGATCTCTACCAATTCTTGCCATCAGCTCTTTTCCAAGTTAGTCGATTCACAATTTAAGTAGAGTATTTGGCCAAGTGCATGCTGACCTCTATTAGCAAACAAAGCTTAAAAGGATGTCATTTTACACGGCCTGACTCACAACGTTATTAGTCGTAGAGGAGAATACATTAGGTTGCTGTCCACTTGAGGGTAATGAACCTTACATCGCATCTACAGGCTTGGGTTGGAGGAGCAGATTGCTCATTTAGGACTTGTATAAAGCATTGCTCATTATGTTAGCCGCTAGACTCCCACAGCAATGCAAAGATAGCTGGACGTTAACTATTAAACAACCCAGAGACGTTCATTACACAGACAAATAGAAGTAAAACAGCGTCAAGTTTCCTCCAAGTCGTTTCCATCAGATCGGATGGCGGAGTGTAACTTTTTAAACTGACCATTTTTCTTGCTCAGTGCTCTGAGACGCGGGGGGTTGGGGGTTTAATCGTCAGAGTGAAATCATAGGTCTACAGATGTTTTCAAGATGTTTTTCTGTCAGTAGCAGATTATCCCCTGTAGCAAAATCTCATTAAACTGCAATTTACGGAGCTGTGCTGATGTTGCCATCAACCAAAATTAAAGGCATTAATTTTTCAAAAAGAAGTTCACAGAAGTCCTCGCAATAAATGATATAACACTTCCAAAGACTGATTTGCCCGGGCATTATTTGTAAAAAATTAACCGGCATTAACAGAGTGAGGGAATTGGGTGTGAGCGGCTCAGGAAATGTGCAAATCCGTCCATTTAGTTGGAGAGGCGCTGCACAGAGATGTGTGTATTAGGGCTCCCATGCTGGGCCAGATGAGGGAAGAGAGGAATATGACACCCTGGCCGGGGTTATGACACAGACACATGCAGAAATGAGTCCCCATGCATTACTTTCTCCTCCATAACCAGGGGAGAGCAGCACTTCACAGACTGCCACTAAAACTAATGTAGCACAAGACTGTATGGCACAATGTAGGCTACATTCCCAAGCCAAGGTTAATGAGGAAACTATTCAAATATGTCCTGCTTTAGCCTTATCTTTGACTAATTACACTCTCATTTATCTATACCAGTGAATTTAAAAGTGAATTCTCAGTAAATGCAATGTGTTGAAGGAGGCAGTATTGCTGTTAGTTATCGACTAAACATAAGCTGTTAAAAGGTTAATCCGTTAAATGTTTAGTTGTTAAAATATTTAAGTCTTAAATATTTACCAAAACCAAGTGTTATTCTAACCTACTATTATGGTTTAACCAACATGGCTATACTTTTAAGACTTTACATTATAAAGTTACTTGTGTGTCAAAGGCTCTTTGGCAAGATCTAAACTGAATGGCAGAAAAATTAAATTAATTTACAATAACACACAATTTCAACATGTTCAACAAGATAGATAGACAAACAGACAGATGGACCAGGAAAACAACCCACTCTAGCCAACTATCACAAATGAAAATGTGAAATGAAAACAGGGTGTTTTTAAACAAATTACTCATTGAACAATTTTTTTTTTTAATGTTAATAAAAAATTAACATAAGTAAATGAAAAAAGTAATTAAATTCGTCTAATGGTATACAGGCACGAACAGATAAAATAATCACATTACAAATCTAATTATTTGAACATGTCTGGATATTTGTTCAGTGAAAATTCACTTAAGCATCGTTCTGCCAGATGTTGTCTTCGATTGTCATACTTGCTCATAATAATTCCCATCAACGTCCAGACGTTTTTTTTTCAACTTTAATTTCATATTCAATATTTTGACGCACGTGGGATTGATATAATGTATTTGTGTATAATAGCTCATTCCACGGAAAGCAAGCGTTCACGTTACAATATCGAAATAATAATTTATATATTAGCAATGTGTATTATTATTAATTTATTATTTATTATTATTATGTTGTTGTAATATTAAGTGATTAGTATTGTTGTATAATAAAGTAATATAGTGTCATATCATATTACATTAGTAGCACTCTAATATGTTCAAATTATTTTTGTGCACAAAAACGGTTACCATTTTAGCAATTCTTAGAGTAAAAAAGCAGAAGAAGATTTCTACAAAGTAAAGCTATATACACAGCCCTAGAAGTGCATAAAATAACTTCATGACTGTGATGTCTTTAAACTCTTGATAATTTCAAACTGCTCCTGGCTTTCAGTAAGACACGGGGTCCTAATCTTCACCACAGAGCAGGAAGCTCCTGGGAAGTGCGTGCATGATTTATTGGAAAAGAGAGCAACTGCAGACCACGTTAGGAACGTAAAAATACAGACATAATATTGTTATACAGTGCTGTGATTTATACGCGCATTTATAATAGGGAAACGGCGCAATTAACATTCATAGACTCTGGATCTAATAAACACATGGGTGCACGCTTTTCACTCATAAAGACATACATTGCGTTTAAAAAAATAAAAATAAAAAAAATGCGTAGAATCAGAATTTACGACCTTTTTTCCCGTATATGGTGCATTGAGATGCGGTACGAGAAGCAGGAGGAGAGATTCGACTCCAGAAATAAATAAATAATTCATTACAATGAGTGCGTGTCCTTCTAAATAAGCTGAAATAATATTTAATGATCTATATAATAGCATAGTAAATAATAACTGAATAACATAAATTCATTACTATTTTAAAACAGATTTTTATTTTTTCCATTGATAAATGCAATAAAAAATTAAACAATGATATTATTATTTAAAATATTATTATTATTGCAAAAAAAAAAGTTAGCAGCTAATTGTGTTTGAAGAATTAAGACTCGAAGCACAATAAAGTAGAAAAGCATCAAGACCTTGGGTTTAGAAGATCAAAGTTCATGTAAATAACAGCGTTTTACACTTGAGGGACTGTTTGAAGACAGTTAACAAAAGCTAAACTGGTAGAGGATATGAGAACAGTCTCGGGTGGATATATGTTTAATTAAGTTAACTGATGAAAAAGATGGCACAGCATGGTGCCGAAGAACTCATGCGAGCCTCTCTCAAAGCAATGGCTCTTCTGGATTCCGTGGGCCCTTTTCGCCAGGGCATTTTGCCAAATGTAATCAACTAAATATGATTGGAACCGAGCAGAATCTTTTCTGGTTTTAGTTGTTTTTCTCCCTCTACTTTTCAAAACCACCTGCTGATGAGGGTTAACTTCTTCAAATCCCTCTTCTTTTAGGAGCTTGAAGGCACGCACACATCATGAACCAGCGCTTACGACGGCATTGTCGTGTTTGTTTCATCCTCAAAACGGAAATCATTTGCAAAGAAAATTATAGGCCTCAAGAGAGTGGCTCTTTTGCATACTAATTTTGTTAGACTTATCTCCCGTGGACCCAAGTATACGGGAAAACCATTAGGGAGTGTGTGCGCATTCATTTGTTCCTTTTGTTCATAAAGAATGAGTGGCCCCTGTCTCTTCTCACCTTGACGGGCCCTCTGGAGAACAATGGACATGCAATCTTACATATGAAAAGTCGTCAGCTTAAATAAACACATCCTTTTATCAATTAGGGCTGCAGACAATCAGCGGTGAATAATTCATTTCGATATACATTTTTATATGGCAACCGTATGACTGATCCGTGTTGTGGAAATCTCCATCACAGTTCATTTGAACAAGAGGTATACAGACACAGTTTTTGGCGGACCATTGTCTGGTTTGAGCCCCCCTTTGCACCGCTGAGGGCTCTAATGCCACCTCCACCAGTCTGAGACCACCGCTCACCAGCATGTGTCCAGCAGCTGTAACCCTGTCAAAAAGATGGAGCCGAATCTCGCTTTTTAAAAACATAGCCTACTGATTATGGTGGGAAAGCAACGTCGCGCAAAATAAAATAAAATAAAAAGTCCATAAAATATATAAACATAATTGTGTTACTTTAAGCCACTAATCGAAATATTTAGCGATATTTTTAAAATTCGTTTTAATTTATGAAATATTTTTTAATGAAATCGATATAGCCTACATTAATAATTTAGATAATTTAAATTTGTGCTGGAAAGCAACGAGTGTTTTCGAGTGTTGTAAATGTGTTTTTCATAATGCCAACAACATTGATTTTACATAAACAACATATCAAAATAACAACTTTTAAATTGATTTCACATTCACGATAATTTCCATTTATTCTCATTTTTATATATTTAAAATATTTTGTCAAATTAACTTAATGTATGTGGTTCAGAGAACATAATATTTTGAGTTTCTATTTATTAAACCAATCTCCTTCATTGTATTAACTCAAATGTTTAGGCAATCAAGTACATTTCTTTTTATTTTATTTAAACCAACAATACTTTTTTTTTCAGTTAAAACCATTTTTTTGTCATTGCAATTACATATATTTGTTATGTATTTTATGATGAATGATTTTACTATAAAAATATTTAAAATAAATCCAAAATGTATTCATATTTTATATAGCCTACATTTATTTATATTAATTTGTTTACAGTGAAAATGAAGACCAATCATATGTCAGAATGCAAATATAATAATTCAGTATTCAATACGTCATTGCAGTCGGAGTTCAAACAAATGAACAGTCCTATTTAGTAAGTGTAATTTCGAACTTAATCTAAAATGTCTTAAAAGGTTTCTTTACAAAAATGGAAAATGTCTTAAAAGGTATCTTTCCCTTTAATGGGACAAATATACATACAAAGTTTTAATGTCAGTCCATAAGGCGATTTGTGTTGCAGCCTACAATTCAACGTTGTTTTGCAAACACTATATGCAAAAGCACATATGCATTGCTACGCTATCAGTAGTTATATTCATTAATTTAATGACTTAATAATAAAGTAAAATCTGTGTAATTGTGTAATTTAATTTGCAGTCGAACTGAAATGTGAAAAAGAAATAAAACCTGTACATTTCCCTTCACTAGCGTTTCTGTTCTGAGGCTATTGATGGTAAATTTAGTGAGAGAGAGAGAGAGAGAGAGAGAGAGAGAGAGAGAGAGAGAGAGAGAGAGAGAGAGAGAGAGAGAGAGAGAGAGAGAGAGAGAGAGAGAGAGAGAGAGAGACGGCTGGGGGTGTTTTTTAAGTGGCCACACAGGGGGAGAAATCAAAAGAGATTACCAGCAGGGGGCGGCAGCAGAACGCTTCAGATGCCCCACCCCTTCTGCCTTACACACCGCTGAAAGCTCCTGGCATTCTACAATGATTTATCATATTTACCTATCGAAATTATTCACATTTCATTGTTTAACATCTCTGTAGCAAAATCATAAGTAGCCAGGGCTAATTCGTGCACTCACACAAACAAAAGCTGATGGCGATTAGTTTGGGCCCCGTAAGACAGTCTGGGGTTAAACAGACAATACAGGTCAAATACATTTGATAGATAACATCTCAAAATGTAGTTATACACCAGCTTCATATACCTCCAGATATTTTAGTAAGTGTAAATGCACAGAGGAGCACTTCAGCAGTCATTGTTTTGTGACCTCTGTGGTGACTTTCGCGTAGTAACGCCACATCATCTCCTCTCCATCAGCCGGTCCTGTTCTCTGCGGGTCCAGCACACACAGGACGGCCAAACCTGCAGCAGGTCAAAGTGTGGCATTTAACACGTGATGTATGAGGGTAATTAACAAGACAGGGCAAGAGGGAACTTAGGTCACTGCATATTATGAAGAAGCATAAAGAATCAATGACATTGGGCTTTTTTTCCCCTTTAACCGATCAGGCAATTTCGCAGACTGCACTGATTTGAGTCTTACCGTAGCACTACACATCACACACACACACACACACACACACACACACACACACACACACACACACACACACACACACACACACACACACACACACACACACACACACACACACACACACACACACACACACACACACACACACACACAATTTCTAGATCTCTGCAAATCTGAATTTGACATATGTGCTGCTTATCAACACGTTTACAGACAACGCGGCGAATCACACGTCTATTTCAGTTCTTGGTCCCTTGATTAGTTGCAGGAGATATTAAACATATGTTAACGCTCTCCCCACCCTGACATGGTGTAACAACAGTAAGGTTGGGGTTAATTATGGAGGTATGGTGTAATAACGAGTTCAAACGGAGTCCTTTTGTTTCAGCACCTTCTGATGGATTGACAGGAAAGGTTGTCCTCCATTCTAATATTACAGTACAATATCTGTTCCATCTCCAGAGGTCAATTATACTAGCTGTACATCTCATTCGAAGGCCCGGAGGTTGAAAGCTCACCATGTGGCCTGACAGTTAGGTTTTATGTCACAATATTTTCAGGATCGCAGATTTAAACAGATTGGAGCAAATGAAGGTGAGAGTGCAAATATGCAGCGAGGACATTACAAAAGAGCAGTTCGTTGAAAATTAAGCAAAAGCCTAATTGCGTCGAAAGCCTGTTCAGTTCCTTCATCCCTGGTGGACAGAGAGGACAGTGTGTGTAGAAGATTAAAAATGGAGAGTGGAGGAAAGAGTGGAAATGGGGGTGCCAAATGAAAGGAAATAACCCAAAATTTAATAATGTGCTGGACCACCTCTTGTGCGAGTACAAGCGTAGCATCTGTGTCAGATGTTGTTAATTAACGTCAGTATGTTCCTCACCCGCGCTCGGCTTTCTGACGTCCACACGGGGCAGAGCCCAGTGTCGTGGCACACTCACACAGGGGTGATGTGTGTGTGTGTGTGTGTGTGGGATGGGGGGTGCTGCGGTAATCCCACTCATTATAATTCCAATCTGTGACTCGTCGAGGGACTGCTTCTGTTGGGGACCACCACAGCAACTTATCAATATGTATTTTCTCTCCGAACCCCACCCTGCAAGGCCACGACGCCAATGTGTGTGTGTTTTGCGGTTTGTGCAATTACAGCTCCAACCCATGGCCATCAGAAGGATGACACAGAGAGCCGAGTATACATTTAGGGTCAGTCTCTAGGTAGTGGCGTGAGCCATGTTTGTCGTCCAATGTATGTTTTCATGTCGAGTATTTCTGTCTTCACAGTTTCTGAATTTCATGCTGAATCTTTTGGTTAACAGCCTGATGCTGCACAATAAACAAACACCAGGCCAATATTATATCAAACAGAAACTGATTGTAAATCAGTTGTGATAAAAATATATGGAATATGAAAATGTTTATTTCACACTACACTGTAAAAAAAAAAAAAAGAAGCTTGTTGGTTCAACTTAAAAAAATAAAATAAGTGACCTTAAAATGTAGTTCTTTGAAATAAAAAGTGTGAGTTAATACAATGAATCAAAATATGAAAACTAAAAATATTATGTTATCTGAACCACATTATCTAAGTTGATCTGACAAAATGAGAAAGTTGTTATAACAAATCATGAAAATGATTTTTTACAATGTATACTCAAAATTCAATACAATAATGTAAAAAAAGAGTGTGCTAGTTGACAGGGTAAATTGCAAAAAAAAAAAAAATCTATCTGACACAAGTCTGCCCACTTCTGACAATCAGCCAATCAGGGAAATTGATCACTAATCTCAAAATGATAGCAGAGATATTTTTCACAACAATAAAATGAAGTTTATGCAATTTAACCATTCACATATTTAAAAAATATATATATTCCATTATTGTATAAGAGATTGAAAGCCTACACAATGACAGTTTGCCATTATTATTTTGCTTTAAAATTAGATGAGTACCATCACTTATTGCCATATTTATCATGTCACTCATCCGAAAGTACTGACACTTGTATCATTTTTGCTAATACTGATTGATAACTTATCATGCTGAGCCAAAGACAGTCAGTTATGAATTATTACTTCTGAACGAGTCAAACAGGTTTTGATGAAGCAAGAGTTTTCAGCTAACTCTAAAACAAAATAATTCATCTTGTCAGTCATCGTGATCAAATAAGAGACATTAGCCATGACAACACGCTCTTGATTGATCTGTAGAAGTTTATAAACCCTTATAATTCCCTTGCATGCACAATTGCTATATATATATTTTTTTTTTTTTGTCAGTCTTAATGATTAATCACCCATTTTTAAGAGACATGCCGACAGGCCCAAAGACACAGTCAGGTGAAGAAGTTTTCCTTATTTCACACAAGACATCTTCAGCATTACAACCACACTCGAAATCACAAACCTCAGCTGGCGGTTTACACCTTAAGTGTTTCTGGGTACAAATCAGGAGTTGAAAGTCAGTAAATTATCGTTAATGCTGGCAAAAAAAGCAAGACAAACGAATAGGCTATTTTCTAAATGATGTGGTGCGCAGTCCTGCGATCATCGGGATGTTGTAGTCGCCTCCCTGTTGATCTGATAATTTGCCGAGCTGTGCACCTGGTGAGTCTTATAGAACGCCAGACTCTGGAGGCAGCACTAAGCTATGTTATATGCATGAGACGGAACATCTAAAGACCTGCCGCTGACAGTGTTTGCATTAACATTCCATTTAGAGCGGAATAAAATCAGCGTGGAAATAGATAGAGGATGGTACAGGATCAAGATGGCTTCGCTGTACTGTCGGCCGTGGGCAGAGCGTGCTTTAATATGGATACACTCATGATGTGATGCTTTTGAATGGACTACTGTAGTTCCTCCTCGAGGGGCCTGTAACCCTCAGCCTGGGACTGATGATAAAAGCCGAATGGTTGTGGCTAGCAGATGGTGGATGGGTTCGAAACGGCAACGAGAGTGAAGGGCCCCCAAAGCACATAAACGCGACTGCAAACTGGGTGCTTACTAGAGAATTTTCTTTTCGTTTATCGCAGGTGCTTTTTTTCTTCCATGCGTCTGTCTTGTGTTTGTATAGACATGGCGGAGGTGATCGCTCTTTTTTTATTTATTTTTTTGGTGGTGGTGGTTTTGGTACAGCTTGCCAAATGGATGTCTGTCATAGCGAGTCTGGAATGTGTTTTGGAGCCGTGCACCTCGCACTAATTTTAGGGTTGGGGACCACAGAGTGCGAGCGTGCTGTTGCCATGGCGACTAACCGCGCTGTGTTCTCTGCACTGTTGGCCCCTCCCAATCATTAGCCAGACCGCCGCCGGTTCATACCATATATCTGTAATCCCCATCATGAGTGCCATCTACCTAATTGTACACTAAAAGTGATGCACTCTAATTGCCGAGCTCGTCGCGCTTTCGCAATAATTAAAAGTTCAAGGTAAACGTATAATACTATTAATATCCTTTTCCTCCACATAATTTCAGCTCATCAGCACACCTTCCCCCTGGGAGAAATGTTTTTCTTTAGAGGAAAAATCCAAATTTACCACAATACGATGCTAATTTAACAGACAGAGATGGCGTGAAATTGATAGATCGTGGATTTTTCCCCCCAATTTTTCAGAATTCAATTTAACAACGCAGAACAGATGAGAAGTTTAATATGAAAACCGAGATAGAAAATAAACCCTACTGGGATGCAAGAAAACAGCTTTGAATTTGAAGGGAACAGATTCTTCCATTAGAAGCCAGTCATTTCATGAGCAGCCCTGGTGATATTAGCAGTCAGGCTGCAGATAACTGCCTGAGAACTGTCTTTGCTCCCCATCATTCTCCTTTTGTATTTTTAGACGCTCCTTTATGTGAGAACAATGGCTTCCATATCAAACATTTTAAATGATGCTTGAAATACCAGTCACTTGACTTTGATGTCACAGGCAATTAAATCCGACCTTCCCCTTCCCTGTTAATAACAGCAATCTCGCCCAGTCTAGTACCTAATTAATATGTGCTATTTGTCACTTTGCAGTGACACGTGTATTTCAAAAAGAGAGAGCCGTGGAAGGATAGTACTGTTGGAAGGGACCTTCTCTGTTATTAGAAGAAAGATGTCACTCGTTCTTGTCTTTCTGTTTGATCTGCACTGTCTTTCCTTCTTTTTTGCGCTGCCATTTTGTGGGAGAATGCCACAAGAAAAGCGTGTGGGCACGGATGTGTGACATATGATGTCTTCAGACGTTTCTTCTGTCTGATGTGAGTGCGCCATAGTGTTTGTAAACACGCTTTTTAAAAATGGTATTTGTTCAATTATAATTTGATCTTTTAGTTATTAGTAGGTCAAGTTATTGCAATAACATATTAAGGGAATATTCCTGGCTAAATACTACTTAACGTCTGCAAAATAATTTAGAATATACAACCCTGTACAGAATTGCACTCACAATGGAAGTCTATGGGCTCTAAAATTATTAGCTCAAAAAGTTTAAAGATAATTGGTGATGTCATGCTACTTGTAAAGAGCTCAAGAAGGCTTTTGACACCCTGAATCGTTCTAAACCCCAGGTAAACGGAATCTTTACACGTGGTTAACAGTTAATCCTGGGTATAAGCTGACGTTTCCCAATATACATTTCTGGTGGTTAAAGTTGGGGTGGGCAACTTTCGGAGTGGCTAGCAATAGCGAGCTAGCTTTGAAAGCATAAGATCCGACCCTCCCTTCAGAGGACCTCCAAAACCACACGTCCTCCAAAACACATTAACACCTACAGCAGTGAGCAAACAAAATCACCAAGAGAGACAGAGTTAAACTACCTCATGTCTCAAAGCACATAACATTACAATAATAATGAACATAAACTACTAAAAAGAGCACTGACCTGTACCACCTGACTGCTGCAGGTTAATTTGGCAGTTGATAGTGTTGACACTGAGAGTATAGCACCACGGGTTACCATCTCTTCCTAATTACAGTAGTTATAGCATGAACACAGCATAAGGTGGTTGTTTTGGATCAGGAAGAACTGTAAAAAGTGCCTGCTGTTTCAGTTGGGGTGCTCAGTGACTGACGTCTGTCTAACTCTGTAGAGCATGAAACACACTGATAAAGTGTGATGTCTGCGCGAGGTATGGAAATACACAGGGGTTAAATTGGGATTTATTATGTGGGGGGGCTCTCCCAAGGGGGGTCCGGGGGTATGTCCCCCCGTGAATTTTTTTTTGAAAAATCAACCATTAAATGGCATTTTCTGGAGAGTTTTGTGCAAAGAAATGGAGAAATTGAGTCTTACATGATATGTGAAAAACTGCAAGGTTAAGAGCATATACTTTGCATTGTTGTAGTATCAACAGGTATTAGGACATTTAGCATTTACATTACTGTTAATCAGCAGTGGTGGAATGTAACAAAGTACAAATACTTCGTTACTTTACTGAAGTAAATTTTTCACGTATCTGTACTTTACTTAAGTAGAATCAATAGTGCATACTTTTGACTTTTACTTCGTTACATTTTGCAGCAATTATTATACTTTCTACTCCACTACATTTCTACAACGTTTCGTTACCTTTTCGGATCAGTTTTTCTCCTGCCAAAACAGGGATTGAAAAAAAACTCCTGTATCCGGTGCTGATGCGGTGGTGATACGTTCATGTAACATGTAAGAGTGGCGCTGCCAATAAAGCACCTAAAAGCTGTCACTAAGAACCAGCAAAAGTAATGATTATGAATAGCCTATGTAAAATATAGCAAGGAGACATTTTAATTGTTTATTAATAAACAAGTGTTTTCTGTGTCAGTGCCCTGCATAGATGAAGTTGACGATGCGGACTCGCGATCTTCGCAGTAGTGAACGCGCCAGAGAGAAATGCACATTTCATTCGGATTACACAAGCAGAGAGCAGTACGTTTTCTTTCGTTTTGAATTGTTCTGTTTAAAAGAAGACATTTCAAGCTTTCTATAGATATATTTCTCAGGTCTATCAGGCAAGTAGGCTACCTTACGCTGAGTTTCGGTTCATTTATGAGACGAGCTCCAGGTCATGCGCCGGCGCCTCCGTGTCGTGTTTATCTATTGTCTGCTATATTTACTTCTTATTTATTAAATCCAGGCAATTGGTTGATGAAACATTGATTAAAATGAAGAAACAATTAATACAAAACGAAATTCATTTTAAAGAAAGGCTTTGTGCTTTCTGTTTGAGGTCTCAGTGAAAGTTTTAAACAGTCTTTTAGTCAGAGCGCTCCCGTCTGTAACATTGTTTTTTCCTCATAAATGCGAACATGAAAAATAAAATAAAATGAATATGTTATGTTCTGTGGAGAGCCAACCCTTCTTCATCAGGTGGGTAATATTACTTTGGTTTGCAGTGTAATTAATAGAATTACAAAAAAAATATTTTGCCACTGAAAAGTTAAAGATTTTTTGTGTCACATCCACGGCATGTGTAGCCTATTTCCCTCATATTAAATATAAAACACATGTGTAGACTGATATTTTTCTAATGTCTGGACTCCTTTATTAAGGGAGTATGGATATACAGTATAAACAGTTTCAATATTCAGTATTAAATGCATTTTCTGATCATTTATATTTCAAGTTTTTACTGCAAATGTCACGTCCATAACGCTGGAATTGACATCACTTGATTACACATTGTATTACCTAGTTATGATATAGTGACCCATACAATGTGGCAAACATATTTTCCTTACCTTGTCATTCAAGGCCAGGGCACTTTTTGTAGAACCAACGTTGTGCTGAACTTGACAATATTGATCTGCTGCTGCAGCGGCGACCAGCAACTCGTGAGTTTTTTCAAGGCAGTAGAAGGCATAGATATCCATATAAGGCTAGATGTCTTAAGGCGGAGTCTCGAACGGCATCACACCAGCGGCCATCTTGTCACAGGGAAGCTTTCTGGCGAGATCTGTGGTATCTGAAGTAAAGTGAGTGATCAGCACGAACACAAATCCTCTTATCTCGCTGAAATCTTGACGGATTTACAAACGGTTTGGTTTCTTACAAACGTTATTAACGTGGCTATAATTCTGGATGCTTGAACATGTTTAAATATATTATATTATATTTATTGATAAGTATGCTGTGTCATAACTACCTCTCTGACGTTTATAATAAACCAAACCGTTTGAAAATCAGTAGAAAATTGAGCAAGTTATGGTTATTTAAAAAGTACATGCACCATTAACACAATGTTACGAGTGAGCAAGCTCCCTGTGGCAAGATGGCTGCAGTATGCCGACGTCGACCTCCATTGGCCAGCAGCGCGGACGAGACATCTAGCCTTTATTATATGATATATCTATGGTAGAAGGTCCTGGAACTTTTGCGCGCTTCCACATCCCGCGCAACTACGGATCTCCCAGGAACATTCATTATATATTGCTGCGTACATTTATCCGTGTCGGAGTTCGGAGTAGTAGCCTACCTAGATGTGCATGGCATGCGCGACCAGTGCGCGATCATGGTCGACTGACAACGAGATTAAGCAGCTGAACAAAAATACGGCCGTGTTCCGATTGTTCTCATCTCAGCTCCGCCGAGACAAAATAGACATGCCATTTCAAAAATCTTTCATTTATAATCAGAAATATGTTTTCAAAAGCATCACTTTCATCAAATTTTATGTGACATAATTTCCAGTAGGCAACTGACTGCAAACAGGAACATCAGGACACAAACGAGCAGGCTTATGTGCCGCCCCGGCCCAATTTAACCACTGGAAATACATAAGTTGACAGGCAGGTAGGGTATCATTGGCCTCGGAAAGAGGGCAATGATTGGACGAACATTTTATGGTCCTACACCTTCCACAGAGATATATATATATATATATATATATATATATATATATATATATATATATATATATATATATATATACATATGTATACATAGGCCTACATTTAGACCACCTAACTTAGTGATTGCGATCAGGATGCGAACAAATCACCTACCCTGCCTTTAACTGGGTTCATGTTCTTATTTGCATATTTGCGGTGCATATATCACTGATTTAGCAAAGGCATCACGCGACCTAACGGCTCTAGCGTTGCATCCTTGTATTATATTTTGCCAATTGTATTATCAAGTTTTTCTTGAATGGACTTTTCAGACTATAAAGGTAAGAATGAAACAGCCTATTCTTCACTCCAATCGACGTGTTTACTGCCACCATTTGACATGTCCAAAGCACATGGAAGTATAAGGCACGCAATTGGCTGTCTGTTGCTGAGCCTCTAGCCGTAACATTATAACACCCGATCGTTTCACACTGTACAAGTTTGGCACCGCAATGGAGCAGGATTTTTAAAAAGCAATGTTAAATCCACTTCAAAATTAAAAAGTGTGTAACGTACCTTTACTCGGGGTTAATCCACATGAGATTTTATGAACTACCTGGACCAGGTCAAATGAACTCCTGAAAAATTTCAAATTATGAGACTTGACAGTCAGGAGGCTCTCTGATATCATTTCGTGTTTTATTTTTATCCCCTGCATGTTTGTCACAACTTTTAATTAGTGGACAAAAGTTTTTATAATATTAGGCGCATTCAGTTCCCTTTCATAACTCAACGCTGCTATAGCCGTAGCTACGGGAACACCTTCAGTGTGAAAAAAGTCTGAAGGTAACCAAGGTAACCGTCGAGACTTTTTTTTTTTTTTAAGCTAGCGTTAGCATCACTGTTTAACTCTATCATGAACTTGAAGTAGCCTACCATTGCCACAGTGTCATTAAAGCTGCACTGCCATCTATCGACGTGGATCAGCATGATCGTCTCTGAGTTACATGATACTGAGTAGCGCTCAACACAATAATTAAAAGTCACTCACCTGTCCAACAGAAATGAAGGGAGCAACTTGGGCATCGCTACTTAGGATTTTATCTGCCATCAAATCATTGCACCTTGTGTTTGCCTGTCTTTGGAGGGGCATCTTCATCATGGCGTCAGACCTTTTGCTTCATCGGATGTACAGGTAAGTTACGGATAATTCCGTTGTCTCCGCTGTTAAAGTGTGACAATAAGTGTTTTTCATTGTCTAATTTTCGCATTTTGCATCACCAAACAACACCGTGATGCTGCTAGCATAGATGCGTGAGTTTGTTGCCCAGTCCTGTTTGTTTGAACCGCGAGAGGCGTAAAAGCTTAAGCTATTCCTACATCCTACATCGTCAAGTGTTACTCTTTTGGCGTAAGTCGACTTGGGTAGGCCGTTTGCTGGAAGCTAGTTATTTTAGTCGATAAACTTTTAAATATGAATATTTTTCTTACACGAACGCATCACGTTGCTTTAGAAGGCCTTTATGAACCGCCCAGGGCCGAGGGGAGCACTTTTGTCATGAATAGATGCACGTTGATGGGCTTCAAAACATAAACGGCCATTCACTGCCTTTATAAAGCTTGGAAGAGCCAAGGTATTTTTTTAATATAACTCTGGTTGTATTCGTCTGAAAGAAGAATGTCATATACACTTATGGCTTGAGGGTGAGTAAATCATAGGGTAATTTTCATTGTTGGGTGAATAATAAATAATAATAATAAAAAAATAAAAAAATAATAATAATAATTAATTAAAAAAAATTTGAATGAATGAATGAATGATAATATAATTGCCTGATAATAATAATACTAATACTAAAAACTGAGTTAGACTGTATGTTTTTTATTCTTTTTTATTTTATTTTAATAAGGCATTCTTCATAAGGAGGACCATATTCTTGTATCACCCTGACCTTTTTTACTGTATACCCTCAATAAAGCATCAAACTTAGTTGAATTCAGAAATTAAAACATTATTATAGAAGAAGTGCATTTAAGTCATATAAATGTATGAATTACATGTTTTTTTTTGTTTTTTTTTTTTGTTTAGATTAGAGTAGATTAATAGAACAAAAAGTGTTAATTAATAAAATGACCTTGCAAAACACATTATCATGATATGTGATTTAACTTAGCCAAATTAGGATATGATCTAAAATATAGCCTATTTGATGACCTAAACCTGATATATCCTTCCTTGGAGAATGATCTGTCCTGCCTTTGATCACAACAGACATGAATTCAGAGGTCCAAGGCAAAGGATTTGTGTAAATTAAGTTGAAATAAGCCCCTAGATGTATGGACAATTAGCATAATCCACCCATGTGACAAGGCCTATCACGATTGAGGGAAGTCAGACACAGTAATGTGAAAAGCACGGGTGACATTCATTGGACTGTCTCTTTAATTAGAGCCATGTCGTGTGTGCACGAGCGCGTATGTGTGCGTGTGTTGACAATAGCAATTTCAGCAGTGACGCAGCAGGTGGTAGAGCAACATTGTGGACAAAATCAGTGATACTCTATCTGAGATGTGACCAATAGACTTCCTCAAGTCCTCGCTTGAGTGGATAAAAAAAAAAAGAGAGACATAATAGTTGGACACAGGGCTTTGAGATGATCAGTTTGAGGCAACAGTAGAATTTCAATGAGCAACACTTGTACTGCTTCCATACCAGATGTCATTGTGGTCACGGTCAAGAGAGTGTCTCATCTGTTCTAGCCTTTTCCCACTCACTTTTTTCTCGCTATTTCTATCTCTTTTTATCTCTTTCTTTCTTTGCACATCCCCGCTCACACATGTGACTCGCCCCATGCCGCTTTCCGCCAGGAACGGGCTGCAAAATGCTGCCAGACTCTCACATCTGTGCTGCAAATGAATAGTTTCCTTGAGCTCTGTGACTCAAGGATTCACTTGTAAAGAATGCGGTTTTTATTGGATGAACCGACTAATGTACCATGCAGTGTAGTAGCACTAGCATTTTATGCCACATTGGTAGAGCCAATTAATTTGCATAATTTGGTGTGCGGTTGCCATGACTCTAAGGAAGTCACGTCTGCTCCACGTGTTCTGATCGATTCATCATTCCCCACCATTCAATTAATTACATTTATGACAAACTGAAGCCTCTGCCCACCCGTAGGCCTCTGTGGTCGTCCTGTGATATTGCGTCTTCGCCAGAGCCCTCTGATTTACGAAGCACCTTCGCACGGCTCCACGCCTTAGGCTGAATAAAATTAATATTTTGTTTCCCATCTGGAGGACTCGGTAAAATTAATGAGGGAAGGAGGCCCGTAGCTAGAGCAGGACCAGGGATCAATCTATCCGTGTGTGTGCTACTGGATGTGCGTCTGTCTACACGCTTGTCTGTGTACGAGCGTTTTGCTCAGTGAATAACTTGATTTGGCTTGACTTTTGAAGACCATCAGTTGTTTCCGGTGTTTGAGTGTGCTGACATAATTATGAAAATAGATAATGGAGAATGTTTCGTAGATAACCTAACATCTGGAGTTTACAGAAAGCGCAGGGTTGGACTTTACACCATGTGAAGTGCTGAACACTGAACAAACAGTGACACTAGGTTTGTATGTAGGGCCACTTTTTACTCTCTCTTTTTTTTTTTTTACTCTTGGCTATTGCTGAAAGAAAACATAAAAATTTTTCATTGCGGTTCAGGATCCAGTTTTCACTTTGGACGTTATGTGGTGACCCAAAGCCAGCAGCAAAATTCTTTATGATAGTAAAGCTACACATTTAAAAAAATAAATAAGATGGCTAAATTAGTTTGGTATCTAAATGTCCCTTAAACTCCAATGTTTTCTTGCTCTTGGCAGTCATTAATTTACACATAGAGTGGTGCAGGTGTAACGGACGTAGGTCAGTAGCCGCGTTTCCATTACCCTTCAAATTGCGCAAATTGAAATTGTGAATTGAAAATACGCCCAATGGAAACAAGTCAATTTCGCAAAAACTCCCATTTATCGCAAAAAAGTTTTTACGCTCGCATGAGGGTTTTTTTCAGGCAATTCAAAAAAGGAATATTTGGCAAAACTGCAATGGAAACAGTTTTTGTGCATTTACAGTCACCTGACTTAGAAGGCACGGTGTGTTTGGACAGAATACGAGACAGGGTAATTTATTAAATTCATAAAAGACAAAAGAATGACAAAAAATACTGGATTCTAAACCTCAAAGAAATGCCACAATCAAGACCTCGGAGCAGAAATGAGTGAGAAAAACCCAGAAACACCTCATATGTGCCGCTCACAGTATAAGGGTCTTTCCTTGCCATTAATGCTTGGATAACACGCCTACGTTTCCTTCCATTAATAATAATAATGTCTAGTGCGGTACGTGGCTGTGATATATATAAACTTACCAACGTCCGTTGCCATGATTTTTGGAATGACTTATCATGAGAGGAAAAAATTACGTTTTAGTCGCATAACATCGGTTAATGGAAACGCGTCATTTCGCAATCGTTTTTTATCGATATTTAGAAAAAAAATCGCAAAAGTTTTGCGCAAATCTTTAATGGAAACGCGCCTAGTTAAGAGCTGTGCTTTTACACCTCACTCCGCAAGATACTGACACTAGTGGCTGCTGCCTTTTGTGTCCTTGTTAGCGTGCCCACTTTCCATGCCGGAGGCCCCGGTTCGAATCCCGCTCTTAATGGGTGGAGTAGGACCGATTACATTTGGTGCCGTGACCCGGATGAGAGTGAGGTTTAGGTGGGTGAGTGTAACGGACATAGGCCAGTAAAAGCTGTGTGTGTAAACCTCACTCCCATAGCCTCAAGATTCGTGCTAGCGGCTGCGAGCTAGTGTGTCCACCTCCCACGACAGAGACCCCAGTTCGAATCCCGCTCAGAGCGGGTCGAGTAGGACTAGTTACACAGGTATGACGTCAGAACCCAGCAGTTTAATTCACCACTGGTTCCTTTGAGAATTTCCTATGGGGTTTTTCAATTTATGAGTAAAATAAAGCCTGTGATAAACATAACTTGACAATACGTTTTGTTCTACAACATACACTGCACACACTCACACCCCACATCTAGTTTGTTTAGTTTGCTTCAAAATTCAAGTTTTCGCTATCGGTGTGTGTAATTTACGTTTGTAAAACAAAACGTAAAGTATAAAAAAAAAGTAGTCAAGTTATGTTTACCACAGGCTTTATTTGACATAAATCGAAAAACCCGAATATAAAACCCATTAGAAAATTTCGATGGAACCACCGGCTAATTATGAACGCCACCACAATGTCGTAAATACGAGTGGGAAGCTCAGGATTTTCTTTAAGCCCCAATCTTTTGAGTTGTGGCGTGTCAGTGAGAAACATGGCGGAATATTTCTGATGTGATATTATCAGGCTTTTCTATTTACAGCGAAGTAAGCTAATTGCCTGCACAGAATATGATGCCATTGTAATATAACAATATAATATGTAACGATAAAGTTTGCAGTGGCTTTATAGATTCATTAAAAACATTACAAAGTAAAGCACACCTGATGCACATTTCTTTTTAAGAACCTTACTGTATTTTTGTGTAATTAAGAAAAAGTACTCCGCCATCTTACTCCGACAAAAGTGACTTGAACGCTCCTGCCGTCCTAAACGCTACTTCCCACCTCGTAAATACGAACTTCCCAGGAGGACTTGAACGCACCATTAGTTTTCCGGGTTGTGATGTCATAGACACTCTATGGTGGTCATGGCAAACCTGTATTTAATGTAGTCTGGATCACATTTTCTTCTACCTTGTGGAGGATAAGGACATGTCAAAACCTGTCCATGTTGGAATCTGCCTAATGTGGCTTGCTTTTACCAAGTTAAAGATGAATTTGTACCAAAAGACAGACTTTGACATAAAAGGGAAGTTATAAATGGTTAGTTTACATTTTTAATTGGATTAAATTCTGCTTTATGTGACATTATCATACCCACTGAATTAAAGTCTATAAATTAGATTTTAATTTCACAAAAACATTGATTGGAAGTTGTTGTAAAATAGTAGATATACACACTTGTGACCATCTTTTTTTTTCTTTTACTTTAATGTGCTAAATCTACATATCTGCAGTGCTACCTACAATAAAGATTTAATTAAAATGAACTCCATGTCTTGGTGGAGAAATTGTTTATAATAATGATCGTAATAATACGTTTAATTATTAATAAAAAATTAAAAATCATATTGCTGTTGCAGCTATTAGGGTTGCTGTCTAACAACACCCATTATCTAGTAAAATCACTGGAACACATGGCCTCTTGTGGCTTTATTGCAGTTGGTGATCAACGTCATTTATTGATTTGAGCTTTTGTGTTTGATCGGGCCTCTGTGTGAAACGACATGTTAAAAAGCTCTCTATATGCTAAACTCTTCTGTAAATCAGTGTCTGTAATGTTTTTGACACTTTGTATTGACCTCATTTACCCATCACATCAGTCATAATAATTAGCCTTAAATGTTGATAAATGATGACAAATTCCCCCCGGTGACATCAATGAATATTAATGAAAAGGTGTTAGGTCTTCATTTCAACTGCAAACGTTTCTTTGTCAACACATCATATTGTGGCGTTATTTCATGTTCTCTGTGAGATTATCAGGAAAGCTCTTTTAGTATGGCCAGCCCCATTTAAATATGGCCTACATTATTTACAAGTTAAACTTTTGTTTTAACATGCAGTGAATTGCGTCGTCATCTATATGCGTGTGGATTGGCAAAAAACAACAAAAAAAAACTCTACAAAATGTCATTGAAGACATTCATTTCACAACCAGGAAAATGACTCTCAATACACATTTGTGCAATGGTGGAAAAGAATACATTACATCAGATCATTTGATTTTATTTATCCATTTGTGGCCTCGACACAACTTAATGTTGCATTTGTGTCACTCATTTAATGAGTGAGAGGAGATGAGAAAGAGGGACAGAGCGGGAAAAATGATGAGATGGATATAGAGAGAGCAGCTGTAGGGGAGATGAGACCTTCCCACAGAGCCATCCCTGTCCAATCAAATGAACACACATACACACACACACTCACACACTGGATGCTGTCCCTCTTAAATGGTCCCCTCTTTTTCCACACTCACACAGACACAGTATATGAAGGTGGTGGTCGTCGCTTTGAAGTATCACTTCAATTACGGGGTTTAACCCCACAGGTCAGCCCTTGATTATTTACACAAAGCCGGTGTAATTCTGTTGGAAAGCGTCGCTTTCAGGGCCATTACAAAGCAAGACCAAGTGCTGGTGGAATAAGTGTCACGTCTTTCCCCTTCTGCTTTTGACCTGTGTGTGATAGGGTTAGACTGCGTCTGAAAAGCCGCGTCCCTTCCACCTGCCAAAGCACACACACACCAAATACTGTACACCCATTACATCTATACTTTAACAAAATAAACCTTGCAGAATTCTTTTTGACTGGTGTATAAGGCCTGAAACATACTCTACACCAGTATGTGAATTAAAGTGACAAGCTACACAGGCTTGATTTTACACGTTATTGCATTCTGAAATGTGCCAGAACACAATTTTAAATTCAATGCGAGATGCATTCTCAGTATAGCCACAAGGGGCGCTATAGCGAGCATTAGAGTTAACTTCTAAGTTAAATATGAAATAGATTGCTACTTGAAATGAGCCATTACTTGCAGATAATATTAATACAATAAAAGGCCACATAAGTGTACTTAAAGAGAGTATGCTTAATGATTATGTTTTTTTAATATTTTAATTTTAAAAGTGCACTTTGTAATAATGTCAAATGAAAAGTTGTATTTAAAATAATTTGTTTTAATAATCTTTTGTCATGCTGTAAAGAAATATACTTATTTTGATGTTTTGGCTAAAATACTAACACAAATGTAAATTGCTTGATTATACTTTTTTTACTATAGTGTTTTATTTTATATTAGGCCTACATTTAAAAATAATATATTTTAAATGTAATAAATTGCATCTTCATCATTGCAAATGTTTAATTACACATGTATTTTCCTTTAATCCTCCCTTGTCTGGCTTTTGCTACTCTGAGCAATGCCTGATCTTTGTATTTTGAGCACTTCTTGCATTGTTTTTGCCTCTTCACGATGACTCGCTTAATTTAGTCCTAATTTGTAAGTCGCTTTGGACAAAGACGTCTACTAAATGTAAGTGTAATTGTTAATGTTTACATACATGACATACAAAGTTCAATAGAAATGACATATGTATGTATATTTTAGTTTACCAGAAATGCTTGTCAGAACATTCAACAGTACACTTTAACCGTATTTCAAAGACAATATCATTAATTTTGATATTACTTATAAATATGTCGTTAAATCCTTCGTAAGTGGGTCAAAAAAGCACCGTAATTCAGCTAATCCATTTTATATACATGTTAATTATTTTCATTTAACTGCAATTAGCAAGTAATTAAGTGTCCAGAAACATTACATTCAGTTCGCACTTAAATATGTTCTTATTATTATTCTGTAGGCTACTCTTCTTGAAACTATGTTAAAGTGAACTATTTTAAGCGAGGATAATTGAGCTATCAACATGTTTATGTAGTTTTCTACTTTAATTCTTGGCATTAATGTAAACTCTCAGGGCGGAGAAACACTTTGAAGAGAATCATGCCAAGTTAGATAAAGCTATAAGTTTATCGGTCAACATTTTTATAGCTAGCTTGATCTCTTGGCATTAGTGTAAACTATTGTTTTTTGTTTTACAGTCAGTTTTCTTTTTTAAGTCATCTTCTCTCATGGCGGAGAAACAGGTTGAAGAGAATTTAAACTGTTGACTTGCTTATTGCTATAGTCACTTCAGTTGTCTTCTTTGGTCGCTTTTCTCATTTGTAGGAACAATTTCAAGACTAATTTAAAGTAAGACAAACTGACTAAAGCATGTCTACAGCTAGCTACCCGAATAATAACATCTGGCGTAATGGCACAGACATTTGAAGGAAATTCTGTCGCCCCCTTCAGCCCTGGAGTTTATCAATGCCACAGTACAATGCAACACATTTGTGCACTGACCAAGTATTTGCATTTGCGTCCTCACTAAACATATGTTTCCAGCTTAATCCACATTCAGCATGGTTTTTATCAGCACTCTTTAAAACTGATCTAGTGCATTTGTATTGAATAATGGACCAGGCTGGTGTGTACTTACCCTCACTATGATTTCTGAACATCTCCTCACAGCTGGGGGCAACCTATTCCCCACTTCTTTCTTTTTTTCCATGAGGACAAGAGAGGGAGAATGTTGATGACTTCCCTACAATACATAAAAGAGAAAAAAAAGGAAATAAATGACTTTCTCAATTAGTTTATTCTGTGTTAGCTCACCCGCATCAACTCAAGATGCGAGTCAAACAAATGGACACCGTCACAGAGTAGAGGGATCTGTCTTTCTCCCTCATCTCTCCTTCTTTTTCCTCTTTATCTGCCTCTCTCTTCATCTGTTCCTCTCTTTCACTCCCTCTTGCATGCTTCCAAGGCCACGGAAGTTGTAAGTGGCAGCTCAGGTGGAAAAATGTTTTTGGAGTAAAAAATGTATTCAATAAATAGCGGGAGCAGCATGGGGTCGGCCCAAGTGTGCATGAAACGGCAGTTTGGAGATTGGAATAATGGAACGGGAAGGGTGATGGAGCATGAGTGTACATTAAACAGTGGAGCTCCAGACCCGTGACAGCCAGGCATCCGCTGGGAATACAGCCACTAACTGTCCTCATATTCTTTCAATTTCAAATAACGGCCTCCACTTTCATCAGGGTGCTTTTTTTCCTCCCCTTGCCCTCATCTCTTTCACTTTGTTCAATTGTATTGGTGTGAATATTGAGAGAAACCTCGTTGTCATCATGGAATCGGAATGGCTCCGTGCTGCTCTGGGTTATTCATGTTTCATGACCCCTGTTACAGTGTTGTGATGCGTTCAATGTTCTTCGCCATTGTGGAAGAAAAAAAACACACTTGTGAAGTCATTAAGACTGGGAATGCGAACAGCGCGATGCAACAAAACAAGATCGCACGCATTGAAATCAACGAAGCTCTCTACACTACAAGAGCCCTTTACGATGTGACGTAGGATGCCATTTTTTCTTTTCTTTCTTTCTTTTTTTGTGTCGTTTTTAAAGGGAAATCTTGTAGTAAATACCATGACCCCTTATAAAACTAAACTTAACCAAAATTTTTGATAATTTTGAATGACAAGGAAATACATATTTAAAAACTTAGGGTTAGGGCGAGTCCATGTGAGTTAAAATTCCATAGAGGTAGTTTTTGACCTCATTGGAGTAGGGATAAATAAAAAAAATGCTGATTTTTCTAAAACTATGACCTACAAATATGCAAAGGCTCACATCACATGATTCCCGAGGAATACCTGAAATATCACGAAATGAATTGATTTTATTGATCAAATAAGTCATATTCTAGGGTTAAATAACATTTGACCATTACATGGGCTGATTTTGAGAGTGCACACTTCAGCTCCTTCCTCTGGAACTCAATCAGAGATGCATGTACGTGTGTGGATTAACGAACATTGTGTCAACCATCTCGTATTGGCTGTGTCTCACGCACACAAAAGCCACATGTTCATTTAACACCTTCAAACAGAACAAATCTGCCGTCTGACCCCCTCTCACATTCTGAATGTTTATGCATAATTGAAAATCATTATGTAAAACATTTAGCATTTTCTAGAGCGCCCTTTGTATGTCTCGAAGAAGAAACACTTAGACAGGCATGAGTCCTTCATCTAATCATCTGTCTCTCTGTGGTCCTCACACTCTGTAATCTGACTGACACAATAAAGGACATTTAGCCGTTACAAAGGCCTACCAGTCAGAGCGCCTGCCCTGCCTCCTTATCTCTCAAGTGCAGCCATTACCATGGCCTCTTCTTATTGGACACGAGGCATCGTTTCAAGAGCATAAGTGTGGGATCGTCAGGAAGAAAATACTGCTTTTCCACCATGCAAATGTCCTATTTACCTTGGAGGGTCAGGAGACATCACCAACACCAACCTTTCATTTCTTCTGAGAGACAACTTTCCTTTAGGACGAAATTATATTCATCCTAGGTACAACGAGGCTAAAGGCACACCTTCTCTGGTGAAAAAGTTTGTTTTATGTTGTTTTATGTCTATGCATATACTTTAAGACAAGCCATGTGCAAATTCATGATTCAGCAGTGAACCAAAGACGCGGTTTGAAATCGCCCCTGTCACATGCATGTTTTAACCAATCCCATCAACGTGTGGGAGGGCTTTAGCATATCATAGAGGGTGCTTCTCATTTCTTATTTGTGCATCCTCGTTTCCTTTCCTCGCTTCCTTTCCTCGCGTCTCAGCTCCGCCCCCTGTAGGATGCGAGGGAAGGCTGCAAGGAAAAGACGCGAGGACGGAGGAATCGAATGTAACTTTTTTTTAAACATTGGAATACTTGATCACTCAAGCGTATAAAAATATATTCAGTAACTTTTTCGATTCTCATTTGCTATGGCATTTAAAAAATAAAATAAAAAATACTTAAATTAAATCAGTGCAGAATCAACTTTGTGCAGTTGCCCACAATTGTGCCTAGAATCATCCACATTTACGCATGCATTGTGAAACGTGGATGTTTAGGAAAATACTGTGGCAAGTTTTTGTGCCATCTATTTGCTTAGAGGAGAATAAAATCAAATGCACCTTTAGGCCTCTTTTACCCAACATTTAGAAGTTTATGTATTCCCTAAGAATCAAGCCCAATCTACTGTTTGAGCTACAGGAACTTCTCTCTATGCCACATTCCAGGGTAGTACAGCAAATAAAATTGCTGAGTTAAAAGAGAAAGACACAATAGTTACATGATGAATGGGGCCTTCCTGCTCAGAGAAACACAGCAAAGCTATTCAATTTGCTGCATCTGCACCGTTTCAATAATTCATGGCGTTTCGTGGCATTTTAATGTTTTATAAGTAAATTGTGTACTCTTATGGAACATGGAATGGCATTTCATTTGCAGCTGTTGGGTGTTCACTTTATCTTTCATAAACAAGCTAAACACGGATGCTACCGTAATGTGTTTTTGCACAGCCTGTTAACCCTTCGTTGTGCCTGCCTCACAAGTACAGCAGTTCAAAACCATTTGCATTCGCATCCTTGGTCAGTCTCCACAGATCTTTTGGCATCATTGCCGTGTAGACGTCATTCTTGACACAAGGCCACGCTGTGAGCAACTCCATATGAATGCTACAATTAGCCACTATACCTCGCACGGTTTTAATAACTTATCATTTAGGACGTGGCTAAAGACTATAAAAAAGCTACCAAGGGCACAATGTCTGCATCTCCGTCTTTGCGTTCCACGATTCCATCATCTGTGTTTGTGTTCAGCTCGGTGACTGATTATCATTACCTTTTCTTGCAAATATCTGGCTCATTATGACTAGCTAGCTGCCAACACGAGCGCACCAAGCCCATCTCTCTGGGAGAGCAGGAGAGATAGGCTCAGCCTAGCCTCCTGTATTTGGCTATTAAACACAATGAATGTGCTGCTTTGTTATTAACATCTGTTCATCAGGAATGGAGGCTGGATAATCACCCCTCACACCTTCTGTTTCTACACTCCAACTCCGGCAATCACGACCATCATTTGGCAGCTGGTTGAAGCCACTAATGTCTCTCTTTCCCTACATTCTCTCATTTTCTCTCTCTCTCTTTCTCTCTTGCTCATTTTCTACAGCTTGTTTTTCCCCTTCTTAACCCTTTTATCCTGAATTTCTGTTCTCACTGACAGTGTTTACACTCAAAGATTTTCATCATTCTGAATTCAGTTCAAACTGATTGCAGATTTACTTGTATGATAGTATCTCATCTGGTTTTACCTCAAGACCAAGGATGTTTTAATACCTGGGGGAAGCTAGCCATTTGCATTTTTATTAATAATTTGTGTTAGATTGCGATAGAGTTTGATTGGACAAGAATACTTTGGTTTCAAATACAAACGTTATGGGAAGCTAACTATTCTAACTATTCACGTGGAGTCCCTGCATCCTCTCACACGGAGTAAGAAATGTCATAATTATGAAACTCATCTAAATGATACACAAGTTGGCTAATTGTAACGCTAGAATGAGTGTGTACATTTAAAACATTGCCGAAATACTGATTTCTAATATAGATGCAGTATTATCATATTTTTAGGTCACTTACTCAATCCCTTAGCAAGCGTTTGGACTAGATTTGTCCCTGAGCCATTATGTTGCTGTGGGTGCCGCTAGGTCACAAATGTTTTGTACAATATTTTGTTTTGTTTGTCCATGTTTTTCGTTTGCCAGTAGCGAACTTCACACCTGTGCCCTAGCTTCGGTTATCCGCCAGTGTCGGCGCATTGTCTGCCCTGTATGCGGTAGCATTGTTATGTACAGTTTATCCGGGATCCATTGGATACTCTCCTGGTAGGGTACCTCGGCAGGGGAACAACCCTCCTCCTTTCTCATTCAGGCTTGGGACTGGCAACGACAGAGTTATATAAAGAGGTTTGTGAACGAAAAGCAAGTCTGTATTATAATGATTTTTTTTTTTGCAAGCAATTTTAATTGTACATGCTGTATTTCAATAATTTCAAAGGTGTGATGTACTCGACTTTGGCATTGCTTTATGCAACACGAATATTTTGTTTTGATTCCTTGTATACATAAGTTTTACAAAATAAGTTCCATCATCTTTAATTCAGATGTAGCCTAGTTATTTGTTTTTTTCTAGTTATTTGGTTGGTTGTATATTTCTCATATTGTTTGTTGTTTAGTTTAAGCTACTTCCCTGTTATGTATCCGACTTGACTTTGTGACATGTCGTAATAACAATTGCACGACTCAGAAGTACCAAGAGCTAAAAGCAGCGTTTTAGTATAAACTTTACCATGGCAGCAAGAAGTCTTATCAGAGAAAGTGACTCAGCAGACTAAGGAAGTTAGGCATCTAAGCAAGGCATCCCAGTGACAAAAATAAGCCAAGAAAGAGATCTTCTCATACTTCTAGCTTTAACAACTGCCTGCAAAAGAGACAAGAATTTGAAACAGCCCAACATTTTATAGTGTATATTAGCTTCATGCCCATTTTTCTCGCATTGGATATATATATATAGTATATTCAGATTAAAATTTTCATTCAGATCAGTTAGATTGTATGCACAGATCTCTGTTATGATGAAAACAAGCCTTTGGCCTTCTCCGTTCTGTAGTCCTTGACTGCCAATTTTTTTTCTGCACTGAACTGAACAACAAACTTATGCATGACAAATCCCTATCTTACAGATGTTTTACGATCATAATTGTTGTGATGATGTGACATTTCAATTCCTTTTTGGATTGAGTCGAACATTTTTTAGCTGTAACATTCTCACACAAACATGTGGTTGCTGCACACACAGTTGGCCTGACTGTAAGTAACTTGTCTTTTTGATGGTATTAAGCCTTTAGATTTACTGATGGGGGTCTATGCGCCTCTCGCTGGGTGGTTGAGCTAAACTTGCTCTGCTGCATCAGCCGCAGATGTTGTGAAGAGCAGAGCCGCTACAAGCATGTGCGCTGCGCTCAGAAATGGGGAGTGATTTCCTCTGAGATGCCAGATGACATTCAGGTCAATTTAGCTGTTAAATAAGAGTGAGTCTTCTGGGGGAGGCTTGTTACAGGTATTTCTGAGGTACCATTCATAGCACTTCTCACTGCAGTTTTGATACTAGCTATAGTAGCAATGAGGAACCACTCTCAAGATTGAGTCATCATGGGTTTGTTAATGTTTCAATGTTTCTGAGCTGCTTGAATCAATTAATGCGAGATGGAACATACTTCCCCTGTATGTTGTGTGTAGTTCTTTTCGTGCATGTTTTGTGAGTGTAACTTTTCTAAAAGTAAAATGAATGTGTGTGTGTACATGTGTTTCTGAGGTGCTGTTTACACAACACCATTTTCAACTAAAATTGGAAACATTTTATGCGATTTGGCCTTTCATTTACACAACACCAGCGTTGTAGGGCCTGAAAACTTTTGAAAACAGGTTTCAAAGTGAAGTTTTTCAAAACGATACTGTTATCGTCATAAACTTCAAAAACGCATATTTGTGAAAACGGTGTCGTCATGCACATGCATGTTACCTGTTCAGTACAAAGTGACATTGGCAAATACTATTCGTGGATCCATGTGAACAAGGAGAGTTTTGACAACGTTATTGAAAGGCAAAGGAAAAACTTCTCGTTGTTGTGTAAACGTACCCTGACTGTGCATGCAGGTACCATGTTTTTTTTTCTTCCCATCATAGTATTTTTTTACACACCCTGTACCATGTAAATACCATGATATATAATGATATGGTATATGATACTATGGTATTAGATTAGATTAGATTAGATTAGATTAGATTAGATTAGATTAGATTAGATTAGATTCAACTTTATTGTCATTACACAAGTACAGGTACAAGGCAACGAAATGCAGTTTAGGTCTAACCAGAAGTGCAATAGCAGCAAGTGCAGGATATACAGTGGTTCCATAAGTGCAGAACATGGATATGTACTGAATAAATATAGAGTTGAATACTATTATTAAAAAAATTTACAGATAGATTTGTCCTATGAATATAATATACAGATAACTATTACTGTGAACAGAATTTACAGCTAGATATGTACTGAATATAATATACAGATGGCTGTTACTATAAACATAATTTTTACAGATAGATATGTACTGAATATAATATACAGATGGCTATTACTATAAACAGAATTTTACAGATAGATATGTACTGTGAATATATATACAGATGGCTGTTACTATAAACAGAATGTGAGCATAATATACAGATGGCTATTACTATAAACATAATTTTACAAATAGATATATGTATAAGTTAGGCTAAAATGAGCAGTATAACAATGGATTTAAAGTAGTGCAAATAAAGTTTGGACAGAAGCTATCCGAGTGAAAGTGCAGTGGAAAGTAATTGCATATTACAGTTAAAGTACGGTATTGCAAATGTATATGTAAACAGTCGGTACTGTAAATAAACAGTCGGCAGTGCAAATTGAGCATATTCCAGTCAAGGTAGTAGTGCAAGATGCATATGTAAACAGTTGTTACTATAATAACAGTCAGCAGTGCAAATGAACATTATAGTATTGCAAATAACAAAATGGAGGCAGGTGTGAGGAGGGAGAGGAGAGTCAATCAGTAAATGAGGGGAGTGGGATCAATGAGGGTTAGAGTTTAATAAAGAGACAGCTCTGGGGAAAAAAATGTTCTTTAGTCTGCTGGTCCTGGTCCGGAGACACCTGAAATGATATGTATCAGGCAGGCACCTGTATATGATATGGCTATGGATATGACTCATGTTTAAATTTAATTTGGTATAATATAATGTCAAATATTAATACAGTAATAATAATAAAAAAAGTTGCTCTAAAATTGATGAACATAATCAAACAATCAGTTAGTAACAATAGCAACTAACTAGCAAAGGGAACAGGAACTAAACAAAGAAACTAAGGGTACGTTTACAACACCGTCCTCGATTCGTTCCAATGGCTCTAGGCCCCGCCCTGATTGTCACATCCCCGTTCATACGGATCAAAAAAAAAAACTACAAAAAAAAAAAACGGGGCCATTAGATGGCCATTAGATGCCAATGCCACTTTGTAAAGAAACACTATGCACCTAGACTCAACACGTAATATGCATGTGCATGATGTCACCGGTTTCACAAATACACGTTTTTGTAGTCTATACACAGTTTTGTTGTTTTTGAAACTTTTGAAACAAACTTGTAAAAAAGTTTGCGTTTCAGTCCCCCAAAAAGCTGTTGCCATGGAAATGAGTGGCTATAATGCAAAAGTTTAGTTTTTAATTGTGTAAATGCCCCCTAAAGGAGTCATATACATAACATAATCATGACTTTTTGCCGCTCAAGAAACATTTCTTATAATCATCATAGTGTTAAAAAGAGTTGCATTTGAAAACTGAAATAATTTGTTTAAGATTTCTTTAAGAAATTTATTTTACAGACCCCAAACTTGTATATATACAGTGAATTATAAATACATTATATATAATTTGTTAGTTTTTTTCCCAAACCTCATTTTGCATATTTCATAGTTTTGATGACTTTACTATTGTTCTAAAATGTGGTTAACAATATTAATAACTGAATGTGTAACACAGTGTCATGTGGTCTATAGTTTTTTTATTCTGTGTGTGTGTGTTCGTCTGATTTTTTTGTTTTGTTTCAAAAACATCTGATGCGTGTTGTGTGCTCATGCTCATGCCAGTGCTAGCAGATCGTGGGCAGGTCTGAGTATCTCCCAGCGTCAGCTCCGGCCGGGCTGCTTGGCGTTCTGCTCCTCCTTCTGTCATACACAGGAAGAGCTTGACTGCAGCATCTGTGTCTCCGTTCGTTATGTCTAAATCAGCACTCTGCGCTCTGACAGAGGACTGGAACAGAACATAAAGTCTTCCCCCTTTGTGAGGGGCCATGGCGGCCCAGCACCACTATGAGTGGGGGAGCAGGAGAGGAAGCTGTTCTCTTGAGGACGTCTTCAAACGGCTGTCAGATCCGTCCTCCACCATTCGGGAAACCTGTGCCATGCACCATGCTGATTTGTCACTCAAAATGGCTGACATGGCTTCTGTTATTGTATGAAAGGTTGTTCTTTTTTGACTGTTTATTTTTTGCTGGTTTTACTTCGCACCAGTCTTGCAGAGAAAGGCAAAGAGTGCATGAATCTCATGGGTGACCATATGCAGGATGACTGCAGCATTTTACCATATGTTCATAGCATACATGGCATGTGGGGGGGCTGGGGAAGCGACGCATGATGAAATATGAGGCGTATCTAGTGTGTTTTAACTTTATATACTCGCATATATGATTATGAATCATGCCATACTTTCTAAAAACTGCCTTGTGTTGTGGCACATGCATGTTTGTACATATAGGATACGTTTACATTAATCTAGATACATTGGAAATGCATCTTTTTTTCTCAACTTTTAGCCTTCTGTCCCCACTTTTTATCTCTCAATTTCAAGTTTATATCTCACAATTATTTTTTTTTGAATTGTGAGATATAAACTTGCAATGGAGAGAAAAAAAGTCTGAATTGTGAGATAAAATGTTGCAATTACTTCTTTTTTTTTTCTTCTTTTTTTTTTTTGATTGAAATAAGCTTCCATAACACTGATACGTTTTTTTTTTTTTTTTTTTTTTGCGAAAACAGCTTTTTGAAAACGCTCTCTCAAGTCGATAAATTTGATAATTTGATGTTTATGTGTTGTAGTGTGGGCTGTGAAAACGGAGGTATTCGAAAACGATGATACGTGTTTAGTGACGCGTATCATACCTATAGATATCTATGGTTAAACTGCATGTGCCAACTCTTGCACAGTCCTAAGGGTAAATGTTACTTTGTTTAATCTTCATATTACATTCCTGCAAAGATGACAACATTTTGTTCCACTTTATTTCACAGTCCTGTTCCACATGTACATACTATGTACTTAATATAGTACTTACAATTCAACTTGGTAATAACTAGGAACTAAACTTAAACCTACCCCTAAACCTTAACCCATTTATAGCACTGGGTACTTTCTTAGGTAAAAAGTACACTGTGAATACACTGTAAAATAACAGTGTAAAATAGCACAAACTGTAAAATAAAATGGAAATAAAAGCTTACTCGCAATTGCTGTCCTGAGTCAAACTTAGGGCAATTGTGTTTTAGACCATACATGGAATTACGATTGCGTGCGACCTGTATCCGTTAGTAAGTGGAGGGATATTTTGCCAATAAAATGACCATGCTAAGAAAAGCATAAAAACTTGATTATTTTTGGTCTCTTGATATCATCTCAGTGAGTGTTTACTGTTTTACGCATGCAAAGTACGGTGATCTAAGCAGTTCCTGATGAGAAACTTTTGCAGATCGCTGGAAAACAGTAGTGTGGACGGAGAGCATTTTCAACCCAATACGCAGTTTTCAAATGTATCCGAATTGATGTAGATGTAGCATTCGATTCATCCTATTCAATGAATATCATCAGCATAGGAAGCTGAACACAGAAACCAGCTTTAAATGTTTAACAAGCGGTGTTGATGGTTATAATGTGTTAAGTGATGTGGCCAGAATGTACTTTTGTGTAAAAGTCATTATTACCTTTACAAAAAATATGTTTATTCAAGTGTGCAATAGGTGTAATTCTTGTGTTTGTACATTGTATGAATATGTGTTTATACAGTACGTATGTCTTCCCTCGTTGTTTGTGTTCCTTTTTCTAATTGAAAAATTGTCTCCATCTGTTTTGTGTAAAGCAGCGTGACCACAAATAAGTATGACCTTTTGGAAAATTATTCATTGGCACTGAGGAGCTAGAACTGAATAGCAAATATACTTCAAAAGTTTGACAGAGACTGGTGGCCAGTTACAGCAAATGAGGCTACAGCTATACTGTTTGTACCTGAACAGGTACATGAAAATAGTTCAACAAAAAATCACTGTTTTCTAAACAGACAGAAAGGGAGTATTGTCATAAAAACACAACTGCTTTGTGTATTTGTATTCAAAGTGTGTTAGTTTATATTCTAGGGTCTACACCTAAAATAGACCAAAGTGACTTTTGGATATTCACATTAAAAATTATTGGTCATTCTATTCTAGGAAAACTATTCAAATAGTTGAATTAATGATGAGATCATCCTGCACTCATTCGTAACTACTAGTTTAATCTTATTTCCTAATGGTAAGAACATATTTTACTTCCAAAAACATTTTCTAAGAATGTTATTGTGTTTTTTTATTAAAGACAAAACTTATGAATTTGTATTCCTGAAAATATATAATTTTTTTTCATCATAAATAACCTGTTAAAGTTAAAGGTAAGATGCTTAATGAATTTATTGGGATGTTTCAAATATTAAGCAATACCATATTGTGATGATACCATTACGCATTCGTGACATGATTTTAGCTGAATTCAAAATTCAATCACAACTTGAGTTCAAATGAAAACAAAACAGTATAATTCATTTTTTAACTACAACATGTTTTGGCAGCATTTAGCATCCTAGTAGTGTGCACAAACTCAATAACTATTTTAAATACACGGCTCATTAAAAATTACTACGCAGTTTGAAGACACAATGCAAATCAATATAAATATTAAAATAAATATTTCAGTGTCTTAATTAAATTATTTTATTATAATCATGATACACGATTGGTGTCATGCAGCTGTGACTTAGCCTAACCCTTACAGGCTCACTATTGGCTGATTCAGAGGTTGAGGGCGGCCATTTTGGGTTGACGTCATTGTAATTCACAACACTGAAGTGCCACATAAGAATGAGTCAAAGACTTTGCTGAAAGTTGCTTTTAGCTTCTTTATAAAAGTCTCCTACTCATAGACAAGTCATACATTTTACTAAGATTTTTTTGACACTTAAGTCAAAGTATAAGACTGTTCTTGAGAGCATTTCTGAGAAGTTTTATACATACTGCCTGGCAGCAAGACTGGTGTAGCTGTCTGGTTTGCAAGTGTCAAGCCTCTGGTTCTGTGAGCCTCTGCCTGGTAGCAAGACTGGTGCTACGTCTGAGAGATCATCAAGCCTCTGGTTCCTCGTGTTCCTGCCTGGTCGTCCTCACCATCATCCCACCTGGTGCTGCCTCTTCTTCTGCAGTCCTCAAGCCCGTTTTCATCCAGGACTGGTCTCAGTGGTTATCATCCCAGGCTCTCATCGTTTCATCTGCCCTGCCCTACTGTTTGAACCATAAACTGTAAAAAATTATGGATGACGCACCTTCACTTTCTTCCATTGTAGAAAAGAGAAGCCGCCATAGTCCCAATATGGCGCTGACGTCTTGCGCTGATTTGGGACCTGATTCTGCGTAGTAGTGAACGCGGGACCTGAGTCTGCGCAGTACTGAGCGTGAAGTGGAGCCGCGATATCAAGGTCCCGCTCACACTCTCTCAGAAATGGTAAGTACAGTTTCCTGCAGAACCACTCATTATGTCAGTGTGAAATAAACAGTTATGGAAATGTAGAAATTAAAGTTGAAGCTCCAATCTCCTCCCGAAAATCCCCCCAAAAGTACGTTGGTGCCTCAGTGGCTACTTCGTTTAGAGAAGCTGTCAATCACAACTGTCAATCATGACGTCACATTCCCGTTTTTATAGCATCAAATAAGTAATTAAGACCAAACACTTAAACTTACATCAGCATGATAAAAACTACCTAAAATGACTGAAAACATCTTTGGAAAAAATTTATTTGAAGTGTAATTTGATTGTTGAGTTTCCCTTGCGTCCCATTAGACTACATGGATAGGGCAGGGTTTATGACCTATACTAGTACCAACCACCTGGGGACAATCAAGACACTTTGGCTTCACTTTTCAGGACTTGTGCGGCACGCTTGGTTTGAACTGTTTCACACCTCACTCTCCATGTTGTGCCCTGTCTACAGCCTTGTCAATAAACTCCATCACTTCTCATTCTGTGTCTGGGTCCTCTCTCTTGCAGATCCTTGACAATAAACAACATTAAAAAAAAAGTCACCCCAGGGGGTCTTTAAGAATTTGGCAAGAATTGCACTTACAAACTTCTAAGATTCCATCTTTATAACATTTACGCTTTTATCCAAAGCGACTTACATTGCATTATCCTATACATTTATACATAGGCATGTGCAATCCCCTGGGGTCGAACCCACAACCTTGCGTTGTTAACGCAATGCTCTTACCACTGAGCTACAGGAAAGCTTTCTTAATAAAGAAATATATAAATGTCTTAACTTCTTTCTAAAGAAGAATTTCATGAATCCGGCCACTGATTCTGATTCTTATGACCATGTTCAGGGGGATCCTGCTGAGCAACTGAATGGGAATGATAAGAGGTAGCATTCTCCAGATATTACAGACCATATCTGTCACCGACTAGCAATAGCAAGTAGCAAAACACGTTTCATGGTATAACAAAGTCTATTTTGCTATCCAAAAAATGTTTACTAACTGAGAAAGGAAACTGTGGTTGTGGAGTCTTTAATGCTCTTTTATGTTCCTGTGTAAGGCAACATTTTAACATCCTCCGTAAGTTGATTTCCACACTACTCTGCATTTCCATAAACAAGCCGCTCGTGTTTGACTTTTACCTCCAAATGACCGTTCTTCTTTTGACATGCTTCACAAGCTTTGAATTTCCCTCCACCTGTCCAGGCTGTAAATTTGATTGTTTAAAAGTCATTCTGCCCACCTTAATTGACATCATTTCCCTCACATCTTGACCTAACTGCCCATGGCAATGTTCATTACCCCCGTTTCCCTCGCGTTTGCTCGCAGTCACTGCATTTCACATGTATTCACCTCACATCTCCCGTAGCACCCGAGAGAGGGAAAACCTCTCCATTACTTCTACATCTCATCTCAGGCTTAATGGACAGCATTCAGCATTTCACTCTATTCTTTTTTCCATAACATCCACATTTGCCTGCCTGACATGTATGCTAAAAGATAAAGATAAAGAAAACAAAGGCAGATGGTTCAATTTGCCTGTAGTGCTGCACGGGCAAAGCCGTACACACATAGACAGTCGGCCTTGGTCCAGTGTCACGTGGATAAACAGGGTCAGATGAGAGAGATGGATAACAGGGACCAGATAGATGTACCTCAGGCACTGCAGTGGCCTGCTAAACTGGGGGGTATTCTAAAAGAGTGTGTCCTGTCTTTGTCCAACCTGAGAACAGCAAGGGGCTAAACATGTTCCACCTCAACGGTTCCTGCGTGCTAAGAGAGCCATTAGAGTCAAGGCACGAGTGTGAGCTAAAGAGAAAAGAGACAGGACCTCGGGCTGGCGGTGGTACAAGCCTGTACTCGCCCCGAGCGCCATGAGAGAGAAATACGTGGAGTCTAAGAGACTTTGTGGCCAGCTTGAGTTGACCCCACCACAGGAGACCGCATAACAGGGGGCTGGAAGTCCAGTACATGCCATCAAAGAGAATGAGAGAAAATTAATACCTCAGCTGAGAACATACTTACACACACTCGGACATGTTACATTTTTACACACATGTTGAATGAGTGTTGCTGTGTGTTTGTCCATGAGCGATGGCTTCCTCTTCTCAGGGATTCAGCATGGGGCCAAATTCCGTTGTCCGTTTGGATTTGATAGATGACTCCTTCCAAACAGGAAACAGGAAATAAAGCAAAGCACAGTCAGACTAATCATACCAAACATGTTGTTGCTCTTGAAATATACGTAATTATATATATATATATATATATATATATATATATATATATATATATATTTTCTTTTTTAGTACGTTCAAATTTCTTAATTTTTTTCTAGGAGTTTAAGAGTTCAAGCTAAGTTTTCTACAGCTAAATTAATTAGATGAGTTCACATATAACTACAGTATATGTTCAGAACAGGGTTGACAGTATTACATGCTTGGCAGTTTTACAGTTAATTTAGACATTACCAACCTTGTCATGACTCTACGAGTTATTAGAGATAGATATTTAATATTGATATATACAGAAATTAAAAACTTTCAATAATTCGTTATTTAGGTAACACTTTTTTTTTTTACAGTGTCCTTGTTACACATACTTACTGATTACAATAAATTAATCATAATTTCAAGCAACCAACCTGAAACTAAACCCTTACACTACTGTAAGTACATGTTGTTTATATTAATATTACTCAGTACAAGATACAGCAAGGAGTGCATGCCACCTTTCAGTTTTCTCACAAGGCACATTTTGTAATATTCAATGCTAATTTTATTTAAAATAAACACCTGTCTGAGGCTTGACACCACAACCATTTTCAGGGTTTCATTATAGCTACTACAAGCTAGCTACCTCTGCAACCAATGCGTTCAGGTAACAAGGTTAACAGTTTTACTGGACAGTTCAGTTAGCCATTATGAGACGTGTTCTTAAGATCATGCAACTGCTTTTCAGTAATTGATTATTAAGGTAACAGAGTTGACAATATAGATACTTTGGGAAACAGGGTTGACATTTTAAGCTGTGAAAAGTCACTCACTGACTCATAAATGTTCACTGGTAGCCAAAGCAGTTCACATTCAACAGTGAGGAAAAACAAAAAATGGGAGAAAACTAGTTCTACAGTCGATTTCACTAGGGTCACTATCCTGAATGTGACGCTGTAGTGTTGACCTGCCAAAGGTCAGCTTCAAAAACACACATAAAAAAAACTCCCAGGCACAAAGACTTCCCTGATTCTGTGTTGTTGACTTTAACACACAGCGGCCCCTGGCTTCTGAACCCACTGGCCTCAAGGAGTCCAACAATGTTTCTTGAGTGAAGTTCTCTCAGCAGGTGGAACTTCAAACAGGTCTCAGACCAGGGCCACCTCTGGAGTCCGGCTAGGGATAGGATGGCTGCAGCGGGGGCTGTCCTCGGTTTGACCTGCTGGAAAAAAAGCAGGCTTGTTCCACGCAATTGCAGCTCCCTACGTTAAAATAACACCATAACGTCCGGGAGGGGTGCAGTCTGAATCACTACCCCCCAACTCAAACTCAAACGCCCCGCTTCATTGGTTCCTGCCTTTGAAAGAGAAATGCTTGAGCTGCAAACGAATGTTTCGGAACATATGTAAACCAGGCCAGTGTGTGAAGTATGTTTGTGACGTCAAAGGTGTGAGACAGTGAAAGTGAACCATGAATCTTTGATCTTAGAGGTGGTAGACTGTTCAGTTTAGTTCACTGTTTTTCGTATAAATACATGTTTCGGATGAATATTGATGACATTTCTTTAGTAGTCAATGACCTTACTTTAAGGAATTCAGATATATTCTACATATAGAAGATGACCATCTTTAAAAAAAAACATCTGTGTTCTTTGGGTCTCCTTCTCTGACAGAGTCATCAGTTTGAAAACATCCTGCAGTGGGGATGGCTGTTCAATGCCTGAAACATGCTCAGGAACAAGGCTTTCCATCTTATTGGCTCAATTTCAAAAGGCCCAACGGAATGCAAAACATGTCTCAAATGTGTTGAGCAGACCAGACAGAACAGCCTTGACTACTCATTAACTCATCACTGGAGCTTCTGGAGCTTCTGAGGACTGGCTAAGGGTGGATGCATGTGCGACTAGATTGAAAATGTGAGCTTAAATAGAGTAATACATAACAAAATGGCTGAATGTGTTTAAGAGATAGCTGACCCAAAAATTAAAAATTCTGTCATAATTTACCTACCCTCATGTCATGTCTTTCTTCTAAGGAACATAAAATAAGATATTTTGAGGAATGTTGGTAGCCAAACCTTTTTGGAGACCACAGACTTTCATTGTATGAAAAGAAAAAAAGTTCCACAGAAGAAAGCCATTTAGTTTTGAAATGACATGATGATTAGGTCATGTTTTGATGTGGTCATGTCCTAGACCCCAAAATATGATAAAATCCCCATGAGAGTTCCCTTTTTTTATGCTTAATGCCAATTCATTTTTTTATTTTTTTTTTTTTATATTGTGGCAAGAAGGATCAGGCAGAGGGCCTTGAGAACAACGTGAGGCCGGTGGCATTATTGATAATGAGCATCACCTGCACCATTCTCAAGTTTCTCACGGAGGAGCTTCGGAAGCATAAAAGGAGGAGTGACAACAGTGAAGGATGAGAAAGGACCAGGCCTGGACTATTTACGTATGTTTCGTTTTGTGTTTAAGTATGATTAAAGTTGTTTAACATTCACTGGTTCCTGCCTCCTCCTGCCCCTGGACAACTAACCTTGTTACAAATATTAGCCTATATTATAGATAATTCCTTTTGACCCCCGGTTTCACAGACAGGGACAATGAGGAATAATTCAAGGGAACAGTCTTTAATGACAAACACTCAGGAAACAACCACTACACAATGACAAGACTGGACAAAGACCTGAACAAAACAAGGAGTATAAATACACAGACTAAATGAGATAATTAATCAAACGGCAGATGAACTGAATGATTAACCAAGGGAACAAACTGGCATGCTGACTGCAGGAATGTCCACCAGAACTGTTGCCCGTGAATTGAGTGTTCATTTCTCTACCATAAGCCGTCTCCAAAGGTGTTTCAGAGAATTTGCCTGTACATCCAACGGGCCTCACAACCGCAGACCACGTGTAACCACACCAGCCCAGGACCTCCACATCCAGCATCTTCACCTCCAAGATCATCTGAGACCAGCCACCTGGACAGCTGCTGCACAATCGGTTTGCATAACCTAAGAATTTCTGCACAAACTGTCAGAAACCGTCTCAGGGAAGCTCATCTGCATTCTCGTCTTCCTCATCGGGGTCTTGCCCTGACTGCAGTTCATCGTCGGAACCGACTTGATTGGGTAAATGCTCACATTCGATGGCGTCTGGCACTTTGGAGAGGTGATCTCTTCATGGATGAATCCTGGTTTTCACTGAACAGGCAACATGACATCATGACTTTGCGTAAACTTACACGCCACTTTCAAGTCAAGTGGCGTGTTATTTATATGCATTTTGAGCTATCCGCGTGTATGTCCACGCCGAAACGAACCGTCATCTTCCGCGTGTATGTCTACGCCGTTAAACGTCAGAGTGATTCCGCGTGTATGTGTACGCCGTTAAATGTCCGAGCGAAACTGAGCAAAATGTATATCTACATCTGGGGAGCAATATTTTTTTTCCTAGGATGGTAGGGGAACACTCATAAATGGTATTAACCCCAGTGACGGGTAGGTTTAGGGACGCGGTTGGGGTAGGTCATATATATTTATATATACAGTAAAGTAACGTTAAGTCACCGGCGTTGATAAACACGCTGAAAATCGATTATGCGTGTTGATAACACGCCAAATATGGAAATACGAATTGGCGTGTCATACATACGCCATTTCATGAGATCAGTCTGGTACAGGGCATATGACAGACAGCGTGTATGGCGTTGTGTGGCTGAGTGGTTTGCTGATGTCAACGTTGTGGATCAAGTGGCCCATGGTGGCGGTGGGGTTATGGTATGGGCAGGCGTATGTTATGGACAATGAACACAGGTGCATTTTATTGATGGCATTTTGAATGCACAGAGATGCCGTGACGAGATCCTGAGGCCCATTGTTGTGCCATTCATCCACGACCATCACCTCATGTTGCAGCATGATAATGCACGGCCCTATGTTGCAAGGATATGTACACAATTCCTGGAAGCTGAAAACATCCCAGTTTTTGCAGGGCCGGCATACTCACCAGACACGTCACTCATTGAGCATGTTTGGTATGCTCTGGATCCGCGTATACGACAGCGTGTTCCAGGTCCTGCCAATATCCAGCAACTTCGCACAGCCATTGAAGAGGAGTGGACCAACATTCCTACAGGCCACAATCAACAACCTGATCAACTCTATGCGAAGGAGATGTGTTGCACTGCGCAAAATGAAACAGCAATAATAAACAACTCTGGCAATTAGAAATCACTGTTAAAGGAGCTGTATGTAAGAAATGTATTTCAATTAATCATAAAATGGCCCTGATATGTCACTAGACATAAAGAAATCATGTTCATTTCAAATACTTATATCACTGACAACAGTAGTCCGGCCAGGATATTGTCATTTAAAAAGTGAAGTTGCAGCCCTCTACTGATGTTGATGTTGTCATCTTGTGTTTTGGCCTGAAGCTCCACCCTCCAGCTATCTACCAATCACGAAGTCAGTAGTGTTTCGGCATCCGGGTTGCCAGCTCAGCTCTAGTTACCACAGCTGCAGCTGATGCTGCAGCTACAAACATTCGTGCTGGATCCTGCAGCCTATCTGGCAACCTCGAGTCAGGGGGGAGGGGGAGGCGATACACCGCTCTACAGTAATTTGAAAGTGATTGCAGTACCAGTTTTGGCCACAATCTTACATACGGCTCCTTTAAAGCCACACTAAGTAGAAATTGTGTTTTTGTCAAACAGCGACCCCTAGAGTCACTGTGGAATACTTGCACTGTCGTAAATATATTAGCCTATATTTAACGTTTTTACATGATTGCAGCTAAATCACAAGTAAATAGTCTAAAGTCTAGGCCTACTGTATAATTTAATTGGTGTTGTTTTTATTGGAATGTAAACATTACAAAATGCCAGATAACATCAATTAAGTTAAATGTACGTTGCATTATTTCATAACATTGGCCGTTATGATGTCATCATTAGACATGATTATTGCAATTTATCATAATAGTTTGCAAATTGTGCTCGTTTACACTATACAACCTCTACGTTAGGCGTATTTATGTCCTGATAATTATGTGAGATATTGAAAGCTGTTCTCATGATAATCGCAGGAATCAACGTCAACAGCGTCGTCTGATATCCCTCAGGACTACGTGATAAATACACCTCACAACACCTGAGTTCAGCTGGCAAACTAATTTGTGAGGCATAGCTATCTGATTTATCAAAACGATTCCATTTACACCTGGTCACATAAATGTATTTTTGCGAAACGGATTTAAATTCGATCTTCAATTCTCGCGCTATATGCTGATTTAATGGAGTGCACGTCACCGAAAGCAACAGATATGAGCTGCATTTTATAGATCATCAGCTAAAATTTCAAAATCAAAGACCGCAATAAGAGAGAGCAGTAACTTACTGCCAGTAAGCCTGGTAAGATCATTTTGTTTCTTTACTTTTAATGATGAAGATTGTGTGTTAAGCGTCTGCGACTTACTTTCACTTTTATTTGCGATAGTTTGCACGTTGGCTTGATGCAGTTGCTCATCTGCGGTGATGCGTGTTCCAGCGTGTCGTCATATCTGGATATAACGTATAACCTATAACACGCTCTCACACGTTTTTTTTTTCGGTTTTTTTTTTCGTTTTTGGTGGTTTCAACAACCATATGCATTTACACTTGTCCAGTTTCGTCTGGAATGCGTCTCAGATCTCCTCCTGAAGTGGTTTGAGGGATCGGATTCAAATCCGTCTCAAATGCGTTTCGGAGGGCATTTAAACCTGGACTTTTCACGATCGGATAGCTATCCGATCTGAGAAAACGCATGAAGTGGCCAGGTGTAAACAGCCCCCATGACAAAAACATACGCACAAAAGCCGAAAACAAACGCTGGTTGGCCTCTCACGTCCAAATTTGACGAAGTGGTGGGGGAAGTGACGTATGCCGTAAAGCAGTCGAATTTTGTAGTTCTTTTTGTGCTCTGGTTACTACCCGAACCCCAAAGTTACATAGTGACAGTAAAAGCGATACAGACCCTGTCAGGCTATGGCAGACGTGTCATTCAACCTATTGTAAGTCGATGTACCATCACAAGGATCTTGGAAATACAGTGAGGAAAATAAGTATTTGAACACCCTGCTATTTTGCAAGTTCTCCCACTTGGAAATCATGGAGTCTGAAATTGTCATCGTAGGTGCATGTCCACTGTGAGAGACATAATCAACAAAAAAAAAAAATATCCAGAAATCACAATATATGATTTTTTAACTATTTATTTGTATGATACAGCTGCAAAAAAGTATATGAACACCTGTCTATCAGCTAGAATTCTGACCCTCAAAGACCTGTTAGTCTGCCTTTAAAATGTCCACATCCACTCCATTTATTATCCTAAATTAGATGCACCTGTTTGAGGTCGTTAGCTGCATAAAGACACCTGTCCACCCCATACAATCAGTAAGAATCCAACTACTAACATGGCCAAGACCAAAGAGCTGTCCAAAGACACTAGAGACAAAATTGTACACCTCCACAAGGCTGGAAAGGGCTACGGGGAAATTGCCAAGCAGCTTGGTGAAAAAAGGGCCACTGTTGGAGCAATCATTAGAAAATCGAAGAAGCTAAACATGACTGTCAATCTCCCTCGGACTGGGGCTCCATGCAAGATCTCACCTCGTGGGGTCTCAATGATCCTAAGAAAGGTGAGAAATCAGCCCAGAACTACACGGGAGGAGCTGGTCAATGACCTGAAAAGAGCTGGGACCACCGTTTCCAAGGTTACTGTTGGTAATACACTAAGACGTCATGGTTTGAAATCATGCATGGCACGGAAGGTTCCCCTGCTTAAACCAGCACATGTCAAGGCCCGTCTTAAGTTTGCCAATGACCATTTGGATGATCCAGAGGAGTCATGGGAGAAAGTCATGTGGTCAGATGAGACCAAAATATAACTTTTTGGTCATAAATCCACTAAACGTGTTTGGAGGAAGAAGAATGATGAGTACCATCCCAAGAACACCATCCCTACTGTGAAGCATGGGGGTGGTAGCATCATGCTTTGGGGGTGTTTTTCTGCACATGGGACAGGGCGACTGCACTGTATTAAGGAGAGGATGACCGGGGCCATATATATTCCGAGATTTTGGGGAACAACCTCCTTCCCTCAGTTAGAGCATTGAAGATGGGTCGAGGCTGGGTCTTCCAACATGACAATGATGACCCGAAGCACACAGCCAGGATATCCAAGGAGTGGCTCTGTAAGAAGCATATCAAGGTTCTGGCGTGGCCTAGCCAGTCTCCAGACCTAAACCCAATAGAGAATCTTTGGAGGGAACTCAAACTCCGTGTTTCTCAGTGACAGCCCAGAAACCTGACTGATCTAGAGAAGATCTGTGTGGAGGAGTGGGCCAAAATCCCTCCTGCAGTGTGTGCAAACCTGGTGAAAAACTACAGGAAACGTTTGACCTCTGTAATTGCAAACAAAGGCTACTGTACCAAATATTAACATTGATTTTCTCAGGTGTTCAAATACTTATTTGCAGCCGTATCATACAAATAAATAGTTAAAAAATCATACATTGTGATTTCTGGATTTTTTATTTTTTTTTGATTATGTCTCTCACAGTGGACATGCACCTACGCTGACAATTTCAGACCCCTCCATGATTTCTAAGTGGGAGAACTTGCAAAATAGCAGGGTGTTCAAATACAAATTTTCCTCACTGTATATTATGAAGGTTGAAAAGTTACATAGTGTTGCTTTAAATACATACAGCACCAAATAATACACTTTGTAAAATACACTTTTTTTCAGATCCCCAAGCATCCCCTTGCGGACCCCAATACAAATAAAATAAAATTAAATTAAAGAATACACTTTAGACCATCCCAAGGTAGCAGCTTAATCTGATTTGCTAACTGATAACTAATTTAGATTTGACGGGTTACCTGCCCCTTTTTCATATACTAGAGAGTATGTGTGTATGTCTATGTATATGGGAGTATGGGTATGTATATCATCATCACTAAGCTTCCGACAACTCTTTCAGTCTTTGTTTAAAAAAAAAAAAATCCCTTAAAAGAGGCTGTTAATGCAGTACAGTAGAGAAGATGAGTTTACCAGCTCAGCTGATGACGTTTAATGTCCCTGACAACCTCTGTAGTACCATTTAGTCATGTTAGCAAGCCTTTTACATGACATTAAAGTAAAGGCTTTAAAAACATCACAAGGGTTTTTTTACAGATGTACTTTATACTTTACAATACTGTACAATAACCAAAAACCCATTGACTTCAGGAAGATGGAACCGGAAGTGCTAACTTGTTAATGTTAACTTGTTTATGGGTTCTACTCACAAACATACATCATCCCTAAAGCACTTTTACAACTTCGTTTTCATTCATTTAAAATGAAATCCACCCTGAGTGAGGTCCAAAAAGTCAACTAGATTGAAAGCGCAGATGAAACGTGTACATTCAGGGCATACTTTTAATATGCATAGCGTACTGTGTATTTTCAGTGTATGGTTGTGTAGAATCCATCACAGCTGTGTTTGGTGCACTGCTATGATGAAGGAAATCCCATTAAACATTGTCTAATTTCTGTCTAATTCAGCCTGATTGTGTGTGTATTTTAGGGCACACAAAATCCATTTAAAAGTGTGCTGATATCAAAGGCCTTGTACAAATGTTCTCATCAAAGCCGCCAGACAAAGAGAAAAAGACGCTGGCGTCCTGACTGTGATAGTGCGTTTCATCAATACAGCAAAATAAGGACGCACACACTCATACATGCATGTTCTTTATGTTAGCAAATTGCATATTTTCTTGGAAAAAGGAATATGAAGAGAGATAATGACTGTGAAGAATAAAGACACAATAAAAGGCCATTTCATTGTGATCGACAAGGAACCCATTTGAGATGATGCAGTGAGGAAACGAGGAAAGGGAGTGAATGCTATTTGATCTGATGCTGATTATCCAGCAATTTGAATTGGTGATATGAACTCAAGATAATCTTCGGGGGGGCTATTTGAAACTGGGAAGAGGGGGCGTAGTCCCCGCTGAAAATGTCTGGGTTTCAAAAAAACACAGCAGGTACATAGGTCACCCTGACTACCATCTCCGGTCCTGAAAGGCCTCGGCATTGTGAAGGACACCGGTTAGCGAGCAAAGCACTGGTCATTAGAGCCGGCCGTTCTAATCCAATCCTGGAAAAGTCACCAGGCCTGCTCCAGTCTAGGTTGTCATTTGAAGTCCCGTTTGTGCGCGCCAGAGGAGTTCCGAGTGCTCAATTGACCAAAATTGCTCCTCTGAAGGCTTCTGACTTCTGATTTTGAGTTCTTTTTGAGCCCCAAGGTCATTCAGCTGCAATGGAGACTTATTTTAGGAAATTTGTGAAGCAGTCTCGGCTAAAGAAGACCAGTTTATACTGGTATGAATTTATGCTGGTCCACCATAGACTTGCTGTTAATGGTCTTTCTGGTTGACCTAGGAATTCTTGGATGTCCAAGGACATTCTGCTATGTCTATAAAACATTCGATGTTGTAGAAGATACTGCAGCACTGAATCTGAAGTTCCCATGAAACCACGCAAGAAAGAACTGGAACCTCAGGTGGTCAAAGTCTACTTTTGTCTTTCTACAAATAGAATGGCTGATGGTATCATGCAAATATGGCCTCAATGTTGTTGCTTCCTATGGGTTTTGCCACCCTGGTGAGTGTTTATGGCTTTGTGGTACATGTGTGGTACTAGTTAGCAAGCAAGTTTCATCTGAATCCGTAAGTTAAGAGCAGACGATGGTTGTGGAGGCAGCGGTCTGATTATTTTTGCAAAGTAGATGGTGTTGGAACCAATCAAATGTGTCAGACAAAGACAGTGCTACAACCTCACCTTCTCATCCTATCGCCAGTTAAAAGAAAATGCGAGATTATTTCTCTCAGTGCTCTTTTAACCATGGGGAAAATGGTAATATATATATAATATATATATATATATATATATATATATATATATATATATATATATATATATATATATATATATATATATATATATATATATTTTTTTTTTTTTTTTTTTATCTGGATGTTGGATTAAGGCTAAAAAAAAAAAAAAAAACCAGCTGTCAGACCCACATTAATTTACCCATCAATAAATTCAAGAGGCGAATTATCACTTGATAGCGAGCATGTGGCTATTAAGGGACAGTGCTCTTTTTAATCGCCCGGCAGAACAAGCAGTCCATAAAGATGTCAAGACATTGTTAAATATTCATGGAGACAAATGAAGTAATGAATTAATGGACACATGAGTAATGGCCGGCTAATGTGATTAGAACAGACAAGTAATGCCCTTTGCCAGATCAATCTAACTCAGAGCATTAACCTGCAATACATCTTCTCCCACATCGCTGTGACTTACACTGCGCTCCGTGCGCTGGAACGCTCCATTGAGAAACGATTCAGGTTTTCTGGAAAAAAAACCCAAAAAAACACATGCTACTATTTTGTTTTCTCTGCCTTGTTAAAAGAGCTATTATGAGATATAAATTTGATCTGGAGAGTAAAGGCAAACGGTGGTGCTTGACAAAAATATTTTTTTCCCTTAATCTTGTAAGTCGCACGCTGCTAATTGTGCAACTTATTGAGGAGAGGTGGACTATTACTTTTCTAAATGATCTGACTTTAAATTTTTGTATGGTGTAGGATGATGATAGATAGATAGATAGATAGATAGATAGATAGATAGATAGATAGATAGATAGATAGATAGATAGATAGATAGATAGATAGATAGATAGATAGATAGATAGATAGATGTTATGTCATATATGTTAATATACATACACACACACACACACACACACACACACACACACACATATATATATATATATATATATATATATATATATATATATATATATATATATATATATATATGATGTGTGTGTGTGTGTGTGTGTGTGTGTGTGTGTGTGTGTGTGTGTGTGTGTGTGTGTGTGTGTGTGTGTGTGTGTGTGTGTGTGTGTGTGTAAGGAAAATGTTAAGTAAAAAATAATCTGTCTATTTTTTTGTCTGTTTTTTCACATGGAAAAATATGTATAGGATCTTTAGACAATTTGCTGCTCTCAAACGCACTCTAGAGGTCAATGGTGGTATTACTGAAGAGCATTTTTTCCTTGAAATGCTATCCCATAACCCCACAAAGGGGTTGGACAACGATACCCTGGAGATACTTATGTTTATGAGTTTGTAGTGTGCTAAAGTAAGCTGAAAGTGATGTGATACATGATGAGTGTTAGAATTACACGGAGGCGGCAGCGAACAAGATAAATATGAGCAGGATGGGCAACATTTCGTTTTATTAGGGAGCGTCTATGGCTTTGATATAGTGTGTCTACGTTTGTCTCTAGGTTTAAACCCCCCTGTTCCCCTGTAGCTTTATTAAGCTGGGCAGCTGAGCGCTGTCTGTTCTTCATACAGACCTAGACACCATCCCCCCCCCACCCCCCACCCCCCCCACACACACACACACACACACACACACACACACACTGAGCAGCTGCACACACTATCTCAGTTTTGCTTTGAAGTTCACTTTGTGTCCCACACTGATCAGGGCCACAGGCAAAATATCAACTCCAGTAATGACACAAGCAAACAGTGAGAGAGTTTATTTACATGGGTAAAGGGAAAGACACTTGTTTGAAGGCTTCAGAGAAAACAACATCCCTGCATTTGGTCACAGCGGGGTTTCCGTCTGATTGACTGAGTGGACAAAGTTCTCGTAGTCCTCTTTTTGTTCGACGGCTTTTGAAATTCTCCCGGTCTGGGAATGGAACGCCTGTGGCAGAGGATGATAAATTAGAGGTACATACATTTTCCAAAAATCAGTCAGCGCACAGCTCTGTATGACAAGATTCTCCGAGGTTGTATAAAGACAGGACGGCTCGGATTCATTTCCCCAAAAATGAAAGGACAAAGAAAGTGTCACGCTCCAGTATCATATATTCATAGGCAAAACTGCACGCTATTGATATGGCTCATCATGTCTGCGTTGGCATCGTAATATATAGCTTTATTTCAGTCCCATCGGCGAGCTAATACAGGGGAAAAGATGTCATAAACAATTCAAACAGCTATAATGTTTAATGCTACTGTTTATTGAAAAAGCAATCATAGTCAATATGAATTTCCTGCATTCATTTTGATCATATCATCCTGATGATGAAACTAGATCATGAATATTGTGTCAAATTTCGTGCTACTGCATGAAACGTAAATGAAAATGCGACATTATTCAAATGATGGCACTTTAATGCACTTACTCTAAATTACCAGTTCCTCAAATGCTGTCATCACGATATAAATGGCTCATAAAATTCAAAATGTACCTCTATATTTATCAATGTTTATTTACCTCATCTTAGTTCCCCAAATGAACTAGTTTCAAAAACAGAATCTACATGTAGTCATGTAAATTGTAAAGCAAGTCATTAACCTTAATTTAATATTCTCTTTAAAATGTAAAACTTGTCCTGCACTGTTTGTGCTAAACACATATTGTTTATTACTGTTTCGGTATTTGTTGCATATTAACCTCCTCTGGTTTTAGAACCAGAACCATATAACGTACTCTGTGCTATAAACATTGTTCAAATGCTCTTCAAATGGCGTGTTGTAAATGGGATCGGGGATGACACCTGCTCCTAGAGTCCTCTTAACCTCAGCTTATATGTGAAGTTACTTATAGAATGTCCTGAAGGTAAGAGCACAGCAGTGCAGAACACCACACCAGTCGACTACACTTGAGTAATCTGTGCACTCGACGCCTACCACTGACAGGAGCAGGACCCTAGGAGGACCTCTGGACCTTTAGACAGACGGAGACAAATTCAGAGGAAAAGAAGGTGCTTCCAGTACAAATGCATACTCCGTTCTTTAAAGGAATATTATCCCCTGGTTTCACAAACAGGGCTTAGATTAAGCCAGGATTAGGTCCTTGTTCAATAAGGATATTTAAGTAGCTTTTATAAACATGTCTTAGAAAAAAACATTACTGGTGTGCATCTTGAGACAAAACAATGGCATTGACATATTTTAAGATATGACAGTGCTAGTTTCTTTCAGCTCAAACATACATTTTTGGTCTTGTTTACACCTGGTATTTAGATGCGTTTTGATCGGTTCACAAGTGGACAACGCTAAATACGGGTGTAAACGGGGTCTAAAAGGTTTTGAGCTTGACCACAGAGGTAGTCGAAAACACATTTGGAGCAATGGAGCAATGGAGATTGTTTCAAAGCAGCTTTACAGAGATAAACGTATAATTTAAGGTAACAGAGATTGTTTTGGCTTTATAGCGGTTCTTTAGTAAAGTTATTTTCCAGCTAAAGTTAGTTTTGATTGATTCGCTTCCGTCGCAACGATCATTTGTTATTAAATTAGGGGCCGCTAAGACGGCACCATTCTCTCTACACAGACTTTAAATGCGAACCTGTGATAAACGCTGATGGTGTTCACATGCGCATTAAGAATTGGTTCTATAGTGGTTGAATATATGTGTATATGGTATATGTAGTTGAATGTGTTCGAAAAGCCGCAAGAGACACCTACTCTCCGCCTTCTGACCTGATGTGTAAACATTATGGAAACGCGCTAGCCACACGGGATATAAACTTTGGCTGGTGACCCAAGATTGGTTTGCAGATCAAAAAACGTACCAAGCACAATGTTCTCTCACCATTCCTGATTTCTAACACACACTCACAGCGTTCATGATCTTCCAGCTGTCAGAGCAGAAATGAAAGCTGATGCTCTCAGTATGTTTTTCTGTTTTCTCCGGTCGTGTTCAAATGTAAACCTTGTGAGTTTATTTCATCCATTAGAGTGAAAGATCTGGAAAAAACAAAAAAACAAAAAAACATACATTTACCCGCCCATAGACCCTCCCCTCGAAGAAATCAGGACAGAAGTGGATGAAAGTGGACAAAAGAGACGGATTAAAACACCAAATGTAAATTGGAATGTGTTTCCCTCGTCTACTTGTGATCTGATCGACCAAAATGCATCTTAATACTGTAAACAGGGCCTTATTCTGGGACTAGGCTTAAGCCCTGTCTGTGAAACCAGGGGTAGGAATAATTTTTTAACCTTATGAAAACTAAATCATCATTTGATGTGCAGAACACATACAAAAAGTCATTTTGCTGAATATCCATAAAACTGATCTGCTCATGTACCTCTAGTCTTCACTTTCTGTAGCAGAAGGACAAAAGCTCTGAGAAGCAGCTCATCTTCAGCATTGAACTTACAGCCCTTGCTCAAGCAATCCTCCGCTCGGGCCTAATGGCTTTTATCATAAATATCAAAGCTGGAAAGGTTATGTTTAGATGGATACTTCCTTTTGTCCTTTTTAGAGTGTGTTTGACTGATACTGCACTCGGGCTAATAGACGACGCCTGATGGAGGAGGTTTTGGTGCCACTGCGTTAACAAGCGGGTTACATGTGGAGGTAATGCAGAACGCATGAAATATCAGTGCTCATGTAAAGGTTACTTCAATATAACTTTCCACTAATGCAGCTTTGTCTATGTGAGAGAGAGAGAGAGAGCTTGCTACTGGCTGTGCAACTGCACATGGATTTCATGCGTACCTTTGCAGTTACATCCAGTTAGAGCAGGGTGACTGTTTTCACATGTGATCTATGACGTGTCATACAAATCATTGATAATCCATTATTAAGCCTTCATCGCCTTAGCATGATACCCATCAGCGTTGAAGTATACCTGTCAAACCTGTGTTCATAATGACTTTATTACATAGCAATAATAAAGCAAGCCGTTCCCTCAGGGAAGTGCTCCAAATTAAATCAATACTTGACCCCATGACTATTATTCACGCGATACCAGGGAAATCCACGCTCGGATGACTGCTGCGTGCGTGTCCTGAGAACCGGATCGCACGATTTTTATTTTTTTGCAGGTTGAATTGCCAACAATACCTTTCCCTGCACTCCGACTCCCAGGTGCCCATTAGTGGAGACCTTTGGGGACGTAGTAAAGTCTCCCGGGCAGGTCTTTCTGCCGAATCGAGTAAATGGGTCATTAGAGATGACACTAATGCATGATGCTGATTATCGGCCACACGCTTCCCTGCCCACCGATCCTGATCACATGACATCTGACCCCTCCACTACTCCGGCTGCATTAGGGGTAAATGATGAGGAAAAAGACGTGACCTTTCGGTGCGCGGCAGAGACTGACGACGTCGAGAGGACTGGATGCACGAGTCCCTGCTGCACGATGAATGACTCCTTCTGAGAGTTAGAGCAGGACTTTAATCTAAAAGTTGTCGACCACTGCTTTAAGGAAGTCAATTTGAAAAAATTATTGGCTGCGTCCGAAAGAGTAGGTTATTCTTTTAAATTAGTATGACTTTGCAACCATTGGAAAAGTATGTTCTGTATAGTATGACTATAATCCGGGCATACTACATCCGCCATGTTGGCCATTCACTATACTGCTGTCCCGTGGCCTCATGGGATAGTATAGTGTCCATTGGTTGCACACTTTCGCTGGAAGTAGTAAGGCAACCATTTTGTTTTGGCAAACTGTTTTATGAATACTGCAAATTCGGACATACTACTCTTTTCATACTGTTTTTCACCTATTAAACTGTCAGGAAGTAGGCATATTCAGATGCAGACAATGACTGTTTTCAAGAAACTGGTCGGTCAAACAGACAATCCCTCCACAAACTCATGCCAATGGTTGATTCAACGTTGCTGGTTTGGATGTCCAAAAAGAGCAGTTTTTAACTTAAATTAAATTCAGGTAATTAAAATAAAGCTGAAATAAATAAAAAATAATAATGAAAGACGTAAACGTAAAAAAAATGCAAACATTTAAATTTAGATTTTTTTTGGTCAAATTACTTTAAAACTGAATAAAAAAAAATGTAAGCTAAATATAAACATTTAAAAAATATATCTAAAAATGACAAAAGCACATAAAATTATGAAAACCAACTAAAATCAAAATTATAAATGAAAATATAAAAATAATAGCTCATTTAAAATATTAATAAATACTATAATAGTATATACAAATGTTAAAATAACAGTATCTGGGAGAATACACATTGGCTTACTTATTGTACAGATGATATAGGGGTTGGAAATAAAAGTATTTGGCAACACTTTATTTTACAGTGTCCTTGTTACACGTGTTACATGTAGTTACTATAGTAATAACTATAAAATTATGCATAATTACATGCAACTAACCCTAAACCAAACCCTTGTCCTAATCCTTACCCTATAGTAAGTACATGTAGTTAATTATTATTTCTCAGTACTTAAATCCATAATTACAATGTAACACGGACACCTTAAAATAAAGTGTAACCAAGTAGTTTAATGGTATATTCCAGGTCCAATGCAAGTTCATTTCAGTCCATAGCACTTGTGGTTTAATGTTGATTACCACAAAAAATTTATTTCTTATATTTTGTTTCTATAAAAAAGGGAAAAAAAATATTTAAATGATAAAATTATTTTGATAGTATTACCATCGCATGTCAACATTATTTTTTGTGTGAAAAAATCACTTACTAACCCTTTCTCTGAAAAGTTGTTCAATGTTACAACTTTGTTGCCAAGACAATGTAACGTCCAAACCCTAAAATGATGAGAACAACTGTACAGCTTCAATATTACAGGTTTGAACAGAAACAATGAATATAAGTGCTTTTATACAATTATAAACTTAAATTTTTTGCTTTTAAATACTCCAAAAATTGCCCCCATTCATGTCTGTTTGTGGTAATCAACATCATGCTACATATGCTTTGCGAGTGGACTATTCCTATAACACATTTTTTTTTAAATATACAAATCACCTTTAATCTAAAAATATAATATTTTATTTCTGAGTGAGTGTGTTTTTGTGAGGTGTGTGAAGTGGATTTCGGTTAATGCTTGTCACCTACTGTGCGGTGGGCTGCTTGACTTGGCTGTGAACGTGTGTTTGTGTGAACGAGTGTGTATTTGTCTGTCAGGAGAATGCAGTCGGACAGGTGACGTGGGTGAGTATTCCATTAAGCTGATACAGAATACCTTCCCAGCATGCCTCTGCCTGCGTTCTAGGATCAGGCCTGTCAAAGCCAGGGGCCAGAGTGATGGAGCGATCCCACTATGGTGCATGCCGCTCTGGTTTTCACCCGTGCTCGACCGCTGGTGCACCACCACTGGAGGCCAGCGGACCTCACAATGTAGTCCAGATGTAGGTGTGCGCATGTGTGTGTGTGTGTGTGTGTGTGTGTGTGTACAGTAGGATCTTGGGAGCACGGCAGCTTCTACCTCTGGGTCAGGGGAGTGGCTGAAAGCAGATTATGATATTATTTCCCCTTTGTCCTTGACTGACGGTCTCTGGGGTTCACCGTATTTTCCATTACAGCTCCAGCACTTATACCAATTTTTCAAGTCTGTCAAACAGTAACATGTTGTGGACAAAACTTCCCCAGCGGAGGCCTGGACTGACCACTTGGCTTAAAAAAACATCACTTCAAATCCTAACGGAGGTAGTTTATATATATATATATATATATATATATATATATATATATATATATATATATATATATATATATATTGCAAATCAAATCCGTTTATTGAAATGCAAAGTGTATTTATCTTTTGTGAGTTTAAAAGCTCCCAAGTTTATTTTGTGCAATTATTGTGATATTAGCGCAAGCATTTTCCTACTAAATGAGGTGGAGCAGTTTTGTTTATGCTAAGGGAGAAATATTAATCTTTAATACTTCACGTGGGATGGGGTTGGCAGATTGACCCAGTAAGAGTCATGTTCGGGTGGGGGTGGGGGGTCTCCATGAGAGATAGAGCTGTGCTATTCTGACAGATGTAATAGTCGAAGTGATTTAGCCGCTAAGAAGACAACATACTCATTAGAGAGCCATCCCTCGAGACCGATTAGAGGAAGAGAGACACAATTGCAACTTCGGTAATTGATACCAACTTTGAGCTATATGACACTTATTTAATGATTTTCCAGGCAGTCGCGAAAAAAAAAGAAACAGGTATCAAATGAACGGCGCAGTGAGATGTTTTTCCTCGCAGATGTTTGGAAATGAATTTGATAGGATTAATACTATCAAGGAGATTGTTTTATCAGAGGGGTGTACCCTGGGAGAATATTGCATCTTAAAAATCATATTATCCCCATTGTTAGCCTCATATTTGCATATTGCTGAATAAATGAGGAGGAAAAAGACAAGCTGTCATCTTGAGATTTTTATTTTATTTTTGTATGATGCAGTAGACGTGATTTTATGATATATGGTCATGAGACGGAAGCAAACTCTGAAACCACAACCGTTGCGTGTAATTGCTGATATAGGCTTTAATAAAGTTGGAGAACATGGACACACTTTTTTTTAAAAAAATTAGTGGCTATAGTGACAATTGCATTATGCTAGATCAAAATTAATTAGTTACTACTTGTGAAAAAGAAGTACATTTTAAAACTATTTTATAAAGAGTAAAGAGAAAGGATACTTTTTTATATTTCCTTATACCTATTAAGGAAATAATACTTAAGAATAAACTTAAGTGCAAACTAAATATAATAAATGTATTGTAAAAAGATTAATTAACTATTGTATGAAATTATAAATTAAGTCTATAGTAAATCTATTAACTTCAATTAGTTGAATTTAAGAGTGATTTTTATAACCCGCTTAAGTAGGATTTACGTACATCTTTAAATGAGATCTCATCATTATTTCTATTGTCTTTGAAATATGGTTACAATTTGTTTTTGACCATTTTAATGGTAAACTAAAATATACTTTAAAGTAATTTTTATTATATGTCATGTGTTTGCAATTATACATTTGTGATTATGTTGCTGTTAAGTACATTTAAAATATATTAACTTTAATTAAATAAAACAATTATAATCAAGTACTTTACATGTGTTTTAGAATGTTAGTCAAAATAAGTGGAACGAAGGATTCAAACATACTGATTTAAAATATTCTTTAAAGTAAACTTTTATTGTAACATTATTACGAAGTGCACTTAAAAGTGTATACCAGTTTTAAAATCTGAAGAACACTACAGGTGTACATTCAATACAATTGGGTGCTGTAATTTTTCAAAAGTTTTTTTTTTTGTTCTTTTTGTATTAACCTGTGCATATAAATGAACGGAAAATGCATGAGACTTTAAACTAAACAATGCACTTGATGATTGCCATAAAATGATCTTATAAGGTCACATTAATAAAGATAATAACTTGAGCTGAGGTACTGTTAAACTATTGATACATTTAGTTAAATGTGTGCTATTACTACTTTTAGTTACCTGCTTCTTAACACTGCAGGACAGATTAGCACAAATTACCGTCTAGGCTAATCTTTGGCTACTTACGTCCTATAACCGTTATGGTCCAGTCGACCTTCCTTCCTGTGCCAAAAGTGAGCTCATCCTGCAGCATGTTCTTCTTAATGTAAATAAATATATAATTACTTGCATTCTCCAAAATAAAAGCTACCCATACCATGTGTTCCCCTGGCAGGGTAAGTGTTGGAGCTCATGCTTTGGGATTTGGGTTTGGTACAGTTCTCACCGCAGCGGGATACTGTGGCAATCCGGCTGGGTGGGTAATGATATCAGATGCCTCTCTTCACAACAACAGGTGCCTTGGCATGGCCAGTCTCCACCTCCACGCTGGGGTAATGACATCAGCAGCAAGCGCTGTTTAATTATAGTCCTCCAGAGCTCAACCCTAGAGCACCCCGACATCTCAAAGTGCAGCAATATCATAGATATTTGCATTTCCCTTTAAATCAAATATTTTCACGATACATAAATACATAACTCTACTACACATAACTGATTTCATGAAATAAATGTTACTAAATTTTAACATTTAAACTTCAGCCAAGACAACTTTTTCAAACAGGATTTATGCTGCATTCACGCCATGTAGTAATTACCATAATTACTACTGTAGGTGACACCCTGGGACGTTCAACAGTACACTGAAAAAAAGAAATTGGTGTAGGATTTACTTTGAAAAAATGTTCCACTCAGAAATTGCTAGTACACTTCAAAAACTATTACAAAGAAACAACAATTAACAATTAACCTTGAATATTTTAAGTAGAACTGAAATAGAATGAAGTAGTATCTTCGGTCACACTTTAGTTTAGGGTATAATTCTCACTATTAACTAACTATTAACTACAACTTTTGTCTCAATAAACTTCTAATTGATGCTTATTAATAGGTAGTAAGGTAGTTGTTAAGCTCAGGTATTGGGTAGGATTAAGGGATGTAGAATATGGTCATGCAGAATAAGGTTTTTAAAAGTACTAATAAACAGCCAATATCCTAGTAATATGCATTATAATAAGCAACTATTTAATAGTGAGAATTGGACCCTAAACTGAAGTGTGACCGTATCTTCTTCTAAAACAAATAATTTAGAACTTTATTTACAAGTACAAATAATTTTTTACAGTGTTTTAACAGCAAACTTAATCTTTGTAATATGAGTAATCCGTAGGCGACACCACAATGCAAGTAATGCAATGGTTTCTTCATCAAGACATTAGATAATTAATCAGCTCTGTTCTAGTGTATTTTCTGTTACATTCTGTTTTGTTTTTGTTTTCACTCTGTTTGCTCTGTTCCTGTTTGCCTGAATTCCTATAGGTTCCCTGGCTGTTAATTAGTTTCCACAAACCTGTTTCTGTTATCCTCGATTACATTCTATATATATTTAAAGTCCCCATGAAATCAAAATAGATTTTCTTTTTTTGCTTTTAGTATGAATATGTTCGCCTTACTGTTATCTATAAGCTAGTGTTCTCCAAAACAATGACACAATTTGCCTTTAGAAGATATAAACACTCACAACTTAATTTCTCACGTCCACTAATATGGATCAATGAATTTGATGACATCACTCTGCACTTCAGATTCTCATCAGATTTTCTGTCCAATCAAATGCTCTCTAGCCTCCTCAGACCCGGTGTCCACATACGTGTACATCACATTTTTGGATGTGTGCAGCATAATTCTTAATTCTGTGTAACTGGAACATGTTTTTCACAAACGCGGACACCTATACTGCCATCTGGTGGTGTCAGGAGAAAAAAAAACTTAACATAAATAATTTCAAGATGGCGGAGAACACAGGGGAAATGTTACGCAGCCACATCAGACCAAAACGTCCACAATGTAAAAAAAAAATATAACATTTCATTGTTGATTCTTGTTAAGTTATGCATAATAGTGTTGTATGATTAAAATGGCATGCACATTTGACAAACTTTTGTAACAGGGAAGATTTACTATGCTGCTAAATTTGATGTCCACATATGTGGACAGTGGGACTTAACTTCGATGAAACTGTAAAAGAATGTGAGCAAAAAAATTAGAATTTGTAGTTGCACTGAGCTTCGTGACGCAAACTGGCTCACTCACGATCACGATCGCGCGCGCACACACACACACACACACACACACACACACACACACACTCTCTTGCTCACTCGCGATCGCGCACACACACACACACACACACACTTGCTCACTCACTCGCGCACACACACTCTCTTGCTCACTCGCGATCGCGCGCACACACACACACACACACACACACACACACACACACACACACACACACACACACACTCTCTTGCTCACTCGCGATCTCGCACACACACACACACACTCTTGCTCACTCGCGATCGCGCGCGCGCACACACACACGCTCACTCTCTCGCACACACTCTCTTGCTCACTCGCGATCGCACCGTACACACACACACACACACACACACACACAAATAAAAATAACTTTACTAGTTTGGAGAAGTTGAAGTTTTGGAGTGTTACAAAAAAGAAAGCAAATTTTCATGTTTTTTGGATCTGTTTTTTATTTGGATATACATTTTGTTTTTCCATATCAATATTCAGAAGTGGCGATCGGTTGACAGCTCTGCCCCTCTCTTCACTCGAGTGTCCAAGACATACGGCCAGATGAAACGACCACAAAGTCGATCATCGACCTCCGGCCTAGGGCGTCCTGGTGCCATGTGCACTGATGGGCACCCTTATGCTTGAACATGGTGTTCGTTATGGACAAGCTGTAACTAGCACAGAAGTCCAATAACAGAACACTGCTCGGGTTCAGATCAGGGGGGCTGTTCCTCCCAATCACGCCCCTCCAGGTGTCACTGTCGCTGCCCACGTGGGCGTTGAAGTCCCCCAGTAGAACAAGTAGTCCCCAGTCGGAGCACTTTCCAGCACCCCTCCCAGAGACCCCAAGAAGGCCGGGTACTCTACACTGCCGTTTGGCCCATAGGCGCACACAACAGTGAGAGACCAATCCCCGACCCGAAGGCGCAGGGAAGCGACCCTCTTGTTCACTGGGGTGAATTCCAACACATGGCGGCTGAGCTGGGGGGCTATAAGCAAACCCACACCAGCCTGCCGCCTCTCACCATGGGCAACTCCAGAGTGGTAAAGAGTCCATCCTCTCTCCAGGAGTGTGGTTCCAGAGCCCAAGCTGTGCTCGGAGGTGATCCCGACCATCTCTAGTCGGTACCTCTCAACCTCACGCACAATCTCAGGCTCCTTCCCCGCCAGCGAGGTGACATTTCACGTCCCTAGAGCTAGTTTCCGTGTCCAGGGATCAGGTCGTCGAGGCCCCTGCCTTCGACTGCTGCCCGATCCTCTAAGCACCGGTCCCTTACAGTCCCTCCTACGGGTGGTAAGCCCATGGGAGGGCGGCCCCAGGTCGCTTCCTCGGGCTGAGCCCGGCCGGACCCCATGGGGGGAGGCCCGGCCACCAGGCGCTCTCATACGAGCCCCAACCCCGGGCCTGGCTCCAGGGTGGGGCCCCGGCTAAATTTTCGGATCCAACTCACCTGGGCTGAGCTGTGGGTCCTGTGCTGTGGATCATGACCGAAAGGACAAGATCCCCGATACAGGTGGCCGAAATGAGCTTTCTCCCAAGGGTGGCTGGGCGATCGCTTAGAGATAGGGTGAGAAGCTCGGTCACTCGGTAGGAGCTCAGCTGAGGTGGCTCGGGCATCTGTTCCGGATGCCTCCTGGACGCCTTCCCGGGAAGGTGTTCCGGGCGCGTCCCACCGGAAGGGACTATGTCTTCCAGCTGGCCTGGGAACGCCTTGGTGTCCCCCCGGAAGAGCTGGAGGAAGTGTCTAGAGTTGAGGGAAGTCTGGGCATTTCTTCTTTCTTCTTCTGCCCCCGCGACCCGGCCCCGGATAAGCGGAAGATGTATGTTATGTATGTTCAGAAGTTATACAAGAGTAACAACGAAAAATGTTCAGGCACAGGCTGTAAATAAAAGAGATTTGCATTTTGTTACACAACGGTGTCTTGATTGTTTTCTGTGAATTCAGACCCGGTGTCCACATATGTGGACATCATTTTTTTCAAAAAGTGCTTCATGTTCAAAGATAATATCTGGTTATTATATGTATTGGTCCCTCCTAACCCCAAAAAGCTAAAAGGAATCTAAAATGCACGTCAAACCAAAGCTCGGGTCTGAGGAGGCTAGAATATGAAGCCCCGCCCCCTACATTATAAATAGACACTGAAGCTGCGGCTGAAATCAGTCACTTGTTCACACATTTACTATTTTCTTTGTGAATGGCATATGCACTATATAGGGGATAATGTATGATACGGAGAGTGTAAATATGCTTTCCATTGAGGCAAATGAAGTCTGGTTTCACGTTAGTGTCACGCGCACACAGTTAGCTTCAGTCCAGACACAATAAGCACAGAGTGGATCATATGCACGAGTCAGCACATACCACACATTTTAAAGGGGTGGTAAAATGCTCTTTTCACAAGATGTAAAATAAATCTCTGATGTCCCCAGAGTGTGTATGTGAAGTTTTAGCTCAAAATACCCCACAGATATTTTTATATAGCATGTTAAAGTTCTCATTTTTTGAGGGTGAGCAAAAACACCTCGTTTTGTGTCGGTCCCTTTAAATGCAAATGAGCTGCTGCTCCCAACACAGGGGGCAGAGCTTCAAGAACTCTTGTCCTTAGCAGCTCGATTACCTCACAGACATGCACTGGAAATTTCAAAAGCTTTTAGCCTTTTATGTTCAAACCGGAGTCAGAAAGATGGAGAGACTCAAGAAAAAGTAACATGTAGACAACATTTCTGAATGGTTAGTTGATGAATTTATGTAGCTTATGTGTGGTTATCTTCTAGTCATTCTGATTAGCATATTCAATGAATAGCATATTATCATTGATGATCTATAAATCGTGTTTAGGGGACGGGTTTATGTAAATTTTAGGGTTGGTGATGTCACTAACCCGGGAGGAAGCTCATGTAGTCCCTGTCAGCCGTTTGTTGTAGTCCTTAAAAAGCTATTTCTTTAAAAGCAAATATCTCCCTTTGCTTTGAACTTTGAGCATCGTAACTTTGCAGATGTTGTTTATGCTCAAACAGCAACATTACACACTAACTAAGGTTCGAAAAGATAAATCATAATCAACCACCCCTTTAAAGCGATATGGAGGATATTAGAAGGAGAAACGGTTAGAGATTAGGAGGAAACTGCGGCTTTACCGAGCTCAACGGTTCTAGCCGATCTGATATAAACTAAACGCTATTGGCTATTTTAAAAAGGGGAGGAGCTGTTTGATATGCCCCGCCCTGTCTTCCTATTTTAGTGGAAATTACATCAACACATTGTATAATGCTGCACATTTCAAGGCACTTCATTGGGCCTTTAAGCCTCAAGTTATTTTTGTTCAGTGTCCGGTATCGTCTATGTTATGTGGTTTGTATGATTGTAGTAAAAAAAATAAAAAAATAAAAATGTAATTTAATAACAATGTTGACGTGATGTGAACACCCTCTCAATTGGTATGTACCACTGGGAAGCTTGAGGATAATTTTGATAACCAAGTTCCCGAGATGAGCGGGGCGTAAACTTTAAACATGGTGAAGGGGAGAATGTTTGTCTCTGTGACAGGTATGCTTTATTAAGTTTTTCCACAATAGCTTTATCTTGTTGTTAAAGTAGTGCATTACATATGAATAATCATTTGAAGTGTGTTGTATGTTTTATACACAGTAAAAAATTGTATGTATTAGACCGAAATTCCAGAATTATCAGCAAGCTGACTATCTAGATAGCACAGTGAATGTTTATATGGTTGTCAATGAATAAGACGTTAAAGGACAAGTTCGGTATTTTACACTTAAAGCCCTGTTTACAGATCGTATCTGATGAAATAGAACGGTTAAGATTAAAATTTGGACACATGCTGCTGTCCCGAGAATTTTAGGTTTATTTCGCTTCCCCCCCCCCCCCACCCCCACAATGGTTGTCTATATGCACTGGAAGATTCCGTCCTAAAAACACATTAATCTTTCGTTTACAAAGACGTGAAACTCACCGAGTGGTCAGGGGTGTTCACTGATATGTTCCCTCAAAAATCGCTGAAAAAGATGCATTCCAACAGGTTTTATCGTAGTTTTTGTCCAACTCCATTGACTTAATAGGACGTGCTGTGAGACCGCAGCACCTTTACGGTATTACTCCGCCGCTTCTTCTTCTGCTTCTTCTGTGTATTCAATGAAATGCCCGTGGTTTGCTTGCAATTGGCAAAGGTGCATTATCGCCACCAACTGGGCTGGAGTGTCTATTATTCAAGCTCTCAACGGAAGAATCACGGGTGTGACGCGTTTGGCAAAATAGGTCCACAAAAGCGAAATAAACCAAAAATTCTCGGGACAGGAGCATGTGTCCAAATTTTAATCTTAACCGTTCTATTTCATCAGATATGATCTGTAAACAGGGCTTTAAGTGTAAAATACCGAACTTGTCCTTTAAATATAATTTTGGCTTTAATAAGATTTTCCCAATACATAGGCAAGAATAAACCTGCTGTCCTCCATGATGATTCCTGTTCTTTCTGACAACAAAGCACTTGAATGCGACGAGCTCTTAATCACGACTTCAGAAGTTCGAAGGTGGACATTTCTGATAGCACATGAAGGCAGCTTTAGCTCTGAGGTCTTTATTTTGAGGTCTGAAATAATTTTTTGCAGTTAAAGTTTGATTTTATTTCAAGTAAATGTTTTTTTTTTTTTTATGGTTTTAGTTTTAGTTAAAAAAAACAAAACAAAATTTACATTCCCCAACTTCATGCTTCAATAAGAATCAGCACCAGCACAAGAGTGAAAACTGCACTCTTCAAGCCATTTGCATGGGGAACTGAAATCAAAGATTCTCTAAAAATGGCAAAACAATGCTTTATATCTTTACCTGTTTTATTATTATTTCCTTGACAAACCAAGTATGCCCTCCTTCAGTGTTAGCCATTAAATCTACAGTTTTTCCCCCTCTTTCACCCCAGATTCATTTTGTTTGTGCGATTTCTCTCTAATATCAGCTGTAAAAGCGTGAGGTTGTTGTCCGGATGCGCAGGGGGTCGTGTGACCGTGTCTGTCTCTATGCTGATGGCTGCTAATCCCTTCAAACAGGCCGGCATGGGCCAGACATGGCTGAAGGCTACGACGGAGCCGTAATTACACACGACCTTATATTATTGCAGCGATGCAAGCAATTACAGTAGCTGTGCCTTTTTACATGCAAAACAGCCCAAATGAGGGACACAATGACAGCGGATGAGACAGGCTAACGGCAAGACTGGACTGCCGCCATGCTCATGTACAGCATCAAAAACAGGCCAAAAACAAGCTCTTCATCTTGACCAGAGTATCATAAAACAATTGCTATATATAGTTAACTAAAACCATTAAAAAAACATTTTTTTTTGCTTGAAATAAAATAAACTTTAACTATGTTTAAAAAAGGTGTCAATGCAACACCTCTCATTTTCATGTACTAAAATAACTAAAACAGGAATACAACAAAATTAATAAAACTTTAAGTAAAATTAAAATGAAAACAGAAACAAAATCTAAATAAAAATCTTCAAATTCAAATTGTGAATAAAAACTATAATAGTTTTCAGTAATACTTTATTTTAGTGTCCTTGATACATTTTACATGTACTTATTACATGTAAATTGTGCATAATTACATGCAACTAACCTAAAACCAAACCCTAACCCTAAAGTAAGTTACAGTTAGGGTTTGGGGTTACAATTTATTTGAAGGTGTCATTGTTACAGTGTCATTATATATTAAATACTGAGTAGTATTAAGCAATGAAATGTACTTACTATAGGGTTAGGGTTTGGTTGAGGGTTTGTTTGCATGTAATTATGCATAATTTACTGTTATTACTAGTACATGTAACATATGTAACAAGGACGCTATAAAATAAAGTGTTACCGGGTTTGGATTAGGGTTAGTTACTTATAACTATGCATACTTTCCAGTTATTACTATAGTTAACTACATCACCTTAAAATAAAGTGTTACCAAATAATATTCTGATTCTGATTGGCTGAGCTCAAAGCCATTGTAAATTCCCAATAAACACACATGTGATTGCACAGTATGTATTCATATAGTATGCTCCTAATTCACTATACTACCTAGTAAAATAATAATTTATGATATTGAATTTAACAAATGTAAATATTTCTGTTTATTACAAGTCCATTACAAGTTTTTTTTTTTTTTTTTTTTTTTTTATTAGTTTTTTTTTTAAAGCTATAAGGCCGGATGGCTGTGCATTACCCCTTACCTGTGATAAAATCACATTAACGAAGAGCCTCAATTATCTTATTAACCTCATTTTGATTTATTATATGCTAAAAGAGAGAGCAAAGCTAATTTCCTCAACAATGAGTTTACATAAAGAGGTATTACTGAGAAGCAAAACGACTTGATTTAGTAAATTTGCTGCAGCGAGGAGGGAAGTGCATGTGTCAGTGTGTGTATGTTTGTGTACGTGTGTATTTAGGCGCAGCATTTGGATGACCATATGGAACTCTTCGTGGCGCCAGGAGACCATGCGGCTTGGAAACCTGATCACCATCTCCCTGGTGACAGCTGGAGTCTTTACACTATCAGAACATTTGTAGACTTCTAATTTGTCATAACCACCTCCTGTGGCAAAGAAATATGCTGCAGAATTAGGTAAGAGAAGCTGAAATTTAGAGCAGAAAGAAGGGTACAGCGAAAGAAAGAAAAGTTAGACAGACATAAGTGTGTGGTTGCACGCACAGAGAATTTAAATATGACAGAAGAAAGAAAGATATATTACGAATTTCTTTCGTTGACTGTTCTGCTTCTGTACACATCAGATTTGTTGGCATATCCAACTTCAATCTATTTAATTTATTGTGGTCTGGAGAGCAAAAATCTTAAAATCAAAATCAGTTTGCGACATGTGTAACGTCATAAAATGTGTGCAATATTGTCTAGGTCTGTGTGTCACGCTCCTTACTCATATAGTGAACTATTCTCTGTGTAGCAAATGTGTGAACGAGTTAGCAGTTTTGGACTTTACGAATGAAAACGTAAAACGTTCTCTCATGCCTTTTGTGACCACAGGACCTCAACAAGATTTCACGATGGACATTAAGTACACTTTACTTAAGTACTTATTACAGAAATAATATACTTTTAAACAATTAAGCACAAACTGAATGCAATGTTGTCGGACACTTAATTGCATGTTATTGTAATGCATTATAGTTTCAATTTATCTAAAATGCAGTTAGCTAAACTTTAGCATGTTTTCTGAACCACTTACAGTAAGCAGGACTTATGTACATCTTTATATATCGTTTTATAATTACTTTACCCTGTCTGAAATATGGTTAAAGCATGCTTCCGAATGTACTGACAAGCATTTATAACTAAAATAAACAAAATCAATGTAAATTCTATTAAAACTCATACTCAACTCAAAAATATATGTGTAATTGCACATTTGTATTGAAGTTGCAATTTAACACATTTAAAATATAGTAATATTGAATAACACATTACAGTTAAAATTATAATCAAATACTTTGCATGTGCTTTAGTTAATCAACATACACTGTAAAAAAATATATGATCATTAAAAAGTTAATGCAACATGTTTTTACACTCATCCCAATAAGTTAAGCAATTTTCTACTTTTTTATAAGTTATACAAGATTCAACTCATTTTAAAGTCAGTTTAAGGTAATTTAAAGGTACAATATGTAAGAATTTTGCATTAACATATCCCAAAATCTCAAGGCCAGTGTTATATATTTTGTTAAGTTGATTACTTACAATATCCCAAATGTTTCCAACTATTTTTAAATAATGAGAAAATTGCGATTTTAACCAAGGAAACGGGGCGTTAGAGCAGGGGGGAGCTGGGAGTCGCCAGTCAATTGCATCATATCCGCGTCACCCTCGGTTTCCGCTCGTACTGCGTGGAGTCCTGGACAAATGCGGAAGTTGTAGGCCTAGTTGTAGCATCTATCAAGCAACAGACGTTAGCTTGTTTCATGCTGTCGTTATGGAACACAATTATTATTTACTGATTGCAACTGGTTCTGTCGACAAAGCATGCTTAATTTTATATTTTCCAAATGTAGCATTCGGTAATAGTTATGTTTATGCAAGGAAAGTATTATTGCTTTAGGTTTGTGTTTAGTTTATTGACATTGTTTATCACGTCTGGTGTTTATGGCCATGTAAATAAATATAGCATGTGTTATACATAAAGATTAATCAGTATTTTGGCAAATGATGTGGGCATGTTCGAATGTACTTTTACAACAATTGTTTAGAACACGTAAAACTGCGCCGCGTTATCACAACAATGAATTCGACAAATACAGTAACATCTATGATAACCAATTTAGTATTAAACCTTACTTTTCTTGCTGTTAATTCATTTTAATGAAATAAAAGTGTGATGAGGTTCAAGAGTCAGGAAGAAGACGGGTCGGCGTGACTGGGACTCGTACTTTATTAAAATAAAACAAAACAAACAAAAGTCGCGCACAACGGGCATTCACCGTGGCGACGGCACAAAACAGTTCAAAAATGAGAGCTCGGATCCACCGGTTTTCTTTCTCTGCGTCCAATTTTCTCTCCAGTCTCTGATTCCAGCACGGTCTCTCCACGCCAATAATACTGCAAAAAGACACAGGTGTTCGTCATTTGCACTTGACCTACTTACGTCCCGCTCGTCTTGTTTCTCTCTCTCCCGTTACAGACCGCGCTGAACCACGCCCCCCCTCGCCACAAAAAGCATGTCATTAAACGCAACATTTATAAAAATAGAACATCCATGAACATGATTTTTCGATTCCCGTCTGACTGATTTACATCCACGGTGGAGTTGAAAACAACAGTTCCCATCATTCTACACTTCTTTACATCGTCATCAAGCTACGCCGTTGTTGTTGTTTGGAATGTAGCGCCCTCTAGCGGCAGAAAATGTTGCATATTGCATATTGTACCTTTAAGGTGAAATGACTTAAAGGAACACTCCACCGTTTTTTTAAATAGGACTTATTCACTTTCTTTCCTACATTTAGATAGGTGGGCAAATGCATTTTTGTCTCAGTGCATGCATTGTTTTAGTTTGACAGGGTCGGCGCTAGCTTAGCTTAGCACAATGAATGGAATCCTTTGTTGCCAGCTAGCATGTCCTGAGTAAAAGTGATATAAAAAATTTAAAAAAACCCACCTAATTACTTCTTGTGGCCTGCGTATTCACAACAAGTACAAATAGTGATGCAGATTAACACTAGGCGATTTCCTAGGCAGATATTGACTTGTATATTAAGGACTATATTAGGGGGAAGCACAGGCGAAGCACTGCTACTTGGGCGTGATATCTCTGCGCCCAAGTAGCAGTGCTTCACCTGTGCTTCCCCCTAATATAGTCCCAAGTCAATATGTGCATAGGAAATCGTTTAGTGTTAATCTGCATCGCTATTTGTACTTGTTGTGAATACGCAGGCCACAAGAAGTAATTAGGTGGGTTTTTTAAATTTTTTATATCACTTTTACTCAGGACATGCTAGCTGGCAACAAAGGATTCCATTCATTATGCTAAGCTAAGCTAGCGCCGACCCTGTCAAACTAAAACAATGCATGCACTGAGACAAAAATGCATTTGCCCACCTACCTAAATGTAGGAAAGAAGGTGAATAAGCCCTATTTCAAAAAACGGTGGAGTGTTCCTTTAAACATCCAAGTTGATTGTACTTAAAAATTTAAGGCAATAACTTTTTTAAAACATACATTTTAAACCATAAATATACTTTAAGGTAAAACTTTTAATTTGACATTAAAGTGCACTTTTAAAAAGTGTACTTAAGTGTGTCACAATAGTATAAGTGTATATTTAAGTACACTTAAGTGGCCTTTTTCATCAATATTATATGATCTGCGAGTACAGTTGTTGCTGTTTTTAAAAAATATGCTTTTAAGATTGAAGTACACTATAAGTGCACATTCAATACAATTAAGTGCACTTCTTTTTCATAAGGATCAGCATCGTGTTGACACTTACAACATTGCTTTAGTTATTAGATACAATATGAAGAAACAGATCTGACTGAGAAATAACAGTGAGAACAGTCAGTCCTAAAGATCAAAAACTTCGATTTGTGTGCAATGTGATCAAAGCATCAAGTGTAATGAAAACAACAAGCACTAAAAGATGAAATCAATTATTTAGCCACAGATACAAACCAACAAGATAACACGAAACAAAAAAACTCACTCGCCCGTAGTCTGAAATCTAAAGCATGTTAGAATACCATATGCCAAACAAAGGGCCGAGCCGAGTAGTGTCCCCTAGAGAAGCTGTTTCTCAAGGGAAGCCAGCGCTCACCTTTTTGCCAGCTGGAATATTTAGCCAGAAAGCAGGTCTCGGCCTGGGCCTAATTTTACCCCATGTTTCCAAACATATCCCCTCCTCCCATCCCATTCAATCATCCATTCACACGCACAAACTGTACACACACACACACATACACACACACACACACGTCCTGGCGTACGTCAATCACATGTAAGCGCTCTCCCAGAGCCCCTAAGACTGTTTTGAGATGACATGTCTGTGAGTAAATATCTGATTAATATTTCATGCGGCTGTGTTTTTTTCCTGAGCGTAACATCATGTTCTTGCCTTTCCATTTGTCTGAATAGAGCGTGTAGCTCTTATTGCTCATCAGACAAAACACGTCTCCTTACTTCAAGTTGCAAACTCCTGAAAGCTTGGGGACACAATGCTTTTGACATTACTTTAAAGCTAATGTCAGAGATGAAACTGTGGCTATGTTTGGAAACGGAATACTTATTTACGGAATACTGTGCTGTATATGCTGTATATTATTAGCACATACTGTTTAATGTATCATGTTACATGTATTTGGGGTTATTTGCCATAAGGTAATTTCCCATAACAAATGTTTTCATTCTTGTCTGATCAATTAATGAGTAAGGTAAGAGTTAGACATTTAAAAAATTTAATTTAACTGGAAATGGAAGATCTATAGTCTCAATGCATTGCATTGTGGTGGGATAACAATATTCTATCCATACAGAATCTACATATGCACAATATATGTACTACAGTATATGCACTCTTAAAAATAAAGGTTATTTAATGGCATACTGTATATGGTTTCATAAAGAACCTTTAACTGCCATGGAACCTTAAAAGGTTCTTTATAGTGGGAAAAAAAAAGGTTATGTGGGTTAATAAAATGTTCTTCACACAAATAAAAAAATAAAAAAGGTTATTCTAAGAACTGGTCACTGAAAGGTTCCAAAAATGGTTATTGTATGGCATTGCTGTGAAAACTCCCTTTCTGAACCTTTATATTTGAGAGTGTACTGCATAAATAGGTTAAAGAGTTGTAAATGCTCATAGTGCTTGAATAATTGTAGATAAAAAAATAAATAAAATAGGTGGCTGTTTTCAAGCACTTCAGTTAATCAACACCTAGATCTTGCAACATATAATAGAAATGACTCTGGGACATTTGCTTTAATGGACATTAGCTCAAAATGCTTTTGCCGAGGAAATTTTCCGAGGACGTTTTCTCTCGTGTTCAGAGTGGAAATGGCTGAATTGCACTGGTAATGCTCTTTAATTCTGATGGTCTGTGCTCTGCGGGCAGTCCCTGTATTCTCTGGACGACTCTTTCCTGGTATTGGCTGAATTAAGTGCTGGAGAGCCATCAGTGACTCTGGCTTACTGTGCCATTACCTCAAAGGAAGCGTGCTTTGGTTTTTTTTTTTAACAAATGTTCTGTAATATTGCATATTTGTATCTTTATTTATTTTAAAGATGCATACAGAAACAGAAGGAACAAGGGCACAGATAGCGGTCCAAAGTGCCCGGATTCAGTGATATGCGAGAACAATGCAGGCAGCGGAAGTACCTTATATATGAGACATGAGAGAGGATCCTAATAGCTGTGGCATCTAGCCAAAGTGATATGCAGAGAGAGAGAGAGAGAGAGAGAGATGAAGAAAGACTCGCTGTTTGTCGTCGGTTCTCCACAGAGATAACTGACTTATTTGTGCTATTTTCTCCACAAGCCTTTTTTTTGAACCTCAGACTCCCACAAGGCTTCTAAACTAAAATAAGGAAAGTTAGGTACTTATGTTTTCTTCAACAGAGATAAATGCCATGAAAACACACCAAAACGTCTTTTCATTAAAGAGTCTGTGCTTAAATCTTCAAGCACGGTGGGAATTGTTCTTCAGATGCTGTTTTTGTACTTTTGAATTTTCTATTTCCATGGTGTTCCATCATTTGTATTTTGAGTACGGTAGGTATTCATGTAAAGTGTACATGCACGATTGACGCTGAAACATAATTTCAACACATTATTATGTATGTATGCCAAATATTTTCATAAACCATTTTACAACTTTACAGAACATCTTTATGTATGGAACTGAAATTGCAGAAACCTTTCTGTAGGCATCACTACATGTGACTGGGTTCAATATTCGGATTTAACAATTCTATATAAGTGTGTCATAGAAAGACAGGTAACACTTTACTTTAATGTGTCATTGTTACTTGCAGTTACTAACATAATTAATAACTATTAACTATGCACAATTACATGCAACTAACCCTAAACCAAACCCTAATCCTAACCCTATAGTAAGTAACCTACATGTGGTAAATATTAATGTAAATATAACTTAATATTACTCAGAACTTAAATGTAACAAAGACACCTTAAAAAATAAGTGTAACCGAAAGACATATATTTATATGAACAATGATACATATAATATACACATATTACACACATTGTTACAAATCCAATTATTTTAACCTAAAAGGATTTGTTACAAAGCTGTACTTATATTATGTATCAGTGTCTATATAATCTAAACTTTAGAAAATGTTAGAGTTTATTGCACAAAAAACTAATAAGATCACATTGATATTTCACAGAGCATTGTGACTTTGTGTTCATGGCATCTTGGTTTAATCTTTCAGTCTCCTGGGAATGACTGACACCAGCGCTCTGTTGCCGGGTAGAGTGCATTGTCATAGTTTCTTAAAGAAAAAATTACTAATGCTTCACTTTAGTTGTGCCGCACAAAAGCCAGAAGGGAAAAGTATGAAAGAAAGGCTTTGAAAGGAAAACATTCGGTATTAAGGGAAAAGCCGGACTGACTGTACCCGTGATATGTAGTAGTGTAAGGGGAGAGAAAGACAGCTATGGATTTTAATCCATTCGTCGATAAAGGTCACTACTCCAAAGGGTTTTATTTCTCTGCCACACATCAAAGTGTAAATCCGCTGATTGCCACCACTGAATGGGGAGACAACAAGGCCGGGTTTGTGGGTCGTTTCTATGGCGCAGTGTGTGAGGAGAGATCCCATAATGTGCAGGTTTTCTATCAGGGGCCCCCAGATCAATGGGCAGCCTGACCTTTGCATTGTGTTCCTGGCTTTGCCCGTGATGTCATGCCATCTATCCGTCGCTCTTCTTAAAGGCCCGAGAGAAAGGGAGGCACGGTCCCACACTGTCATCCCACCACGAGATTGAAAAGACAGCCACAAGGCATTATCTGCAAATATAACCACCTGAAACTGCCGAAACGCAGATTAAATGCGTTGGATCATCCGCGTCCTGTTCGGATGCGCGACATCAAAATATTCCACCCTAACGATATGACAAGCATTGAGATATTAAGATGCAAAGTAAGCGTTTGAAAGCGCCTCGGCACAAGTCGTTAATCAAATAAGGCCAATGGCCTTTTTAAGATGTTTGTCAGGGATTGATCTGCCTTTTGAGTTAATATACGCCGGAGCAGAACTTAAGAGGATAAAAGGGGTGAGCTTCTCATTGTTTCCTCTCTGAAAGCTCTTCTTTGTAGTGGAGAGGGCCGATGGCAGCTGGTAGGGTCCTCTCCGCTCATTGAACATCGAGAACTTTCTCAGAGTGGCCAAGTGCATTGGAATGGAAATCTAAAGAGGTAGGCGTGAACCATTTGTTTAGCCATGTTTGTGTTTGCTGTCAACATGCCTGTCTGTTTTGTGGGGCTGCCGCTTTTGGCTTCACAAAACCAATGTGTGTGTGTGTCCACCCTTTTCAGTCGCGGACATAATCGAGAGGGATCCGGTGCGAAGGAAAGACTCGCCCGAGCCATCCACGACAGATGTTGTAATTGCCAGCTGATGGATGGGCCGTGGAGGAGGTCATTACGGATGGAGATGACTTGAAAAAGAAGGGAAGGGCCTGTGCCACGGCTGGACGACCAGCCCTCTGACATCTCTAGAAGATGGGAGATTCGTAATGGGTTCGGGACCCTAGTCATGGGACGGAGAAGGTGCAGGATATGGTCAACCCTTAAATTAGACACACCCTCCCCCTATTGTGTGCGGAAAACACACTACTTATGCAGTCTTTTATGTAGATGACAATTATCGCGCTCAAGACTACACTGACTGAAAGAGTCGGTTAGTTACCCTTGAAACTTAAAGACGTATTTTAGACACTTAAGTCACACTTAAAACTGTCTGAATGCCATTGCGTCGGATATCAAACCAAGTGCAATCTGCAAACAAATGCTTCAGAAACTTTCTGAGATATTTTGGCAATGAGTCTTAAATCAACTGTTGCTTTGATATTCACTATTGTTTAACATCCACAAAGTGACTCAATGCTTATTTAAAACCCAATAAACTATATTTTTGTGAAATGTTCTGCTTGAAAAGTGTGGTTCTGCTATCTACACTTTGATTTGATATTTTCTCATTTAGTACACTGGCATTCAAATATTAAGTCAACAAGTGTGGCTTAAAATAATATTCTAGGTTTTAGCTGAAACAACATTTGATTACTACAAAAAAATATTTTTGACGTTGTTCTTTTCTTTTAAACAAAGAAAAATGTGGGTTACAGTGAGGAACTTACAATGGAAGTCAATGGGGCCAATCCGTAAACACTTAAATACTTACTGTTTCAATACTATAGAGCCACAAGACACATTATGCACATTAACATCTCAATATGAAAAATCCCTTACTATCCTTTTCTGTGTTTTTCCCCCTTACTAAACTTTGTTGCATACAACGCAATGCCTACAACCCTGAAATATGACTAGAACACCTTTACAGCTCAAATAATACATATTTTAACAGAAGAATGAATGTTAATGTAGTGTGTGTTTTTTTTAATTTATTATTATATAGCCTATTTTTTTTACTAAATTATAAGCTTCACATTTTTAAATCCTCCAAAAATGGCCTCCATTCACCTGAACCTGGAATATTCCTAAGACTTTTCGGACCCCTGCATGTCTCAGATATGTTTAAATACAAAATGTCCAAGGAAAAAAGGGATGCACATGACAAATCGATGCAAAACTATAGTAAAACAAAGCTCCTTCTCAATTGTTCTGAAACATGATGTGTCACAGACTAGAGCGAATTGTCATTTATCCGAAATCGACTTTGTTCCCAATGAACAAAAAGCACAGTAAACCAGACCTAGACTAAACCAGTTTTACTCTTAACTCTACACTTCATCTTAACAGAGCGAGAGAGAGAGAGAAAGACGGGGAGGTCTATTCTCTGGGGGCACATTCAGGGTCATTTGAGTTTGTGTCACACTTACACAGGGTGTCACTCCACACCAAAGTGAATTGTCAGTTTGTTTATACAAGCTGTGGGATTGCGTAAGATGTTTGCTCCCCCTGAACGCTCCCCAGAGGTCAATTAGGACAGATGAGCTTTTCTCCACACAAAGGAAACTGGTGGCCTTACAGCAGTTAGGGGAGGCACATAATTAACAGTTATAAAGTACTTTGGTTGGTTAATTGAATTAGTTAATCCTTTTTTCAGTGATCTTCAGCTGAAGGGGGGCATTATGGGAGCTCTCTTGTACTGTCACACACGTGGCGGCTCGTCTTCGCCGTAAAGCTCTCCAATGAAAACAGAGGTTTCGAGAATGCCATTCAAGGAAAAAAGAAAGAAAACAAGAAAGGAGATGAAGCGCAACCTCTTAGATAATCAAGAACAAAATGCTATTGCGCAAAGATTGCTCTTTTATAACTCCGTAGACTTAATGGAGTTCTCAATTATTTATATAATATATCAAATTATATACAAATGAGAACAGTAAGAGTACAGACCAATACAATATCATAGCTCCGATCATTTGATGTTCTGACCTCTGATCTCTGAGTTTCATTGTAGACAAATCTGAGCACATTCGGAATCTCAGTTTTTTTCTCAAGAGAAGTTTTTTACGGAAGCTGGATTACATCTCCTTTACATCTGGATTACATCTCATTGCAGATAAGGAGAAATAATTGCGATATTACAGATATACATGTTCAATTCACATTTACAGTATGTGTATAGCACTTTTAACAATACATTTCATTTCATTTCAAAGCAGCTTTACAGAAAATGCATGTGTACAATTTTGGGTGATCTGTTATCAGAGGGGACTTAGTCCAAGTAATGTCCATATTTTAGAAATGGACTGTTCTAAGATTGTACAAATCATGCAGTTAGCTAACATGTATTAATTTAAGGAAGAAACAATGAGCTCAATGAAGTAAAATAAAAGTACCATGTTCAAGACAATTGGGTCGGAGAAATAAAAACTGATACTAATATATAGTTAGTTGACATACAGTAAATATAGAGCGCTAAAATTAATCATTCACACCCATTTTACTTCTGTTATTTGAAACATGATTTCAACAAGGAAAAATATAGAGCTGGACTTAGTTTATGCATTAGAAATTGATCATGAAACGTGGATGTTTTATATCAGAATGGCTAGAGTCAAGTGGTTGGATAGGATGTCAGCTGAAGTTGTTTCTGAGCAAGTTATTTTATTTTGATAAAAGATTGCAAAGTTTTTGTTTTGTTTTTCTAGACAAAAAAGGCCCATTATCTATTGTCAGCGTTTTATTATTTTAGCTTGTTACAAAGGAACTTTTCTCATTTTCGTTTACTTTAAATTGAAGTACTAAAACATGGAAGCTTGTTTCCACCACAGTATAAAAAATATATATAATTTGCGAGTTTATATCCTACAATTCTGACAATTTTTCTGGGTTTTTTTTTTTACTCCCAGAAATTGCGATACAAACTTGCAGTTGTGAGTTATAAAGTCAGAATTGTTAGATATAAACTCGAAATTGTCCGAAGTCTTTTACTTGTACTTCTTTTTTTCCTTCGAATTTGACTTTATAACTTGCAATTTTGAGTCATCTTCTCGCAATTGCGAGATTATATCTCACAATTCTGACTTTTTTCTTACAAGTTTACATCTAACAATTCTGACTTTATTTCTCATACTGTAACTGCGAGTTTATAGTTCGCAATTCGAATAAAAAAGCGAGATAAAAACTCACACTTACCTTTTTTATTTTTTATTCAGTGGCAGAAACAGGCTTCTATACAAAACTAACTAAAACTAATAAATAAAAAATATAGACCTTTACAATTTTTATATGGTACACACTTAACTGGGCTTTCAGACACGGATTATCTTTGTGCGTATATATATATATATATATATATATATATATATATATATATATATATATATATATATATATATATATAATGATTATAACTTTAACATTAAATTAAAAACAGAAAAAAATCTAATACAAAAAAAATACAAAAAATAATAATATACTGAGTTCTGACATGAAACTCTATAGCGCAGGCGGATTGGTTCTTAACTCATTTGATAGCAATCACATCGGCAACCAAATGGTGCTGCTGATTGGCTGTTGTTGCATCTGCAGCTCAACATTCAAACAAATACCAGGAGTGTTGCTGTTGGCAGTCGGCAGCACACTTTCAGGAACCCTCCATCTTCCCCAGCTCCACCTGTATACAGTAGATCTGCTACGGGGGTTATTCATGTATGTTACTGAGCAGCAGCAGCATGTCCTACATGCTCACAGCAATGTCTGATAATGTATTGGTAGTAGCAAGTCTCTGTACTTTCTCTGTAGAAGATCTATTCTGCCAAGACCAAATACATTAACATTGCCATATCCATTAACATACCAATCTCCCGAGAGTTGTCATGACAGAAATATTAATCATACTAAAACAGCGCTGGGATTCCTATTGAAACGACTTAATTTCACAAAAATCCCCCAAACAATGATAAATGTGATTGCACCTTAAGATAGTAAGAGATTTAATGTTGACTTTAAGCAAAAAGTATTTTGCTCTCCATTTAATCTCATTGCTGTCTAGGAGAAATAAGTATATAAACAAGATTACCAGTAGTGATTTGTCCTTCCTACCAGTTTGTCTATTGCTTTATGCTGCTTTTAGCAATCAGATCATTTTAAAATGTTCTGTCTAGTCCTTAGTTACTCTTTGTGTGTTAGAACATCCATTATTTATTTCTCACATGCATAAAGGCTTATAAACCACTTGTGTAAATGCATAAAATTCAGAAACTGTACCAGAACTCGATCAGATTTTCCCCCTCATATCACAAAAGGAACTTTGAAGCTGTAGGGCCCTCATGTGACGCCATGTCCTCTTCCCGGCCCCCCTTGGCCCCTGTCTAGTGCACACTATCCCATCACCCCGTCTTCAAAAGCATATCTCTGCGATCCCTTGACAAATTATTCAAATGTGCCCAGCTAGCAGCACACTTATTTCACAGCTCCACTTGAAGCACAGGTTCGAACATGTGCATGAAATCCTGTGTAATTTGGACGGTGGCCCCCTTTCACCGCCGCACACCTTCTGAACCTCAAACGCGCTCAGTCGTAATCAACATGCCACACGTTCGTACCTGATCCCATTACATGAGTGTTCACTGCGAGGCCGTGAGCCGGGTGTCCATGGAGACCTCTGCCTTCCATCTGTCTGCCGGGTGATTTCATGGATGCCTTGAGAAGTGAGGTGCAATTTATGAAAAAAAATATAAATAAATAATTGAGCGTGCATTTAAAATATGCAGTCAATAACGTGGTAGGGCTCCACGGGTCACCCTTGGTCATTTTACATGGCTGAAATTTACAGGGGGGTTTAAACAAAATATCAACACCATTTGGTATGTCTTGCACTGTCTTTATGGTAATGTAAATATTTGCTTGTGGTATTCTTAGCACCTTTATATTAGTTTTTCAGCACATTAAACGCACATCACAGGCCCAATTCTCCGAGTCTGACAATTGAGTGGCAGGGGAATTTGACGTCTTCACACTTCCTGTGCTGCTACACCACTGACAATGGCTATGATTATGAAGTGTAATTTCGGGTTTGTTCCTATCAGAGTGTGTGCTGATGCCGTTAGCCATGTTTTTTTTTACTTTTCTGTATATCACGATGTAGTCTTGTTGAGTAACGGTTGAGTAACTTGGAAAGGCGTTACATGATAAAGATCCAAAAATGTGACTATTGTGTGTCAGTAAAAAATTTAATCAGATTAAATTACGTTTTGTGACATTGACTGACATTGTCATTGATTGATTGATTGATTGAAATATATATTGCGATGAAAAAAAAAAGAAAGAATTTCCACCAGATGACTTGAATACATTTGGAAAGAATTAATTATTCTAGAAAGATTGGGGTGTTTTTGTTGGGGAATACATCTGCACAGAAAAGAACAAATATTTTTAATAAGCTGAAAAACTACTTTGTTTGAGCGTGAATCGGAACAATTTAGGTGTTCGCACTTGAGCATACTGCTTATAAGACCCAACTCAAATATCTTTCCATAACCATACCCATAAGTTGAACAGTTAAAAATTTTTTCTTTATCTTTCCACTTCAGTTTTCATAGGCTACATTCCCACTGTTTTTGACCAATTCATGATGACTAAAATAATAATAATTTTGCTGTGATTAATAAAAGTAACTTTTGGCCCTGAAGCGGTTTAAAAAACTGCTTGAATTTTGCAGAAGAACATTGTTTTGGTTGTGCTTTGGCTCTGTGTGACTGTGTGTATGAATATGGTTATCCAACTTCTCGTAAAACATTTACTACTAGGCTTAAGAGACATAACCAGTTTAGATTGAAAGGATCTCAAGCTGACTAGCTGAAGACATTACTGTAGTTTTACCCATTAATAGACACGGTACTTCCTTGAAAATAAATTCCAGCACAGCGCTACAACAACCATTATGAAAGGAGCCTTCACAATGGATAATGCTTTACAATGAACTCTGTTAGAGAGCTACATATGCCAATTTATCTGTCCAATAAACACCTTCGCCCGGTGTGACGTGTCAGTGACGTAATGGAGCTTCATTTCCACAGGTCACGTGACAGCCTCATTTCAGGTCACGTGACAGCCTCATTTCTTTGCAATGCTCCGGAACACTAGCCATGTCACCATTACAGATTTGCACAAACCTTTTGCGATATTTTCGAAATGTCGATAAAAAAAAATACTGCGACATGACACCGTTTCCATTAACCGATGTTGTGCGACTAAAGCACCATTTTTTCCTCTCGTGAGAAGTCATTCCAAAAATCATGGCAACGGATGTTGGTAGGTTTATGGGTCCCACTTTATATTAAGTGGCTTTAAGTACTATGTACTTGCATCTAAAAATCAGTACAATGTACTTACTGTATTCATGTTGTATTGTAAAACACATTGCTGCTATTGAGGTGTGACACGGGTAAGGTTAGAGACAGGTGTGGTGATATGGGTAGGTTTAAGGATGGGTTAAGGTGTAAAGGAAGGGTCAACAGTGTAATTACAAATGTAATTACAAATTAATTACAGCTGTAATTACATGAAGGTATTTTAAAAATATAAGTATAATGTAAAAACATGTATGTACACAATAAGTCCATTGTATCTAATTATTAATTTCAATGTTAGTACATAGTAGTTAAAGCCACTTAATATCCGCACTAGCCATTAATTTTAATCAAAGGAGACGTGGGCATTTTATCCAAGCATTAATGGCAAGGAAAGCTCCTTATACTTAGGAGCGGCTCATATGAGGTGTTTCTGGGTGTTTCTCCCTCCTATCTGCTTCAAGGTATTGAAAACTTGTGGCATTTCTTTGTTGTTAAGAATCCAGTATTCCTGTAATTATTTTGTCTTTTATGAGTTTAATAAAGAACACTGTCTCGTCTTCTGTCCAAACATACCGTGTCATCTTTAAAAAATGATCGACTTTCACGTAGCCTACACCAGGTGACCGCGAAATGTTTCCATTACAGTTTTGTGAAATATTCCTTTTTCAAATTGCCTGAAAAACAAGCAATTTAGCAATTTAAACGTGGCTGTTTTCGAAGCACTAGCGCGTCGAAAACTCGAGACGTGTGGCAATTTTAGCAAAGCCCTTTACATTAAATAACATTCAAAAATGAACTAATGAAATGATCTGCAGCACATTGTTTTTTTTTACCTGAAGTGATTTAAGTGAGAAATATGACTCCCAAAGTCACCAGAATTTAATGTTTTGGTGCTGTTTTTGCAAACTTGGTGCTGTTTTTTTTTTTTTTTTTTGTTAAAGTACCTTCATAACTTTTTGGCGGGCCTTTTCCCCAGTGATAATCAAACTCTAGAACTCTTGCGTCCCAGCTGGTTTCCAAGTGAAACGTCAATGTGTTCATCATTTACACACCTACAGCTCATTATACGTTTTTTCAGCATGGTTTGATTCACAGTAAATGAACAAAGCAACTCTGAAATGCAGAAACACTGTCATGAGCTGTGCACATGTAAATTAACACAGTGCCTTGCTTCACTCTGAAATTAGTAGAGCATGTATTTTTATTTAATTAAATCACAGCCTTCGCTGAATAGTCTGCCACACTGTCCACAATGTACAGTAGCAAGATAGAATCACAGCTCTCATTGCAAACATCTTCCAATGCATAGAATCCTGAAATGTTTTTGTGAATTTTCATATGTCTTGAAGTAATCTAAGAGTAATTAAAAGTAATCTGATTTCATTGGTCACGATCTATTTCAATTACATTACAGTTACATTTTTAGCTAGTAATACATTTATAACCCTTTGCCTCATGCCAGAGTAATGTTCCTAGCATAAAACGTTCCAGAAAGTGCAATCACTAACATTCTTCTGTATTTGATCAGCTGACAGGTTGTTTATTTGCTCAAAAAGAGCAAGAGGGGGAAAAATAGACTATTTCTGATTGCATGGTAATCATGAGATTTTTCCCCACTCTCTCCTTGGTGGAACGGGTTAATTAGGCTGAGCATAAATCACTGGCACACCTGTTATGCTGCTCGTGTTAATCTGGACTCCACACACACATGCATACATACATGCACACGCATTGACACATACACACGTTCCTCTAACAGGCCCAAATTAGACATCACGCAATTAAACCCACCTGTCTCGCTGCACAGAATCTGCCTTTGCGTCCTCAAATGAAAGACTCAAGAGCACTCAAGTGTCACCTTGTTTATCAGTGCCATTTTTTTTCTCAGAACTGTACACAGATTGTACATTAGAGGTGCACAAGTCATTACTCACTATGAATCTGCTGTAAATCCTGTTTACTTAACACAACTTCAGAGTGAAACATGCCATTTCTGATTCCATTTTTTTAGTAAGGAGCTGTATGTTTTTAAAAAAAAAGGTTATTTTTAATGAATTGGTCAAAAAGACTCACAAATCAGTAATAGCCACACATCCGATTGGAAATTAACTGATAACTTATTGTTAAATGTGTGTATGTGATACTTAAATCAGTGTAGTTACTGAATGGTTGTTTATAGGTTGTAGACCGTGTGTGTGTGTGTGTGTGTGTGTGTGTTTGTGAACTTAACCATATTTTGAGGACAAGTTTCATACTGCAAGCTTTAGTGTTCAATTTTGATTTTGTTTAGATAAGATTTTTTGTATTTGTTTCGATGTTCACATATTTTTTTTATTTTTTTTATGTGGCCTATATCAGATTTGAGTGGGAACATGTCACTATCCTGAACTGACCCATGCGCAAAAATAACATAAAGATTTTTCGGAAGTAAACACAGAAGTTACTGAAGTCAGCATTTATGCATTCGTTTATAAAGTGAATTTGTGGACAGGCGATATACATATACATACTGTAATACTTATGGGTATAACAGCTCACCGACCCTCCACTGACTAACTTTGCTGCCGTCTTCCATATTCAGTGACAGACTCCCATCAGCGCAGAATTGTGATGAATATGGATCTAGAGTGACGTAAAAGTCGCATGAATTCTGATATGATTGTATAGACACATTAGAAATGTAGGCTGATTTGATTTAGGACCACATACTGTTTGGAAGAGGTCAAAATTAAAATCGGAAATATCAGATTCCATGTGGATGGTTATGAAAAAATCGCTTACATTTACATTTACATTTAGTCATTTAGCAGACGCCTTTATCCAAGGCGACTTACAAATTAGGACTAAATTCAGCGAGTCATCATAAAGAGGCAAGAGCAACAACAACGCAGGAAGTGCTCAAAATACGAAGTTCAGGTATTATTCAGAGTAGCATAAGCCTGATAAGTGGTGTTTCGATGTGTGGTGTTTTTTTTTTTTTTTTATAAGGTTAAGTGCTCACGGAAGAGATTGGTTTTCAGCTGTTTTTTGAATGTTGTCAGGGATTCTGCATTCCGGATGAGGGTGGGGAGAGCGTTCCACCAGCATGGAACTGTGAATGAGAATGTTCTGGAAAGTGATTTTGTGGCTTTCTGTGATGGAACCGGATGGAATTGACTGACTTATCTCCCGGATATGATGTCAATAGGCTATTGCTTGGAAATGTATTGTCGTTATTATAGGTCTAGCTGTATGATGTATCATAAACAGAAGAATGTTCCTTACCACATGCTGCTATAGCCTACATGTCATCCATCTCCATCTAATCATTCTTTTTGTTTTTGCTCTTCTGATGGTTTTCAGCTTTCTCTTTCTGCAAATTGTATAGTTGTATCGTATCATGGTGTATAGCGATATGACCCAGCACAGAGATGCCGATTCGCACAGGACTAATATTATTACAGGACCTCGGTGTTCGGCGAAATATGGTAGGTCATTTGTGGGGGAAATTTTACTTTACAAATTACAGACATGGCCGATTCGCACGGGAATTAAGATCACAGAAAACGTACTCGGTTACTAACGTAACCTCGGTTCTCTCTAGAAGAGGGAACGAGTACTGCGTAAGATATCTTACGCTAGGGGAAAATCCTTTTTCCGCGAGATATTGAAGCCAAAAATTATCCTTAATTTTGTAATAATGCAAAACGCGTTGCGGCAGCATGCAGACATAGGCGAGACAGCTCGCGCGCCTATTGGCTGCTCTGCGGCAACTGCAGCAGCCTATCGAGCGAGGCCTGGCGTGACGCCATACCCAATCAGGGCACTTCACGCCCGCTGCGTCACGTCCCGCCGAAATGGGCGTGGTCTAGGCCTATAAATACCGCTCGCAGGCAGCTATTATCTGGTTTTTCATCATCGAAGCAACCAGAGCGTGTGCATGCACGGCAAGATACGCAGTACTCGTTCCCTCTTCTAGAGAGAACCGAGGTTACGTTAGTAACCGAGTACGTTCTCTTACGAGAGGTCTCTCGTACTGCGTAAGATATCTTACGCTAGGGGACCCAATGCAAAACGCCGTGCATGCTGAGATCTGACACCAAAGACCCAAAGGTGAAAACCCGGGGTACATATAGTGCACAATCACTCAGGGAACTCACAGGGAGTCCGGGAAGAGGGAGGGGCGAAGCCGCACTCTTCCACATATGGCAGCGTCGCTGAGACGCGAATTTCATCATACAGACAGGGCGGGGTACGGCCTGAACTGATGGGGGAATGTGGGTCTTACACAGTTTGCCCAGGCACATCTCGTGCTGCTACTTTTTTACTGTCGAACATTGAGCTGTGCTCAGTAGACGCAGCATTCTGAGCTGATCGCATCAGGTCAGACAATACTGGTAAACTTAGACCGACAGCAGCCTGGCCTGCAGGGCGGGAACCTCTAGGTTATAAAACCTTATAAATGTAGACGGGGAGGCCCAGCCTGCCGCCATACAAATGTCTTGCAAGGCAATCCCACTTGACCAGGCCCACGAAGAGGCCATGCCTCTCGTGGAGTGCGCTCTGACACCCAACGGGCACTGCATGCCCTTGGAGGCGTATGCCAGCGCTATAGCATCAACTATCCATCTGGATAGGCTCTGTTTCGACGCGGCTAGTCCCTTAGAACGTCCGCTAAACGAAACAAAGAGCTGCTCCGTCTGTCTGAAACCAGACGAGCGAGACACATAAGCTCGTAATGCCCTGACTGGGCAAAGGAGGCTCGCGTCTCTTTCCTCATCAGGGACCGGTAGGGCTGACAGGGAGATAACCTGCGCCCTAAACGGTGTGTTGAGGGATTTTGGAACATAACCGTGCTTAGGTTTGAGTATAACTTTTGAGTCATTAGGCCCAAACTCCATGCACGCCGCGCTCACAGAGAGCGCGTGTAGGTCCCCTATGCGCTTCACTGAAGCGAGAGCCAGCAGAAACACAGTCTTGAAAGACAGGTGTTTCAAATCGATTGACTGTAAAGGCTCAAATGGCGCACCTTTCATGGCTTCCAGAACCGTAGAAAGGTCCCATACGGGGACTGAGGGAGGTCTGGGAGGATTCAGTCTCTTAGCCCCTCTAAGGAAGCGGATGACTAAATCGTTCCTTCCTATTGACTGACCAAGCGTTGTTTCTGAGAACGCTGCTATAGCCGCCACATAAACTTTGAGCGTGGAGGGGGCCCTGCCCCCATCCAACAGCTCTTGTAGGAAGGAAAGCACCTCCGCCACACCACAGTCTGTGGGTGACACACCACGGGCTGTGCACCAGCCCGAAAACACTGACCATTTCGAGGAATAGAGTCGTCTCGTAGACGGAGCTCTAGCCTGCGTGATCGTGTTTAATACTCCTTTAGGGAGTCCAACATGTACCCGTTGATGGCCCAGACATGAAGGGACCATAGTTCCGGGTGAGGATGCCAGATCGAACCGTGGGCCTGTGAGAGGAGGTCTCTCCTCACTGGTACTGGCCACGGGGCAGTACTTGCTAACTGCATCACGACTGGGAACCAAGGTTGGTTTTTCCAGAACGGTGCCACCAGCAGTACTGAGCATCCTTCTTCCCTGATCCGTTCTATCACCTGAGGCAGGAGAGAGACGGGGGAAAAGCATAGAGCGGGCGGCGGGGCCACACATGGGCCAGCGCGCTCCTGCTCTTGGAGAAAAATTCCTGACAGTGAGCGTTTTCTTGAGACGCAAACAGGTCTACTTCCGCTCTGCCGAATTTCTTCCACAGCAGTTGGACTGTCTGTGGGTGTAGAGACCACTCGCCTGCCGGAACATTGTTCCTGGACAGTCTGTCCGGTCCTATATTCATGAGCCCTGGCACGTGCGCTGCTCTGAGCGAGCGCAGGTTGCACTGAGCCCATACCAGGAGGCGTTCTGCCAGCCTGTACAGGTTCTTGGACCTGAGGCTGCCCTGGCGATTTATGTAGGACACCACAGACATGTTGTCCGAACGGACCAAGACGTGGCGTCCTTTTATCTGGGGACAAAAACGCGTCAGCGCGTTGTCTACTGCCAGCATTTCGAGGCAGTTTATGTTCAGGAGCTTCTCCCGTTCCGACCACTGGCCGAAGAACGGTCTGCCCTCGAGCAGCGCTCCCCATCCCGAGGTGGACGCTTCCGTGGACACCACTTTCACCCTCGAGGAAGTCCCCAGGCTTACACCTGATTGGTACCAGTCGTTCGCTCTCCAAGGTTTCAGAGCTGTGACGCACTTCTGATTGACCCTGAGGCGAAGCGAACCGGATGCCCACGCTCTGCGTGGGACTCGCGCTTTCAGCCAAAACTGCAGCGGGCGCATGCGGAGCAGGCCCAGCTGGAGCACTGACGATGCTGAGGCCATGAGACCTAGCATCTTCTGAAATTTCTTGAGCGGGACAGACGCGCCGCAGCGAAACGCGTTCGCTGTGCGTTGAATCTCTACCGCGCGCTGTGGCGATAGTCGCGCTATCATGGACAGCGAGTCCAATTCTGTGCCCAGGAAAGATATCTTCTGACTGGGTAACAGAGAGCTCTTCGCCCAATTGACACTGAGACCCAAATCCTCGAGGTGATCGAGTAAAATGGTCGTGTGTTCTATGAGCACTGCGCGAGATTGCGCTAGAAACAGCCAATCGTCCAAATAGTTCAGCACTCGCATGCCTCTCATTCTGAGGGGTGCGAGCGCCGCGTCCATGCACTTCGTAAATGTACGGGGTGCCAGCGACAAACCGAATGGCAGGACTGTGTACTGATATGCCTGGCCCTCGAAGGCGAATCTCAAATATCGCCTGTGACGTGACGCTATCTGTATTTGAAAATACGCGTCTTTCAGATCTATTGACACAAACCAATCTCCTTGGCGAATCTGCACAAGGATTTGTCTGGTCGTGAGCATCCTGAACTGTCGCTTCACAAGCACTTTGTTCAGTTGCCTTAGATCTAGTATGGGTCTGAGACCCCCGTCTTTTTTCGGTACCAGGAAGTATCTGCTGTATAGCCCTCCTTCGCTCTGGACTTGAGAGAGGGGCTCTATGGCCCCTTTGCTCAATAGTTTCGCCACTTCGGCTCGAAGTAAATGTGCTACTTCTGTTTTTACCGTGGTCTCGACGCGCGCCACATAGCGACGAGGGCGTCGGCGAAACTGCAGCGAATAGCCTCTTTTTATAATGTTCAGCACCCACTTCGAAACCCCGGGCAGCTTTGCCCATGCGTCTGCATGGATAGCTAGGGGTTGAATACGAAGCGCGCTCCGCTCGCTCAGCGATGGAGAAGCTTCGGCGTGCTGCAACACAAGCATCGCGCTCGTGACATTTGAGGCATGGGGCGCGCTGATAACAGCGGGCAGATTGCCCGCGCTCGACTCCTCTGCGGTGGTCAGCCGCGAGGGGGAGGGCTGGGCGGTTCCCGTGGGAACTGTCATGTCTATGTGTGGATGTGGGCGCGGGACAGCGGGCACATTTATCACACCGAAAGCATCGTTCGCTTGCGTGAAGCGAGTGCACGTTGGTTTCGTTTTTACAGAAACCGTGAGACATGCATAACGCGGTGTTAGTGGGCACTGGGTAGTGGGCACATTCACCATGTTTGAAGCGCAACCGATCTGAGTCGGTTTTATGTGCGCGAGCCCTGTGTGACAGGCTGTGCTTGTGTGTAGGGATGGGCACTGGGCAGTGGGCATTCTTACTACACATGAAACACCATCGGCCGTGGCCGGGACACCAGAAAATACACTCTTTTGGGGATTTATCTGGGTAGCCGTGAAAACGGCATTTGTGTGCAGGCAAGCGGGTGACAGAACCAACTTGTTGGCTGCAGAAAACACTGGAACAGTCACATTTGCTGGAACTGGACGAGCGAATAGCTTTGGTGTGAGTCTGGCCGCAGCGGGACTTAAACACCGTCGTTTTCCTAGCTGTGCTAGGACGACTTCGGGGCCTCGGGCTTCACCGTAATCCTAGGTCGCGAGCCACGTACAGCGGGGCGGCGACCGGATGAGCGGGAGCGCGGTCTCGCGCTTTGGGCCTGGCGGCGCTTTGAAGTGGAGGCAGTGGACGGTGGCTGTGGCTGTGAGCTCTGAGCAGACGGTTTCGCACGGCCTGCTGCAGAGCTGGAGCGCTTCGGGAGGAAGTGCTTCATAGCCTGTGACGCTTTCTGTACCTCTGCGAATCTCTCCGCGAAATCCTTGACGGAGGATCCAAAGAGGCCTGTGGCGGAAAGCGGGACGTCGAGGAACGCGGTGCGCTCAGACTCGGCCATTTCCGAGAGCGTCAGCCAAAGATGTCTCTCAGTCACGGTGAGAGAAGGCCATATTCCGTCCAATGGCTTGCGCTGCAGACTTAGTAGCACGGAGAGCAAGGTCCGTGGCACTCCTTAAGTCCGGCACGCAGATCGCGTCAGGTCCTTCCTCATCCAGCTTACGGAGGAGATCGGCCTGGAAGATCTGAAGCGTTGCCATGGTGTGCAGCGCTGACGCAGCTTGCCCGGCGGCGGAGAAAGCGCGGCGGAGCAGGCTTGACGTCGTGCGGCAAGCTTTAGAGGGTAGGGCCGACTTAGCACGCCGTCCAGCGGAGGGCGGGCATAAGTGGGCCGCTATCGCCTCTTCGACCGGCGGCAGCGAAAGGTATCCTTTGTTCTTGGCATCGTCAACAGCGGAGAATGCCAAAGAAACAGCAGGACGCACTCTAGCCGAATAGGGGGCGTTCCAGGACTTGGCGACTTCTTCGTGTAACTCAGGAAGAAAAGGCGCCGGTCTGGACGCAGGCGAAGCGCGCTCCCCAGGCAGGAAAAATCCATCCAGCCGGTTGTGAGCGGGCTGCTCAGGCGAAGACCACTCGAGGCCGAGGCTCGCCGCGGCCTGTGCGAGTACTCGCATGAGCTCCGTCTCGATGGACGCTCTCTTGCCTGACGACGTGCGTGGGGTCCTCAGAGCCCGCCCAATCCTCACTGCCTGACGCCAGGATAGAGCAGGAATCATCCTCTCCCAGCAGGGCTTCCTCATCCACGATGTCAACGGAAGCGGCGGCAGACGGCGGCCGCTGTCCGTCAGGAAGCGAGGCTGACGAAGCCGGGGAAGCAAGCGGGCGAACTGGCGAGCTTTGGCGGCTGAGGGAGGGTTCCGGGGCCCGCTGGGCACGGCGCTTTTTACAGCGCGACGCCGTGGCGGGCGGGGGAGCAGTCTCGGTGAAGAAGGCTGGGCGAGTCCTCAGAGTCGCCATTGCCATCAGCTCGCAGTGAGGGCAGCCGCCGTCAGCGAGCGCGAGAACTGCATGTTCCTCACCCAGGCAGGAAACGCAAACCACGTGGCGGTCCCCGTCGCTGAGTGTGGCTCTGCACGAGCCGCAGGAAGGCATCTTTAAAAAGACGCTAGCTCTTTTAGAATGTGTGACGCGGCGGCGACACACACACACAAAAGTACAGTGTAATAAGGAAAGGATATAAGCGCCGGAAAGCGCAGCAGGAAGGCAGGAAGGCGGCGCGGCCAGCGACTTCAGTGACTCGTCCCGCTGAAGGTTCTCTCTCTCAGACGGCGCGGCTTCTTCTCCGGCTCCAGCGATGCGTGTGCTTCGCTTGAAGGATGAAAAATCAGATAATAGCTGCCTGCGAGCGGTATTTATAGGCCTAGACCACGCCCATTTCGGCGGGACGTGACGCAGCAGGCGCGAAGTGCCCTGATTGGGTATGGCGTCACGCCAGGCCTCGCTCGATAGGCTGCTGCAGTTGCCGCAGAGCAGCCAATAGGCGCGCGAGCTGTCTCGCCTATGTCTGCATGCTGCCGCAACGCGTTTTGCATTATTACAAAATTAAGGATAATTTTTGGCTTCAATAACTCGCGGAAAAAGGATTTTCCCCTAGCGTAAGATATCTTACGCAGTACGAGAGACCTCTCGAAAGAGAACCTCCGCAATTATTACAAATTACTAGAGGTCACCAGGTAATACTTATCCTGTGCGAATAGGGCTTAAGGCTACGTTCACACTGTCAGTCCAAATCCGATTATTTGTGTATCCAATTGGAATGTGATCTAAAATTATTGACTGTCCATATTGTGTATCGCAACTGTTCAGATCCGATTTGTGTGTCCATGCCGCTCTTTTGTTTTCCAGAATATCTGCATTGTTTCTATGGCAATGACGTCAGGTTTAGCTCACTTTAAGGTGTTTGCCTATGTTAAGATTGCAGGCAAAATTGGCTCACATGCGACTCAGATAAAAAAAAAAAATTCAGAACAGTCTGAAAGGCACAAACCATATGGAATCTGATCTTTCCGATTTTGACCTCTTCCATACAGTATGTGGTCCTAAATCAGAAAGCCTACAGGTCTGATGTGTCTTACAGTCTACAATAACCTCATCATGGAGGGGTTTGCAATACAGATGTTGTCTTATTTACAACGTGACAGTGTGTAGCCATCGCGCTGAACTACTGCATCTTATCATGCAGCGGCAGAAACGTAGGAGGTTTCTCTGTGCTTATCGTCTGCGCCTGTTTCAAAACATAAACCATGCGAAATCCGATCTGATGTTTTATTTACTGTTGATTACTAGGTTACCAATACCACCGTCATCCCCTCGAACAACTTGATGGAAATGCACCTAATTCGCATTTGTTTGTTTGTTTGTTTTCTTTTTTTGCAAACTTTGAAAAGATTCGTTTTCACGTTTGGATGGAAACCCAGCTAGTGTGAACATACCCCAAAAGGAGGTTTTGGGAGATTTTGGCTGTGTTCACACTCGTAGTTTGGTTCTCTTGGTTCATTTAGACTGGACCAAACTATAAAATGATACATTTAGTTCCGGTTCGCTTAGCGTTCACACTGTCATTTTTTAACAACGGACCTAAAGATACAAAACAAAAGTCAAAAGGATAAAGTCACAACCTGATTGGAAAATTTGTATTAAACATTTTGTGACAGAAACTTGATGAACATCCAAAAGAATGTTTTACACACATATAGCAGAGAACTCACAGAGTTTATAAAATGTGTAAAGAAGTCAATTATTGGAGTATAAAATAACTGTTTGAATGCAATCATTATGGAATGGGAATCATTAAATATTATTCCCATTTCTAACATTTTTGCATGTAAACATGAAAAGTTTTGTGTTCAGCTTCCCATGTTTAATAAATCACTTTTTCCAATCTTCTACTGTGAGGTCGGGTGCCTTGTGTCAGGAATTTTTGAACCCAAATGAGATGGCATGTGAAATGAGGGCCTCTCAGTGACCCCCACTGAGAGCAAAGATGGCAGACGGCAAGAGTCCTGAAAAATGTAATTAAACGGAGATAAGATTAATACAATCAGCATGTGGAATGACAGAAAGGTGGTGTTGTTGCAGAGGCATTGGAGGGCCCCAGGCCTGAGTGGAGCTTGGGCCCAGGGAAGGGGTGAGGGGCTGTGGGGTAGTGGAGGACTGCTGGGATTGAGCGCTTTCAGGTTGAGGCAGTCCCGTGGTTTGAGGGTTTAAATTAGCGGTGAAAAGACAATCCCCATTAGGAAGGATTAGGGGCCTGCTGGCAGCTGACGGGGCCCAGGCACCAAAACTGGCAGGGGCATCTGTCGCACAGCACCCACGGCTACATGGCAAAAGTCAGTCAGTAGTCAGTAACCTTCAGAAACAAAAACAACAAAAAATCTATGTAATTGTTACACTTTACTTTTCTCTGACCTTCATAATCTTAACTAGAAGTGTGTTGTCACAGACTATTATCATGTTATTATAAAAAAATAAAAAAAAATAACAAGGAATACAAAAGGAGAATTTTTAACAAATCTTTCGTAGTGGCTAAGGAGGAACAAAAACATCATAAAAGTAGTCTGATTTTAAGAGCTGGGAAAGGGCAGTATTTTCAGTGGACAAAGCTAGTAAACATCTTGAGAGGTTGCATATGTGTTACCTGTGTGAATACCTCTTCACACCAAGATGAGTGTTTGCCACAAAAATTCAGAGAGATAAACATTTTCATTTGAATATGATAAAGTCAACATGAAATCAAAATGGACAATATTTGCAGTATTTATTATAAACCAGTGGTAAATTATTGTAATTATTATAAACCATATGTGGTCCACCTCGGTTGAAATCTCGTTCCGAGGGTGCAGGGCGGTCAGAGTACCGGCAGCATGTGAGAAGTTCTGGTGAGCAAGAAAAGGTGAAGGTATACGCTACAGATTAAATATAGAAGTACCAATGCGCACCGATACACTTTGAGCACTGCTATAAACAATTTATCCGTACACAAGGCACATCATTATGTGTATATTATATATGCATGTATATATATATTTTTTATAATCAAAATAACTTCCCCTCCTTCTAGCAGCAACATCTCTTCTCTGATCATGTGTTTAGTGGAGCGACAGCGGGACAAACTGTCACTCACATGAGATCACAGCAATAGCAAGCAACAACAATCCAATAATTTCCCGATGGAAAAAATCAAATCCCATCCTACATTTTGTCTTGTTTGAGAAGCTGTTTCACTCAGATTTACGTCACAATAGGGAAGAAAATACGGTGGCCGAGAGAGCTCAACGCACTGCAACTGAAGTTACGGTTTTGTGGAATACTTGATTCTGATTGGTCAATAGCGCCATCCAGAGGTATGTTATTCCCCGATAACAACCGCTGAAAACAGATGACACAGACTCATCCAGGTTACAGAAGTCAGAAGCGCTACGGCTGTATGCTTGCTAGGAACGTTTTTTTTTAAAGATAAGTTACCCCTCCTGATCTCCCTGTCGATGTTTATTCTGAGACAACAACTGGCTGGATGTACATTTTCCCTTACATAACACATGCAAAAAAACAAAACAAAAAAAAAAAACACCAGCAACCATACTCACAACGCAACCAAATACAGAAACACGCTGCAAATACTCACAATCCAACCAAACACAGAAAAGTTTTGCAAATACTCCAAATGCAACCAAATACAGAAAAGCTTTGCAAATACTCACAATCCAACCAAATACAGAAACGCTTTGCAAATACTCACAATCCAACCAAATACAGAAACGCTTTGCAAATACTCACAATGCAACCAAATACAGAAACACGTTGTAAATACTCACAACGCAACCAAATATGGAAATGCGCTGCAAATATGCACAATGCAGCCAAATACAGAAACGCTTTGCAAATACTCACAGCGCAACCAAATACAGAAACATGCTGCAAATACTCACAATGTAACCAAATACAGAATCATGCTGCAAATACTCACTGCGCAACCAAATACAGGACGCAACTAAATACAAAAACGCGCTGCAAATACTCACAACACAACCAAATACATAAACGCGCTTCAAATACTCACAATGCAACAAAAAACTGAAATACGCTGCAAATACTCACAGCGTAACCACATACAGAAACACGCTGCAAATACTCACAATGCAACCAAATACAGAAACGTACTGCAAATACTCACAATGCAACCAAATACATGAACACACTGCAAATACTCACAATGCAACCAAATACAGAAACGTACTGCAAATACTCACAATGCAACCAAATACATGAACACACTGCAAATACTCACATTGCAACCAAATACAGAAACATGCTGAAAATACCCACAACGCAGCCACATACAGAAACACGCTGAAAATACTCACAATGCAACCAAAGCCCGTCTGCCATTTCTTTCACATTTTTTCCAATTTTAAACTTTTCCAATTACTAGTAAGGTGTAGCATGACAAAACAAAACAGCTACAGCTACATGCTGCATTCTTTTAACAAATTATGTTATTGTTAAAAGTTATTGTATTCATTTCTTTAAATATGTCAGTGCCATTGTTATGTCTAAGGCATGTTTATAAAATATCTTATTTGAACTAAGGCCTAATCCTGGCTTAATCTAAGCCTTGTCTGTGAAACCAGGCCATTTAATTTTTAATATTACTTATACTTGACACTGTCACCCTAACTAACATTCTCATTATTTTGGAGCCAGAAAATAATGAAATTATATAATGATAATTTATATAACCTGCATAATAAAAAATATATCACTCATTAAAAAAATTACATTTAATTTTAGCTTTACTTTAGTTACGATTTACTATCAACTTTCTTAAAAGGCTAGCAGAGCAGAACCGCTTTAAATTAAGAGAGTAGCTTGTGTCTTGGCATTCTGCGGTTTCAAAGCAGCACCCCGACACTGTTATAGACATATTGTAAATTGATGCTGTGCATTTTCTATATGTTTATTTATATATATATTCTCATCTCCCTGTGGGATCATTTGCTGTTTTAATTACTGTGAATGTTCCGACAATGAACAGCGAGCACTAATCCACAATCCATACCCGCTTTATCATGTTGTTTTAGTGGGGCTAAAAAGTTCATTTTTTCGTTTCATCTCCTATAGGGTTCTGCTTGTCAGGGGCAACAGACAGAGACCCACTGATTGTCATTAGCGTCCCCTCCCACCCGGATAATTTAAAGAGACAGCGTTCAGGTCTGGAGGTGAGCTGTGGCGGTGGAGCCGTGCCCCGTCGAGAGATTCTCTCGCAGGCACGACACTAGAGAAAACCGCATGGAGTTTCTCAGACCCACCGCTAGCTTTTTGTTCCCGGCGTTGTCCCGGGTTCGAAAGGCAGCAGCGAACAAAAACAGCCTCGAAAAGTGCAATCCGATTAAAACAATCTCCTTGTCTTTTGATTAACGTTTATTTGCATGATAATAAGTGCAAGATGATAAGGCCGCAGCAGCCTCTTTTTTTTTTTTTTTTTTACAGCAATGCCGTGTTTCATGTCCAGGATTTTCCTGGTTCTTTTTTTTTGTTTTTTTGGGGGGTTTCCAGCGGCCTGTCTCTCCATCCAGCTGTGTGGATTGTCTTAAATGTGTTGTCTCTTGCACGGTAACTCGCTTAACAGGAACTTTAAGAAGCACCTCCCGCCGTAGCAGAAACCAAGATCAGCGCAGGAGGAGACCACAATATCTCCACGGAAACAGACCGATGACAGCCTCAATGTCATGGGGAGATGGCGTGGAGCATTAAAGATCACGCCGTGCATCCAGCTCAGCCGTCTACCCAACATGCATCTGTACGCGAGAGTCCATCTCGAGCACTCGTAATGAAATGAACCAAAACCTCCACTTCATACCGTAGTTCGTTATCACCGCGGTTGCATTATAGTGTTGCGAGTTTGTGTAGCTATCAGAACAAAGCGCTTGTGGCACATTGAGGATGTGTGTGTGTGTGTGTGTGTGTGTGTGTGTGTGTGTGTGTGTGTGTGTGTGTGTGTGTTTGTGTGTGTTTGTGTGTGAGTGTTGTGAGCTGAGCGGCAAGCGACAGGGGATTTCACCGCTTGGTATTTCTGCAAAGCTCCAGAGAGAAACATGCCTCAAGCTATCGTCATGTTACAGACAAATGAAGAAGGGGCAATGTGTGATCTCTGCAAATTTGCTCTCTCTCTCACTTTCTCTTTTTTCCTTTCGCTCTCCTTCCTTCGCTCCCTCACCACAATGCTTGACTCTCAAGTGGCACAGAAATCAAACAATTAGCAGGAGGGAAATAAAGGTCCTGCTTTGCCCTCTGGCACTTGTAAACATGACAACCATGTTTGAAAATGTTGCCTTTATTATACAGGTTTTGCTTCTCTCTCTCTCTCTCTCTCTGTTCCTTTTAAGAGTTTTCTTATTTCTCCTTCACAGAGAATTTATATTTTTTTCTTATTGCTGTACTTATAATTGTTATTACACTCAGTGTGTGTGTTTATATGATAATCTTATTTTAACTATCCCGTTTTTTAGGACCTATGGTTGAAAATTTGGTCCCACTTTATGTTATGTACTAACACTTAAATTAATTATTTGTTACAATGCACTTATTGTGCACATACATGTTTTTACATTGTACTTACATTTAAATACATACTTGCATGTAATTACATCTTTAATACATTTTTGTAATTACATTGTAATTACACTGTTGACCCTTCCCTTCCCCTTAACCCACCCTTAAACCTAACCATACCACTAAATCTGTCCCTAACCTGACCCGTATACAACCTCAATAGCACAATACAACACGAGCACAATAAGTACAGTGTACCTAACAATCATTATCATTTTGGTTGCACTTTATTATAATGTGCCCTTGTTACAGTGTAATTATACATTTAAGTACTGAGTAATATTGATTAACTACATGTACTTACTATAGGGTTAGGGTTTGGTTTAGGGTTAGTTGCATGTAATTATGCATCATTTACTGTTATTACTGTAGTAGTATATGTAACGTGTAACTAGGACTCTGTAAAATAAAGTGTTACCATATGTATTTATTTATTTAGTTACTTACTTACTTCTTACTCACTTACTCACTCATTTCATTGTCCCCGTAAATCTACACTATAAAAATGCTGGGTTGTTTCAACCCATCTTTGGGTCAAATATGGGCAAACCCAAACGTTGGTTTACATTTTTTAATTGTCCGTATTTGAAACAACCCAGCATTGTTTTAATGTAAACTGAATAAAGTGAAGTAAATACAATTAATATCTAAGAATAGCAAATAAATCTCCCAACAAACGACGGAATATTTTGCGGCTGGGCTTTGGGACAGTGTATTCTGGCTATAAAGTGTTCCGTTAAAGTGTACAGAAGTCTGTCTAAGTGAGTTTCTTAACTCTGGGACCCCCTCACAGCGAGGAGTTAGCGTGTACATAAAAGAGCAGGTCAGCTCTGAAACATTGCACTCGGGACTTTGAACGGGCCGCAGCTTAATGCTACAAGCTACAAAATGAACTGAGACAAAAATATATACACATATACAGGAGCAGACAACATCTTTTACTTGAAAATTTAATTTAGTTGAAGTTGTTTTATTAGAAAATGCTTTTGTTTATTTCTGCCTATCGTTCCTATCGACATTTGTGGTAGTTAACCATTTTAAACATAGTATTTCAAACAAACTTTTTACAAAAGATATTTTCAAATATATATTATTTTATTTGAGTGTTCTCACATTGTTGAAATTAAAATCGAAGTTATAACCCACTATTTTTTTAGAGTTTTGAAAAAGAGGTTTTCGTTTAAGCAATAGGTTTTGCAAATATTAATGCATTAACTAATATGTAATAACTATGTAATAACAATAGTTGTTTAATCCTTTATAAGAGGTGACAAATAAACAATGAAAGAGCAAAACTGAAATATTGAATACAGTACATAGTCAAATGACAATGAGAATTGTTTTATTTCAACATTTTATTAATAAAAAATTTGAAAAGTGTTGAAATAAAATCTAACCTAAATGTCTTTTAGAATGAAATATTGACGTTATAGATAGATAGATAGATAGATAGATAGATAGATAGATAGATAGATAGATAGATAGATAGATGTTCATAGACTTTTACTATATAAAATACATTTATATATTTTATTTTTTTAATAAACAATGCAGGCGATATGTTATGTTAACTACTATTTTTAGTATTGCGTTTTCTCATGAAAGCAAATGAAAGGACGTTTCAGGATCACAGTATATCTCTATTAATGATCCATACTAAACACATATATTGCTGAATAAAATTAGATTTGCCATTGAAACACTGATATTATCCGATAAAGGACAGAGATTGGAGATTTACCACCATGGCCGTGTACAAGTAATCCAATTCTGAACAGAGATAAACTAGGCTTTATATCTCAATTTATGGAATAATAGATAATCAGCCCAATGAATATAAGGGGATTTTCAGAGCAGGTATTAGAGCAGAAAGGTGTCAGACTTATTGAATCATTGATCAGGGACAGCAGCGCTTTGAATCCAGCGTGTGTGTGTGTGTGTGTGTGTGTGTGTGTGTCCGTCTGCACTCGCGCGGTTAGTCCGTCTCAGGGAGGTTTTGAAGGATTGTCTATATTACACTGCGACTGGAGTAATAAACTGCACGCACCTCCGCTGTGTTACGTTCATTTTGTAATAGCTTTGATCTTTCCAAGTGCCATCGCAGAAAATACAGTTGGTCATAAAATTAGCATTTTCTGATTGCAGTTGGAGCTGCGGGAAATGCCATAAAAATGCAGATCCATCCAATTCAAACAAAACTAAAGCTCTTCCATAAATTTTGAAGGAAGAACAATTGCAGAGTTATTTCGTAATGTTAAGGTCTTAATCTTGATCTAACACACGTTAGAACGTCTCTAAAAAAACAATTTAAATTTTCACAAAATATTTCTAGTTTCGTCAGCCGCTACCGACCTGACCTCTCCGCAGTCCTTCCAGGCTTTGGCTCCGCTGTGAGCGGCCCCTAGTCAGAGCACAATGTGTGAGACTACAGTGAAGAAACACACACTGATAAATGCTCTGTGTTCTACTGCCCTCCAATGGCGGACGCTGTGCGTTTAGCCCCATGTTCTGCAGCAGGACAGTTAGTTGGTTTGGTCAGCGGCAGGCCTGGGAGAGCTGCCCGTGGCCGGCCCCGTCGCCCCCATCGCCCCTTGCAGCTGGTTAGGGAGCTGAACAGCAGACCTTGATGCCAAGTACTGGGGTTCCTAATGAACGTCAACTGCAGACTTCAGCTATTATGTCACCGTCCATCCTAGAAGTGCCATGAATGAGCGTGAAGTGAATGTTTCACAGACGCAAAAACCTGTGTGCAATGGTGGTAACTGTCATAAACCCCTCTATTCATTTAGTTACACATGCAGATACACACACACACACACTAACGCAGACAGTTTGCAGAGGCCCAGATGGCTGGTTCACAATGGCGGGGCAGGGCAGCCTTTGATAGGTTTGAGTGATTGATTTCAGGCTTGACTGGCTCTGATAGAGTCACCTCAGGAGGTGCCTGGCAACCACAGCTTCTCTCCACAACTTTCCATTGAGGGCCCCGGGCCGGCAATCACACTGGATGCCCAGCTGACTCAGAGCCGTCCCTCTTTAAACTCAAAATGTGTCCAATCCTGCAACCGCTGGTCACAAACCTCTAATTCTTGTGTCGCATACTGCAGGAAAAAAAAAAAAAAGATATTTGTCACGGTTACCACAAAAGTTTGTATTCTCTGTAAGACTGATGATTATTTATTTGTTTATTTATTAATTTAAATGAAGCAAATATACTTGCGTTTTGAAATACCATGTACATGGCATGGTATATATCATATCACTATTGTAATCCTATATTTTTTACATTTTACTATGGTATTTAAATGTGGTAATTATTCAGTACCAAAGTACTGAGAGTTTGTTTTAACAAAAGTACCATGTTTATTTTTTTATTTTTTTTTGGGGGGGGGAATTATCTTGCAGTAGTTTTTTTGTGGAAAAAAAAAAGAAGAAAAAAAAGGAAAATATCAAAACACCATGGTACATTTCTTTTTTTGAAATACCATTGCAATATCATTATATTATTCCAGTTACATTGGGGTACCCCTGGTGTAAATACCATATGATATATAAATGTGGTAAACATTCGGTACTGTGGTATTTTTTAATTACTCAGCCTAGATACAGTAGATACAATCATAGGTAACACTTTATTTTACAGTGTCCTTGTTACATACAGTATGTTACATGTACTAACCATAGTAATAACAGTAAATTATGCAGAATTACATGCAACTAACCCTCAACCAAACCCTAATCCTACCCTAACCCTATAGTAAGTACATGTAGATGCTTAATATAACTCAGTACTTAAATATATAATTACACTGTAACAATGACACCTTAAAATAAAGTGTAACCCAATAATATACTAAAGTACTATTACTGTATTACCGTGCATTTTGTGACATTATACTATGTAAGTACCATGATATTTTTTAAATACAGTATCATGATTTACCTTCTTTTTTTTTGTTGGTATTATGGTATATAAAATAGTTATTCCATGGTATATAAATATGGTAAATATAATGTATTTTGTACATAGTACAATGTAGTAGTGCATAGTACATAGTACAATACTATGTATTCCATGGTATTTTGAAATAATTTTTGAGGAGGCCTTTCATGTTGATACAATGATATATATCAAAGTACCATGGTATATTATTTTACACGATACCAGTCCCACGTATGTGCCTAAACATTTAATACTGTGGCATTTTTTAAATAACCTTAGGAAGTGCCTAGATGCAATGATATCACAGTATCATTGTACTGCAATATTATTTAAATTACACTGGATTAGGCCTGCCATGTCAATACCGTGATACATCAAACTACCTTCGAAGTGCCATGGAGTATCCTGTAAATACCCATGATATTACCATCTCTGTACGGTAACTGTACTGTTTCATAAGGGCCAAATGAAGCCTTGCAAACAATCCAGGTCCACAGTGTTTTAATTAAGGACGGGTAAATGAGTGAAAACATTGATTCCTCGTCTCCTCAGGTTGCTGCACCTCTGAGGTGGTAATTGAAATGACATGGAGGCGATTGGCGTCTGCTCTAACACCGGGGTGTCACATCCAGTGTGGTGCAGTGGCGGGTTTCACCTGCCCGTATCCCGTCATGGCTAACCGCGGCGAGGGCAATACGTGCGGCGGATGCAATTCCCCCCGCAGCCATCTCTCCCACGCTTTCATATCACTCGCTTTTTGCCTCCTTGACACTCTGACAAGACTGTACAATCAATTAAGCGGCACGAAGCGGCTCTCTGATCCTCGTTCAAGGCGACGCTTGCGAGTCGTCTTCCGCCACTAACAGGGGTTAAACTCAGCCTTCACCCAATAGCCCGTCAGCTCAGATCACAAAGGAAGATGCATTGCCGTTCTAATTACATGCGTAGGGTCTTGAAAATCCAATTATGTTTGCACTCCTAATCACATAGCCTAATTGTACAAAGTAAATAAATCAAGGCCGTCCCTTGCCACTGCAATGGGATCACTGTACTAATAGCGCCATATTAATCACCTTGATCACATCAATGGCAGGCAGGTAGACTTGAGCTCCGTCCCTCATTTGAATAATTAACATCTTAAAACTGTTTCCCTCTCTCTCCATTTCCCTCTACATAATGCTGCTTTTAATTGCCCGTTTATTTATGCGTTGAAGTTGAAGCCATGCATAATTTATCAGATAGTTTTACACACGTTTATGAAATTGTCTCACCGAATTACAAATGTTAAGTTTATTTAGGATTAAATTTTAATGGCTCCTGCGATAGCGAGTTTGTTGCTGAAATTGATTTGGATAATTGTGTCCTCCAGCAACCGCACGGCGTCGGAAGTGCGATTTTCCCCGAACTCCGCCGTAGACGCTATACCCGGGGCAATTAACCTCGTCCTCAGAAACTCTCTAATAATGTGCTTTCTTAATCTCGTATTTAAGGTTATTCGAGATCATGATGTTACCGTGCTTGTTAGTCCAGTGGTGCTCAACTAGTCGTTATTTAATTAAATGCATGTGAACGTGTGTTAGCATAGAAAAACAAACCCAACTGAAAACCACAGTGTTAAGGAATAAACAGATACATCTGATGGGACTGAGCTGCTGGTTTGGGTTAGTTGTACTACAGACCGTCACTAAAGTAGTGATTTCTATGTGAGGTGTTATGAGAAATTGTAAACTTTTTTTTTTTTCTTTTTTTTTTTTTTATGGAATCATGGATGTGGAGGTGAAGGAAGGGGCAGAGCAGCTCCGCCCGTTTAGAAACAAAAACTGTGTAATATTATTATAAATTAATACAGTAGTAATATGGTGTATATATATATATATATATATATATAGGTAATTATGTGGTAATGATTCAGTTCCAAACTACTGAAAGTTTGTTTTGACAATAGTACCATGGTTATACCAGGGTATTTTTGGAATTATCTTGCAGGAAGTCTTTTGTGTAAAAATAAAGTTAGAAAATATGGAAATTATCAAAAAAAAAACATGGTACAACATTTATTTTTTTGACATTCAATTGCAGTACCATGATATTCCTCTTGTTAGATTGGGGTAGGCCTAGTGTAAATACCATATTTTATAAATGCAGTAAACATTCGGTACTATAATATTTTTGAATTATAACAAAAAAAAATAATAAAAAAAAATAAAGTAAAGTTAAATCAAATCAAATAATAATAAAAATCCTACCCAACCCACTTGGACACTGGCTAATGCAAGTATTACTGAAACAAAATACAAACTAAACTTTGTCATTTCACAAGATACAAAACCCCTCTTTATGAACAATTAAAACTAAAATTGAAATTGAGAATGCTAACAAAATAAAACTGAAAAGTGAAATTTTCAACTATATGAAAACCCTTGTATCTGTCTACAGACACCAAGTTCAAAATAAGGGGACTTTGTTAACATTTTCTGAAATTCTATACGGTGTGCAGGATACCACACATCCACCCTGTTCCTTCCCATCCACCCTGTTCCTATAATTCTTACAGCAAATATCAATAGTTGTACTACAGAGATTATACCTACGCTATTTCTGCGTGAGGTATTATGAGTTGTGTTTGAGATGGAAACATGTGGAGGTAAGGGAAGGGCCAGAGCAGCTCCGCCCGCCTGGGGAGTTTGGCATGTGCCCTGCGAGTACACCCCATTGATTGAGGGTCAAAGTAAATAACTGGGGCGAAAGTACCGCCCCCCTCCCCGTTCTCTCTCATGGGGCTCATTTCAATACCCCGCCTCTTCCCTTGACCCCACCCACTGACAGACAGATTCTCCATTCGACCAGTACTCCTCCTGCTTCAATGGCTCCTCTACTCCTGCAGACACACACAAATTTTATTTTTCTGGTCTCTACAAGTTCAACAACATACACAGATCTAAGCCATTGTAATATGAAATGGAAGTAATATTCCATTAAAAGAAGTCCCAAAATGGAGGAGATGATGGACTAAGCAGCTACATATTCCACATATGTTGGGACGGTGGCGAAAATTTTACGGACAATAAAAAAACAACGGGTAACGCTGGTCCTCGCTGAGCAGAGCAAAAGAGGAACACATGATTTGCGATAGCAAAGTCAAGCAGCTCAGCGGTTTCAAAGAAGTGCCCACATAAAGCCATGTGTGTGTATAACAAGGTTATTGTTATGGCGAACTATTATAAAGATGAAAACTAGTTTCATTAATTAATTATGTATAATATATAATTGTATATTATATATATATATGAAAAATAAATACCATATTATTTGTATATTATATAGTACTTTGGAATGTTTTAATTACTTTGGAGTAAGCCTACATGCAGATACAATGATATACTAAGGTACCATAGTATTACTGTGTATTTTACCATGTTTCTTAAATACAGTATCATGCTATTATCTTTTGTTGGTACTATGGAATATAAAATGGTTATGCCATGGCACATAAATATGGTAAATATGCAGTACCATTTGTATATATTAAAGAAAATATATAAAACTGAGAGTTTGCAAAAGAATTAAAACTAAACTAAAACTAAAATTAGTGTTAATTAGAAACAGGGAAAAAAACTGCATAAATGAATTATTAAATATGTATTACATCAGAACCCACTTATACATTTGATAATGGTACAATTTGCAGTGCTGTTTTAATGAATGAAAACTATAACTAATAGTGAAGTAAAATAAACAAAACTAAATTTAGTCCTTTAAATAAAAATAAAAAAATACAACATTTGACTAAAATAGATAAAATGAGATTTTGAAAAGGAATGAAAACTAAACTAAAACTGAATAACTGCTAAATTAGAAACAAAAACTGCACAAAATTATTATAAATTAATAAATTAGATAAATGAAAATATGATTAATAAAATAGAGTATGACTATAGTTTCCCCAAGATACAAAAAACTCTTCAACTAAAATTGAAAATCAGAATACAAAACAAAATAAAAAGTGAAACTTTCAAAACTATAATAACCCTTGAAATCTACCTATAGATGCCAATATCAAAAGAAATGGACTTTGTTAATTTCTAAAATGATATATGGTGTGTATGATCCCACATCTCCATCCTGTTCCTTCCCATCAACCCTGTTCCTATAATTCATACAGCAAATATCAAATGGCAGCGACGGGTTGGGCTCAGGGTGAAATGCTGTCGTAGAAATGTGCATCCATGTATTTCTCCTCTCGGTGCGCACACACACTCACACACACAGACACACTAATGGCTACCCAGCGAGCGGTAGGGATAGCGTTCCTCTTCCTCTGCAACCCCCTTGGCCTCCCGCTGGAGGAATTCCCAGCCCTCTCTGCAGGTAGCCAGCCACAGCCGAGCCGGAGAACATGTGTTTTCCTCCCCTGGTTGGGTCAACGTGGGGTTGTTCATTCAGTGCCGGTGATATAGTGGCCGAGACCCAGCTCTGATCACTTATCTGAAGTCTGGCCCGGACTGGGTCGAGCTCGCTTCAGTTAGGCCCCTCCACGCATGATGGATTCCACTCAAGTATGAGAGCAGATCCAGCCAACAGACTCCTGATGGGCCAGACGCCTCCTCCCTTTGACTGTGCAACTCAATCAGTGACATATGCCAACTCCAGCTTCTGAACTCCAATACAGTGTTGTTCCACCTTTTTTTTCTTTTCTTTTTTTTTATAGTCTTCTTTTTCCAAAGGGTTTGAACTTTAACCACAAAGTTATGAATTTTGGCTTTGAAGCAACAGGAGAATGTGGAGAACGTCTGAAGAGGACCAACAGACACTTGATATTCTTGTTTTTATGTTTTCACCCCGAACGAGGGAAATTGCCTCTTTCCAAACGCCGTTTGGAGGTTGTTTTAAGAGAAAAACATTTTCACTGTGAAATGTAAAGACTAGCACGATTGAAACAACACTTCTCTTGTGGTATCTGACTGAAATCGGTTTGAATTCAAATATTTATTCAGAATTTTTTGCTGAAATATAATAACACCTATAATGGATCTCTGGAAACTGAATTTCAGTCACATGAAAATCTGATTTCATGCAAGTATAATGCAAATAATACTTTTCTATTTTTCTATTTTTTAAAAAATTTTTATCAAAAATAAGATGATCTACAAACAGATGATCAAATGATTTACTTTAAACTTTACAACGTTTTGGTCATTCTAGGGGAGGGAAACATTTGCAAAAAAATAATAATTTCTTGAAGATAATCTAACATTATTGTGTGTCATGATATATACAAATCTAGATTATCAGTGCATTTATATAGTAATTATGTTTAGTCATTGAAAAAGTTTCAAGATAAAAATAAAATTAAAAAAAGGGCCATAACAAATTAGAAATATCTTGATTGACCAAAAAAGTCTTGATGAAGAGGTTTGTCATATATTATCATTAAAAAAATTGGGGTCAGAGGTTTTTATTTATTTATTTATTAAGAAAGTAATATTTTAATTTTGCAAGGCTGTATTAAATTGATCAAAAGTGACAGTAAATAAATTTAAATTGTTACAAAAATCAGTAACAATATTTTAAGGTGAAGTAGTTACATATTACAGGTAAAAACAGTAAATGATGCATAATTACAGGTAACTAACCCTAAGCCAAACCCTAACCCTAACTCTATAGTAAGTACATGTAGTTTATTAATATTGCTCAGTACTTATTTGAGTAAACACAATGCAACTACGTCATCTTAAAATAAAGTGTAACCCAAAAAAATCTATTTCAAATAAATGCTGCTCTTTTGAACTTTCTATTCATCAAAAAATCCTAAAGAAAAGATGTACCATAGTTTCCATGAAGCTGCACAACACAAGAAAGCAAATCATCATATTAGAATGATTTCTGTAGGATCATGTGACACTGAAGACTGGAGTAATGATGCTGAAAATTCAGCTTTGCCAGCACTGGAATAAATTACATTTTAAAATATATACGAGTTGGTTCATTTGGTGAATATAAGAGACTTCTTTCAACGGTCCTCCCGCTTTATTTACAGAACTACTTGTGTTCAGTACATGTTCTTTTGGTAATGGCAGCAGTAACTAATCAAACGAGGATCAAAAGATGGAGATAACCAACATATCCGGGCATTTATCCCGACGCGTGGTGTAGACAAGCACATTTGGCATTTTAAAAAGTCGATTCAGGTGTCTGGATCGTGATGGAAGACCATTGTAATTTGTTCTTGTATCAGAAGAGCTTAATCCTATGATCAGATACAGGAAACAGTCCAAGCCTTGTACTTTAATAAGAAATCTGCAAGAAAAGACTTATGCAAGATTACCAGCCCGATGTCTCACACCGATCAGATAAAGCACATTAGAAGCAACACGGATCAACCACCGCGAGGATCTCTTGTCTTTTATATCTGTGACGGTACAAAGCAACCCCGCGTCGCATGGCACAGGCGTCCAGCTCGGCTTTACACGGTGTCGTCGTGTCCGAGGGGTGATGAAACCCAGAGAGAGTGTCAGAACCCCTGCGGAGAGAGAAAGAACAAGTGGAACAGCTAATGCTCTCGCACAATGGTCCCGGCTATACAATGGAGCCGTGTGACATTTCTGTACCTGCAGCACCCTTAAAACCTGAAATGTGACAAACACTGTCTCGCACACACATGGAGACTCTCTTGTGACGGTGGCTATTTAGAGTTTATCAGGCGCCGCAGTGGGCCTGACGCCGCGCTGAGTAAGATTCCCAGCGGGAGGGCATCCTCTCGGGCCACCCCGGCGCGGGGCACCCGCCGTCGCTGAAAAGCCGAGACAAGAGATTAAGGGGTACGAGTTGCATCTCGCCCCATAAAGAGACACTCTACGGTTTTTCCTTCATTACCAGTAAAGGAATAAAAAGGGGAAAAGGGGAAGACAAAGTACTAATGGAAAGCCACCCCTGCTCTCGGATGCACTCAGCCCTGATTGTGGTGTGCCACTGATATGGTGCGACGTCCCGGTCTGGCTAGGCATTCGCTCGTATTCTGGTGCTGTCTGTGAAATGTGAGATAATAGGAAAAGAGGTGTTTAAAGGCTAGAGCCCTGCCCGTGAGGATTTAGGATGGCAGCATGGTATCCAGGGCTACTCAACGAGTGCCACCCCACACTGTGAAAAGCGTATTTATCAACTTAATAGCAGGTGTCTGATTGAACAAGAGCACTGAGGCGAGTTTGATTAGAGAATGGTGTAATCCCCCACTCTTCTCGTCCTCTTCCTTCCTTCTCCTCTCCACCCCCAAACGCCACTTACTGGTGATGTCTTGAATTTTGAAAGATAAGGCCTCAACGTGATGGGGTAATAGCTGTTAAAGCTACCCCGAAACTGTGGCTGGAATACACTGCACGACTTATATAAACTGAAAAGATACTTTAAAAACATAACGCATCATCACACTTACTGACATTGTAGATGGTTACAGAGAAAAAACAAGGGATCGGACACTACCAGATGTTCAAGTCATTCCCAACACAACAAACTCGGACAGAAATACTCACCTCTTTGTTAGGAGTTGCATGACAAAAAAAAAAAAAAAAATTTACCATGATTCCAACTATATGGAATCAAAGTCTGAAGCTTAAAATTGGAGTCTGTGACTATCACACACTGCACAAATTTCTGTGAAATCTGTCAACTCACACTGTCTGGAATCTGCACACTGGTTCTGATTTTCGGCAACTCCCCTCCAGTCGTCCAGACTGCCAGTTGGAGCAAAAATATGGGCAAGAGTTGTGTAGTGTGTTTGAGTCTTAAGTGGAAAGACAGTCAAGCTAAGGAAACGTTTATGACATATTTTACTTCGTAATTATACGAATGTTCATGGGAATGATAAAAAAAATAAAATAGGGCAAAACTTTTAATTCATCAGGAATTGATTGGATTATGACGGGGTCATATATAGCCTATATACCGGAATGAGTCCAGGCAGATAAAGGAGAAGGGTTTGGTGTAGAGCAAAAAGGAAAGGTGTTTCCAAGGTGGTGCAATCTCCATTTTTTGTTTAAATTATTATTTTTATTTTATTTTTTGGGATAAAACTTGCCCAAAAGGGCCAAGTGTTGCTAAAAAACATTTTTTTTTGTTTTTTTTTTTACTCTTTCCCTGCCAGACATTTCCGTCATTTGTGAGAAAACACTTCCTCGCTATTGACGGAATTTTCCTGTGTTTTCACTGTTATACGGCAGGGGGCGCTATTACGCATCTTCTGAAAGAATACTGAATCTCCTGATCAAAACACACTTAAAAAATATTCAGAAATAAGTGATATCATATGTAATCATATGCATATGTAAAATAACACGATCACCAACATTAAACAGAATATAAATCAATACTGAATGAAATGTCTGTGAAGCTTTGGGGGTGTTGATGGACTCGATCTACTCCATCTATGTTTTATCATCGTTCTGAATCCGATCTGGATGTAGTTTTTGACAAAAAAACATAATTTTCTTAGCTTTTTGCTCAAAATGTTTTATTTTATTTTATTAAACTTACCCACATTCAAGTGTTGATAAAAAAGAATGGATGAAGCTAGAATAAAAATATTTTGTTGTTATTGTTGTTTAAAAGCAGAGGGTCTGTTCTTTCTTTTGACATATTGCATGTTCAGATATGCATACAACAAAATATTCTGAGGGCCATGAAAGTTTTGTGAAAATTATCAAAATTCCTGGCTGGCAAATGCTGGCGGGGAGTTACAAAAGACGAAAAATTGCACATAATATGTGCAATACTTTTTTTTCTTTTTTCTTATACTAACGTAACCTATCTGCAACTATAATGCAACATTGTGAAATGTTTTAATCTTGCTGAGATGTTCCTCCACAACACTGCTGGACCTGACCATGTGCTTTCCATCAAAGTAACACGGCTCTAGATGTCGAGCCAACAGCTGCACACATAAAGAATGGATCGACGGAGAAAACAGAAGAAAAGAATGAAGAAATAACAGAAAAGATGTGAGGAAAAGGCAGAAAAGCTGGACTGATGAATAAGTCAGGTGACTGTGGAAATGAGAGCCAATTAAACGGGCATCTCTGAACGGGCGCTCCCTACGGTCGCACACATACTGAGAGACCGGCCCGCTGGCAACCGCAAACTACATTGAGAAAGAGAGAGACCGAGAGAAAGAGACCCTTGCCGAGTTTATCGCAGCGGTGCTTCATCGAGTTTCAGACAACAGTGGAGGGGAGACGGCGTGAGGGGCCGAGACTCCTTGGGGCCACCCGTGAAATTCTGACCTTTGTCTTTTGCTTAGCATTAGCTCGACCGCCAAGTTAAGAAGAATATGATTTTTACCCCATTTTTTCTCATATTGTTAAAGCTAATTCTAATGAATTGTAGAGCACTTCATCAATAGCCTTTGCAAAACATGTTATTTGTGTTCTGACCTTCAATTACCCAGACCCAACCTTGTGTGAAAGCCCATTGTTAAACTACAGGCACAGAGCAGAGTTTGGATTAGGCCGACAGGTTCGAGCTTTGTCTCAGCTGGGGTGCAGAGGCACTGACTAATTTAGCCAATTAGACAAGGGCATGATTAAGGTGGCCAGATTGAGAAAGAGCCTCCGTTGGACTATAGCCAGGACTCTGGGGTTAGCACCCCTGCTACAGAGCTTAAAGAACTCAGAGATTCTCTAATGACCAGCAGGCGCAAGAGCAGTAATGACCCCTGAGAGAGAGACAGAGACAGAGAGAGAGAGAGAGAGAGAGAGAGAGACAGAGAGAGATCATCACAATCCATGTGCCTATTGTTCTTTACATATCTGATTGTGATCCGCTCATGTGTCATTCATTCGCCACACTGCTCTAGACACATTATATACAGATCAGTCACCACACATTCAAAACTTCAAAACAGATTTATTTATTTTTATTTTTTGTTATTTGTTGATCCCATTATTGTTATTTTAGTATCACTGATATAGGCCTACTATTATATTTTTTGTTAATATTCTGAATTAGATTATTAGTTTTCATTTTTAATTTAATTTTGTTTTGTTTTTAATATGTCTATTAAATATATTTATTAAGTTCGGCCAATTTATGGGGCCAAAAAGAATTTTCGCCACTGGATGGCGGGCCATAACTTAGTCAAAGGATAATTTAGGAAATTAATTGATGAAAAATGCAACTGGAATTGCCTCTGACAGACTGTTACAGTGTTTTTTGTAACTGGTAGTGAGCTGTTACTCTGTGTTAAATCCTGTAGGACAGTCACATCACATCACAGTCACAAAAAGCCACATTTGTGTGGCGGTTTCCGGGTTTTACACTGGATAAGTTAATAAAGCAGTAGTGACTTGCAACACAGACCGCCTTGCTAAAACACACATATGTGGGAGATGTGGAATGGATAATAATAAAAAATAATAAAAAAATAAATAAAATAAAACTATGTTTCCATATTGTGAATAATAAATGTGTATAATTGTAATTAGCTTGTTTCACAATGGAGCCTAACTTATTGTAATAATTATTTGACGCAGCCTACTTTTACACTTTTCCTCACGTACTAAACTGCATTTTTTTATTTTGTTTATTGTTTGCTTGCTGTACGCTATTACGTATTGTGCAGAGTGATGGTAACATTTAAGCTAGCTGATGAGAGAAAATGGCATTATCGAAGAGTCTAAATAGGAAAGTTGACAGCAAAAATAGGGCATACAAAGAAGAATGGAAAGACAACGTTCATCCTACCTAGTTTTGTGAATGCAAAGCTGGTGTTCTCAAAAATGTTCTCGTACTTTTATTTTGAAGGCAAAATCATTAAAGATGAAGTGATTGTGAGTAACTGTTGCTGTCATGACAGATCTATTTGAGAACCAGCTGCTATAAAAATAATCTGGCCCACGGGCCGACTGTTGTCGACCACTGACATAGAGTATAAAAATAAACTTGTCCTTGTCACATTGAGCTCATGTTTTGTTGGTTTCCTGTGTTTTGCTTTCATGATTTTAGTTAGTGATTAATTACTAAGTTAATGATTATGTTCACCTGTGTCTTGTTTGGTTCTCCATTTCCCCCTGTGTATTTATTTGTATGCTCATTTTGACTTAGGGATGTTTACACGACATCGTCTTCAACTAAAAACATAAAAGAATTTATGTGTTTTAGCCGTTCGTTTGCAAGGTTTTGAAAAATAGTGTTTCATCGCCATCTAATGGCCTGGAAGCAGAATCCAGGGTTTTTAGTTGTTTTCGCGGATCTGTGTGAATGGGGATTGTTTTGACAAGGTTGTCGTTTGTACGCTGAAAACTCAAGCTTATCGTTGTTGTGTAAACGTTCGCTTAATCTTTTTCCGTTCTTGTCACCTTGTTTCTCCGTGTCGTGTATGTACTGTATCTAGCATGTTGAAGTATCAAAATTAAACAAACACTGTTGTATTTGGATTCCTCTCTTTTCTTGGAATAAGAAATGCTTAATAATAATAAATAATAATAATAAAATGTCTGTCAAATCAAGGTAATTTAATGTGGCTCAAAAGAAACAATAATAATAACATTAATTCATAAAACTGTAAATGACAAAAAAAATTCTCTTAAAATATGACATACTTTAACCTGGTAAAATGTCGATGCAACTCCCAAAAATGTAATTATAAATTAAACATTTATGATATTTCTAAATAAATAAATAATACATTGATAATATATATTTCAAACTTTTTTCACATCAATGATTATGATAATACTTACGATTATAATTATAAAAATGTAAGGAAAATATGTAATACATTTTTTAGTTGATGGTTACACCACTTGAAATTTTAGAGTCATTAAATTTAATAAACTGTAAAAAAAAATTAAAGTATTTCACATGAGACCAACATGAATACAAAGAGCTTGTCCAGGATTGTCCTATTAATAACTGTTTAATTTGTCAGAAACTGGTTACCATGTAATTTCCACTGTTTGCTTTGCACATTGTACCTGCACTGATTACTCATACTTTCCATTTTATATCGTATTCTGTTTTATTACACAGCTCTAATTGATTGTGATTAGTGAATTGCAACATTCTGTGTTCAAAATAAATGTTGTTGCATAATGAACGTTATTGCTGTATAATGACCACTATGAACCGTTGTACCATGTCTCTCATATTTTCCTCTCCTCTTCCTCTGCTCTCCTCTTCCTCAAAAAACCCCCCCCCAAAAAAAACACTTTCAAACCAACATTTCATGTCCACCTATTTATTCATTGGATAAGTAGCTGTATAATAATCAATGATGTACAGTCACCATTTAAAACTCTTTGCCCGGTTTATTTTGCTATAATGACATTATCCCTATGTATCTGTCTACATATGTGGCGGTGACAGTGAATGAGGCAGGACTGAATGGATTTTGTCTCAAGTCTCTACACTATTGATTATTCCCTACCACCTCGGTGGATGGCACAATTACCTGTTCCTGTCGGAGCGTTCCCGTTCTGTCAGCGAGGCCTCATGAATAATGAAAGGCTGACATTCTGTTACTCTTACCTGCCGCTTGTAACCAGTCAAACTGTAAAATGTGTTTATCTGTGCGCGCTGCCACTCCAAATGTTAGATATTAAAAATTAATGGGCATGATTAAGGTACTTTGAAACCCTGGCAAATGGTATATTTAAATATTAAGTCACATGTAATTAAGAACAGAGAAATATTCTTCCCTGTAGTTAGGGGCAATTATAACAATTTCCATCAAGGGATTTCCCAGCTTGACTTTTTTTGTTCTGAGCTATGGTGATTAACATTATGGCTAATTGAAGTCATTTTCTTAGACCGGGGTAGTTTGCTCCCTCTTTTGTCCTGGAGGGAAACTTAGCACTCAGAGCGCTCCAAGCTGAATTTCAATGGAAGATTTCCATTTTCAACCACACAAGTGGCCCCATTTAATTGTCTGTTTGAGTGTTTCCTCCCATTAGCTGGAGAGGTCAATCTTCCAAAGGGCGACACGGGCGAGGGCTGCGGACTGGTGAGGGTGCGTCGACCAACCAAACGCCCTCCGGAAAGAAAGAAAGAAGCACTTATGTCTCTTACTGTATAAAGGCCACTGATTCTTGTTCAGAATCACTTGTTTACCATCATCCCGCATGATCAATTGAAAAAAAGATCACAATTTTAATGGTAAAAGTAAAAATGCTACAGTTAAACCTGTTAATTGTACACTTGTTCACTGCGGTGAAAAACTGTAATAAATCTAATGGGACATTTTGCAGTAAAATATTGTTATTTTTACATTTTTGGGGGAAAAAAAGAACAAGTCATCTGATACAGTGAAAAAACATAAATTGACTTTCCCCGAATTCTTTACATTTGATGGTTTTTCATTTAAATAATTATTTCTTCTTAGTTTTTTCCCCCTAGACATTTATGTACTTTAGGGTTTTATGTTACATCTTATGTTGATTAATTTAATTAATGCTTATTGCATTATTTTAGTGTAATTTGCAGTGTTGGGGAAACTCACTTTTAAATATGTTACAATCAGCTAGAAAAAGCTTAAGTCTTAAGCTTTCTCATTGGCAACATTTTTGCAAAACGCAAAATACGTTGCGTCGCGCATATATATTGTCCCAATTTCGCTCAACATGACACCTGGTCACTGACACCTGGTCAGTCAATAAATGGGAAAACAAAGTAACTTGCGTTACTCATTTGAAAAAGTAACTCAGATATTTTGTTGTAAATGTAAAAGTTATGCGTTAGTAAAAAAAAAAAAAAATCAGATTATATAATTCACATCATTTTTAATGTGTTACTACCCCCAACATTGGTCATTTGTGTAACCAAGATGATGTTTTTGTAATTGTATCGTGTGTAAAACACTGCACCATCTATATATAAGTATATCCCTCAGCTTGAGGAAAAGCTTATTGTGATATTCCTTTGATTCTACATGTGGCTTTCTCATTACCACCTGTGTTTTTTTAAGATAGTTGTTGGTGTGTTATAAAGGTACAAAACATATTTTAGTTCTTCAGTAGGTTGGGTAAGTTACTCTAAAAAAAGTAATGAATTACTTACTACTTACTACTAGCTACGACATGAAACTGCTCTTTTAATTATTTTAAAGTCCCCCTGTAGACAAACACTTAATCCCTTAAAACTCATCTTTGATCATCAAAATGACATATTTAAATGTTTTTTCCTTGAATTTTTTTTTTTTCATGCCTTAAAATAGCCTTAAGGTAACTCTACACCCTTGCCTCATTTAGTAGGCTATATGCGGTTCTATGAATACGCAAATGAGCCCCGCCTCCACTCACTCACTTCAGCTCAGAGATCCACTCGATGACGATCACACGTTGACCAGGGGTGCGTTTCCCGAAAGTATCGTTAGCCAACTATGGTCGCAAGTTCTGTCATTCGCAAACAGCATCACAAAGTTGTGTGTTTGGAACGACAGCTCTTGACCTGTGGTTAGAAGCATTGTTTCTAGTTTGCATGACATGTGGACTTAATAAATCCTTATCTTGAGCAAAATAAGTGAGCTGACATGCAGTACAATCTATATCTTTTATTTATAATACTTACAAATGTAGTTTACGTCTTTTAGTTTGTTAAGAGATTTAAAGTGTCGTTTTTGAAGAGTGCGCATGTGCGTACGTGCTCTATTACGTAAGAAATATACGTTATATGCTGGAAATAAAGCAAAACAACTGAGAAAATGTTTAAATAGTCCTCAGATGCCATGTCTGTAATTTATATCAAAACATCAAGCGTTAATTCGATCTCAAACAGTTTCATTAATAGAAGTTATTACTCCACCACCTGCGTGACGTCATAAACCGTCGTGGTTGAAAGACCACTTTGCAACAATATGGTTTCGGGAAACAGTCGTGACTAGCTAGTTGATTTCTTCAACGATGAATCACACTATGGTAGTTAAGCAGCGAGTTACGTCGTTGTACGGGAAACGCACCCCTGATTGGTTACAAGGTAGTTTGTGATGTCAGAAACACCAGCGATTTCATAACATGTTTTGGAGACTGTCTTTGGTTCACTGCAGTTTTAAGGAGAAAATACTCAGCAATGGTGTTGGCTTATGAATTTGCACATGGTTTGTCTTAAAGCATATTAAAAACACCACATAAACATATAAACAACATTTAAAGCTTGATTTTCACCACAGGGAGACTTTAAATAAAATTGCATAAAATATTCTTGAACTGATTTTACCATTAGACATTACATTTTTGATGTTAAATCCACCATTGTTTTATATACAGTAGAATTGTTCTGTAGTCTATACAGTATTTAGGCTAATTACATTAATGTTCAATATGTAAAGCTTAAAATGTTGCTACCATATATTAATGGTAAAGGTTTGGCAACCACATGTGCAGCTTGCTGCTTTTTTTTTTTTACTTCATGGATTTTTTTATTTTTTTTTACAGCATATGATAATAACTTAGTGATATGGTTTTATCCCATACAGACGGAAGGAAAAAACTGTCGTTTGGTGTAGCGCTGTAGCCGCCCGCTGCTGTACTAAGAGGCCTGACTCAGGCTATGAATTTTCCAGATGACCACAGAATTGCAGTGTTAACAGAGAAGTAGCGTATACAAGGGGCTAATGTATGGCTAAGCTAACCGTGAGTGACACTGTCAATCAATCTGATATAGCGTTGACCGCTACTGGGATCCTGTTTTTGGCCAGAAAGTCGAACATACTGTGAAACAAGTCCATTAAAGTTATGCATGATGTTTTCACAAGACACGCTGGGTAAAATACTGTGTGCGAGAGAGTGTGTGTGTTAGCTTTTAGCCTTTTACTTAAGAATAAACCTAAAACCATCAAGCTATATGCTGTTCCCAACCAATGTGATGGCAAAGGTTTACTGTACTTTATATCTCACACCAAAACTGGCCTATCTCTGAAATCTGTAACCTATGTGTGTGTGTGTGTGACAGGCCTATTCAGCTGGCCTAAGAGCCGCTTTACAGCCCGACGCCAGCACCGCAGAACAGTCGCAGCAGTTGTCCTCTCGCAGAATGTTATTACAGAAGGAGGCAAGGTCAGATTGCAAGGATGATACATGGGAGGTGCTTTTGAAATAAGTAAGTCCCTTTTTTTTTTCTTTTTTTTTGCATGAGCGTTGTGTATTGACCTTGGCATTTCTGACAATAACATCCATCATGCACATGAACCCCTTCCAAACACACAACGCCAGTCCACGCTGAGGCCAAATGAATCGGATTAAGGAATAACACTGTCGGATGGATGCCTGACATCCAGCGATAGCAGAATAAACTATCAGTTTCTCAGGCTCTCGGGTTTCAGATCAGGCCACTTCGTGGAAATAATCATTTGTATAAAAGTAGAAGCTGGAATGAAACTTTTTAGTATATATATATATATATATATATATATATATATATAGCTGGTTAATGAAATGCAATTTTCAAGAAAATAAAAGACATCTTAAAGTACATTTTATAGTATATATGGACACACACACACGCACACACACACATATATGCACATTAAGTAACTTTATGACTTTAAATAATGATTCGGTCTGAGGATATAAACAACCACTTCTTACAACAAGAGCAATAATAAAGAAACAGGACATAAAAAATATTAATATATTATTATATTTAATATTTCAAATATTTAAGATCGGGACACATGAAAATAATGATTTGTATATTAATGGGGGTTGTATTTATAGTCTATATATATATATATATATATATATACATATATATACAGACACACACACAATGAATCACGTGTATAATATAAAAATATAAAACTAGATAAAAACATTTATTGTAAAACTAATGCTTTATTTTAATACATTTAAGAAAGAATTTATAATAACATGCTATAGAAAATGACACTGGCTATACATAAAAGGGTAGTTCATATTGGCACTAGTTAAATATCATTACTTAATTTGTATGTATGTGTGTATATATATATATATACACACATACATATATATATATATATATATATATATATATATATATATATACACCTATTAAAAACAAGTTCTACCAATTCACATTTGTATTCATTTGGAGCGCAGTCATCTTTGCCCCACGCTGAGTGTGTAAATATGTAAATGGACTCTGGTGATGTTAGAGGGTGTGTACAGTATGTCAGTGTAAACAGAACAGCGATTGCTCGCTGCCTTGAGTGTGTGTGTGTGTGTGTGTGTGTGTGTGTGTGTGTGTGTGTGTGTGTGTGTGTGTGTGTGTGTGTGTGTGTGTGTGTGTGTGTGTGTGTGTGTGTGTGTGTGTGTGTCTCAGGAGAGCCAGGCTGGGACCGACCTCTGCCTGTCTTGCTGTGTTGTTTGGAAAAGTGCTGAAACTCTGCGAATTGTTCTGGCAAACAGCTCAGTGTCTCTCGGCCTCGTCCTGTCTGCGTGCTGCACTGAAGAGCACGTTTGGCACACACACACACGATTAAGCAATATGATTTTCTTTTGATCCACTGCTACAGTCCTGTCAGAGGGAGGAAGTTCACTTTACAACTCTAGCAAGCTGTACTTTCAGATATTTATTTTGTATATATTATTAAAAAATTATCATGTCTAATATTATTTTTATTTAAAATAAAATTATCATGAGTATTGCAAATATGACAGGATTGCATTTGATCATCCATGTATTATCTAGTGGCTAATATTTTACATAATAATAAAAATAATAATAATAATTATTATTATTAGTAGTAGTAGTAGTAGTAGTATTGTTGTTGTTGATTTTAGAGTTGAATGCAGAATTTAAGTGGTATTTTTTAAACTTGTTTGTCAAAACTTTTTTTTTTATAAATTTTTTTTATATAGCCTATATGTTACCTTATATGTTACTATATAATTACTAGGGTTGTTGAATTTAGAGTTAAAAAAGTTTAAATGTTAAGTGTTATTTTTAAATTACATTAATGTACAATATTTTGGTCTCTAAAGAATGATGAGAATTACAAAATCTAGAAAATAAATAAATACAAAATACACCAACTGCTACTAAAATAATAATAATAATAATAATAATAATAATAACACCACAACATGATCATAATTTTATGTGGCTCTTGTGATTCCTTTTAAGATGTGGTTTTAAATATTAAAATGTTTATGCATTTTCAGTATTTAATAATACCGATTAGTACAACATTTAAAAAGCCAGTTGTTTCTATTTTTTTTTTCTATTATTTTCTATTTATATAACCACGTCTTTTACATTGTTTAAATTAATAAAAAAAAAAATGTATATGTACATTTCTGAAATACATAACTAAGACAGTTACCTCTGATAACAGATCACTCTAAATTATAATGTGGACTCTAATGTGCATTTTCTGTAAAGCTGTTTTGAAACGATGTGTATTGTGAAAAGCACTATAAAAATGTGAATTGAATTGAATTATACTTTTACAGTATAGTTTGATGGCTAGACTGCAGAATATAAATTATGTACTTTGACAAACAGTGAATATACATTTTTTCCACATCTCTTTCTCTCACACATACTGATACACACTGTCTGCCCTCACAACACCAGATATGTGTGTGTCGAGAGTGTCAGTTTGAACAGGATGTTCTCACGTTAAGGAAAAGAGACTCTCATTTTGTGAAGCACCAGCAGAGGATCTTCTTCACACTTCCACGATGGCTCTAGCTAAAATGGAGAGTGGATACTCTTTTTCTTTTGGAGTGAGTGTGTGAGAGCTGAAGCGATGAAACATGGTTAGACAGTGCCCCCTAGCTTCAGCGTGTGGAAGCCCTGGCGTCTGGGAACCAGGCCTTGACCTGCCACTGCAGAATTTTAATAGAAACCAAGCATGAAAGGGAGAATTCTTTAAAGGCTTCATCAAGTGTGACCAACCAGCATCAGCAGTAACCCATGTTATACAGGCCACAGTTATGACCCCCTCAAAGGGGAGGCGGGCGACAGGGAGGGCCACACGCCCTCAGAAGTTTCCCTCCTCTCCCTTGAAGAACGGCTGGGCCGTCCCAGCAGGAGGCGCACGGGCCTGCTTTGAAAAATAACACCTTTGTGATCCCCTGTGTTCGGGATGGAGCGTGGTTTGCAGATGGCATAGAAAGAGCCACCGGATAGCAATCTCTGGCTGAACAGAAACACGGGAGAGAGACGGAGAGAGTGGCCTTTGAATTAATGCCAAAATATCATCCTCTATCACGGAAACAAGTTGTCCCGAGAGCGGCGGATGATTGTTGTGAATCTCCTGCCTGCAAAGAAAGCAAACGCATATTAGGCTGCTAAATGTTTAACTAAATGTCTGAACATTTTACAATTAGTGTTTGTTGTGATTAAGATTCAGTGCTTGAAGTGCATGGAAAGAACATTTCAAATGTTTATTTGGGAAAAAGAAATGCAACAAATGTGGATTTTGATTGATTTTTTTCCCTTTTTTTTTCAGTTAAGCTTCAAGTTGGAATAATTTTAAATTAATAACATGCATTATACATATATATTAGGGGTGTAACGATATTCAAACCGAACCGAAAAACCGCGATACAACAGCCACGGTTCGAACCGCGATACTCTCATGTCGAACCGAACGCGCCCCGCCCCCTGCTGCCCAACTCTCACTTCACTTTGTCACAAAACAATTTTTTTCTTCCTTGACATTTGATTAAATAGTAATTAATGAGTACAGTTTTGACAACTAATAAGAGCTGTAGTTTTACTAAATATTATAATATTATTTACTAAATAAAGTGCATGTCACGTGATTTGGGTGATCGATCACGCTCGAGAGTTTACATACGCACTTCAGGATGGCAACTCCGCGGCATATTGAGATTGAAGACCCTCCGGTCACAACCACTGACTGATACAGCAGCAACAGCAGCAGTGCTGATCACGACACTTGAGAGTGATCACCGACACCTGTCATCATCCAATATGATGACATATCACAGCTTTTTTTAATCATTGTTTTGAGACATTGATTTGCGAACAAAATCCTCTCCGTCAGGTCGCTTCCTCTTCAAGCCGGACTCGTCTCGCGCTAACGGTAATTCCCTTTCACTGTCCACGTTTTGATTTCGGCAAATTTTGGCGAATGCAAACAACGTGATTATTGTTCATGAGTCCAACATCCAGCCACGCAAGAAAACATGTAATCTACCTGAGGGAATAATATGCTCAAAAAACATTTCTGATTATTATTAATGTTTAAAACTGTTTTGTTTTTTTCCCCCCAGGATTCTTTGATGAATGTAAAGATCATAAGATATTTATTTGAAATAGAAAGCTTGTGTAGCACTATAAATGTACTGTCACTTTTGATTAATGTAATGCATCCTTTCTGAATAAAAGTAGGCAATTACTTTAATTTCTTTCCCAAAAAAATAATCTTACTAACCTCAAACTTTTGAACTAGGCCTATGTATAATGTTAAAAAAGCTTTCTATTTCAGATAAATGCTGTTATTTTGATTGGTGGTTTGTTTGTAATGTGACATTTTTTTTGTATGACATTAAAAATATTTTTAGAATTAAATTGTACATAAATAGGTTAAGCAATACAAATGTGTTTGTCTGATAACCTTTTAAACATATACTTAACTACAGTCTGCAGACACTGAAATTATGTACATTGTGCGACACAGTAAATATTTTGAGTGTCCCTCATTTTCCTATAAAGAAACACGATTGTCCCGCATTTTACTTTTCTGAAGTTGGCAACCCTACTCAGGTGTGCAGTTTATTTCTGACTAGTCAGTGGAGACATTTATTTCATTTTAGTTAACTCAGGTGTGCTAACTGCTCTAAAGAAAACGTGAAGCCAATGTATAAAATTAATAAAGATAAAGTTAAAAAGTTAAATTATTGTTGTTGTTGTTTTTATTAAGTTAAAAGTGAATCTAGTGTTATTATTGCTGGTGGTGCCCTGCCATGAACCCTGCCCCCACAGCAAACAGAACCGAACCGAACCGAACCGAACCGTGGCTCCAAAACCGTGATATGAACCGAACCGTGGCATTGGTGTATCGTTACACCCCTAATATATATATATATATATATATATATATATATATATATATATACTCATATATACAAAGTAATTATACACTACACACATATATATTATGTAAACAAACTTATATACTGTATATATATATATATATATAAGTTTGTTTACATAATATATATGCGTGTACTGTGTATAATTACTTTGTATATATAAACACACATATAAATGTGTTATTTATATATAAAATATTTATATTTATATATAATATAAATTATGTACAATTATATACAGTATACAGTATATACATGCAAATATTTCTTAAATATATACATGCATATGTGTGTATTTATATATACAAAAGAATTGTACAGAGTACACAAATATACATTATGTAAACAAACTTTTATTTTGGATGAGGTTAATCGCGATTAATCGTTGCTCAGCATATAATAAATATTTTGAAATCTAATAAATACTTTTAAAAATAATAACTGAATGCAAATGTCATGGATGTCCTCATGATAAAAATAAAATATATTTGTACTATAAAGGGTTCATATATTTTACATGGGAAACAATGGGAAATAATAAACACAATAGTACATTTAATAAAGTTGGTGATTCTTTTTTTTTCTTTTTTTATAAATGTATTATATTTATTCTATAAAAAACATATCGAGGTTTGCTTCACAAGTAAATGCATCGTATTTTAAGGATATTTACATGAATTATAGATGTATTGGCCCGGCTAATTATCTAATATTTGTCTGTTTTGTGATAATCGCATTCTGCTATACCATGGCGGACTAAAATAAGTGGAACCTCAGTTCCATAATCTAACCATGTCAAATATAATAGAGACAGTTTTTTTTATTTTATTTTTTTTTTATGAATTTTGAGTAACTATTTAGTAAAATAAGCACAATTTTGTGTACATCTCATTTACATATTCTACTGTATCCCACAAATCAGTCCTCGGCCACCCTGCTCTCTATCTACACAGACACTGATTAAGAAGAGTACTACTGTTTTTGCACCGTATGTCCTCTTTGACTCTTATGGTTGTTTATCGCACAGGCAGAAAGAAACTGTGCATGCTGGCAGTAATTAGCATTAAGTGTCCAAAACAGCTGACAGCACTGATACAGGAGTGTCAGTGGTGGCTTGTAGAAAACCTAAAGACCAGACCGTGATGTGGTGGTCTTGTGGAGTATGTGTAGAGATGAATAAATCACTACTGGGCCAGTGCTGGTGACAGGGTTTCCCCTTCCAGCCGCCTGAGAGCGATGGGGAGAAGCAGAGCGCTGAACTTCTAACCCCACTTTCTGAAATCATTTTTAGCTGTGGCTGACAGTCGATAACCGCTTTTTGACAGTGCGCTCCTGACAGCCAGCATTCCCGTGCCGCAGTGGGTCTCCTGCAGTCACTAAACCCTCTGCAAAGGTGATCTGCTTTTGGCTTGTTTTCCTTTCCATTGGCTTTGGCAGGCTCGGAGGAGCGCGTGTATTTTGATACTCTTCTCACTTCATTTGTACCTTGTCGTGAAAGGACTTGCAGTTTCAGAGCTGTAACATGCAAACCTGATCTGATTACTGAATTTCAGCATTTGCCTTCCAGGACAATAATATAACTAGATTTTTTACATTTCCTCAAGAAAATGTGAGTTGTGCTTGCCTGTGCAAAAGTCAGTGCCATTATGCTAAGTTGTTGCAACAAGTGTGTAAATTATACACTGACTATTCATTAGATGATTTCTCTCACGCTACTTAAATGGCTTGTGACATGCTAGCCGTCAGCTACCTTAAAGTGTTAGTTCACCCAAAAATGAAAATTATCCCATAATTTATACTCACCCTCAAGCCATCCTAGGTGTATATGACTTTCTTCTTTCAACCAAACACAATCTAAGTTATTTAAAAAAATATCCTGGCTCTTCCAAGCTTTAGAATGGGAGTGAATGGTAAACGTGTTTTAAGGTCATAACACAATATTGTGTAGGGAACTGTGTGAAGTCTTTATAAAATTAATAATCTGCCCCTGTAACAATATTTTTTGTGAAAAGGAATAAAAGTTGTTAACATTTTACTGCCTCTAGTGTTCATTTCAGCTGGAAACTGCAGTGATTTGAGTTTGCGAAAAGGACACCACAAGCACATTTTAATGGAATAAAACAATTTTAAATATAATTGTGACTTTTCATCTCACAATTCTGACTTTTTTTTCTCCCAACTGAGAGTTATAAAATCAGAATTGCGGGATATAAATTCGCAATTGCAAGAAATAAAGTCATAATTGCGAGATATAAACAATTATGAGGAGAAAAAAAAAGTCGGAATTGCGATAAACTTTTTTTCTCGCTATAGCAAGTTTACTGTATGTCTCACAATTCTGACTATTTAAACTTACAACTGCAAGTTATAAAGTCAGAATTGCGAGTTTATATCACAGAAAAAAAGTCAGTCTTTTTCCTCGCAGTGTTGGACTTGCAGTTGCGAGTTTATATCACACAATTCTGAGAAAAATTTCAGAATTGTGAGATAAAAAGTTGCAATAACTTTTTTACATTTTTTATTCAGTGGCGGAAATGAGCTTCCATAATTTTTTTTTCCAATTAACGTGTGTTGGTATTACTCTGCTGCGATTGGTCTGTTAGTGTGTTTCATTTGAGTGGACACCACACAAGTGGACCAAGATACCTTAAAATATAGGTCTCGGTCTGCTTTCAAACAAACTCTGGTGCGGTTCGACTGAAATATGAATGCAACACAGACTAAAGACATCTGAATGAACCAAAAAAAAGGACATGATGTTGAAAGATGATGTTGTTTTGACTCCTGTACACATTTATAAGTTGTCAGGAGTTGTCAGCTCCATCATATACCATCATATATACTCACAGCGAGTGAATTTAGCCCAGAACACAGCATTGTTTTGGAAAATTCCGTTGCAAATGTTTTATTTATTTTTCATCTTTAGATTTGATGTTAAACATGACAATGTGAACGCTAAGCGAACATGGACTTAATGTATCATGTTTTTTTGGTCTGGACCAAAAGAACCAAAAGAACCAAGAGAACCGAACTACAAGTGTGAACACACCCTCAATCTTTGGCTTTTGTTTAGCTCATTCTATCTTCTGCCAGGTGAAAATTGTAAGTCAGATTGATGCTAAAGTTACATACGAAAGTTGAATACTAAGGGTTTGAAAATACTATCTCTATAGGCAGGGACTGTCATAATAGTGATGCTTGCCTTAGCAAACACAACTATTAATTTGGGCGGTGACATGATCTTGACCTGTGATTTTGATGAGCTCAAATATTTAGCACAGCCCTGTCGTAGCCCATTTCTTCTGCCCACAGCTGTGAATACTGTCTTTGTACTGTTAGCGCTCGCGCGTGTGTGTGTGTGTGTTTGGCGAGTCTGTTGGCCCCTGCTCCATTCAGCAAACTTCACACCAATCTCAGCCTCTTCTCACTCAAGAGGGGCTCACAGGGCATAAATTAACCTCACAAAAAGCAGAGAAAAAAAAAAAAGACCTGCCAGGAAGTCATTTTCATCTCTTATTAGCACATGTTCTTTATAACACAATGAGAAAACAGTCACGGTATTGAAGACGAAGGGGACTACGTGTTTTGCGTTCACACTATAACGTTATTTTCGTGCACAGCAATAAAGCATTTGTCTGCTAATTCACCTAGGGACACTATATGTTACGTTAATGAGTGTCACCAGAGCCCGGGTTAATGTGTCTATGACTCTTGCAGCATTAGGAACATCTTACAGAGGAGGTGATGTAACTTAGAAGATTCTTCGTCAAACCGGCGCTGTCCTACTTCTCGAAGACATTACTCACACAAATCAAAGTAGAAAGTCTTGCAGTAGGGTTGCACTTTATTTTACAGTATGTGTACTTGCATGTGCTTAAAATATACTTACCTAAGAAAATACTGGGTAATATAAGGTAAATATAGTTAAGGTTAGGTTTAGATGTAGGTTCAAAGTTAGTAGTTATTACCCAGTTATTGCAATTACTGCAATACGTACATAGTATGTATGGGGACCAGGACTGTAAAATGAAGTGCTACCGTAGCTTACATGTGACCTAATATTCCAATACTGTAGCTCATTTGGAATTAGAAAAATATTAGCTGATAGAGGTCAATCAAATTTCATTAAAAGAGGAACTGATCCATTACACTGTTAGTTCTTACACAGTATACTGTATATTATTATATTATTTATTCATATTTTGAATTAGGTTTTATTTGTATATATTCAGTTCTGCTGAGTATTTATTTTATAATTTATTTTAACTTCAGTTTTATTTCAATTAACAAAAACTATTTTTCAGTTTAGAATTCAGTTTACAATCAGTTTCAGCCAACAATAACAATTTTGATCCATTAAATAATGCTTAAGTATTTCATTTTTTATTATTAGATTTTATATTTTTATTAAACATAATATTTTTTTACAAATATTATTTAATATAATTTGTCAAAATATTGTTAAACAGAAGAACAAATTCATCAAACTTCAAGAAATATCTCTCATAGATGCACAGTGAAGTGCAAGACAGATTTCTCTCAACAAATTTGCTACATACTCTCATTCATAAATGAAAATCCAGATTGAATTTAATTTGAACTGACACAAAACTGTGCAAGTGTATACAGTATTTTCATTATTACACAGATAGAGTGTCACCTTTATGGCTTTGAAGATTTTGCAGCCATTAAGTACAACAATTTCACACTTACATCAGGTAAAGTAATATTGTGACATGCAAAATGCCCTAATTGAGTCATAATACGCCCAATCATTTAAGCGTTTTACAGAGCATGTGTTGTGACATTTTAATTGTCTTTGAAAAACATCGCAAAGGCAACGCCACAATTTCATTGTACACGGATGTGCACAGGACCATATGGCTGCATACATATTTCCTCATTTCATACGTTTCTTTTTGACATCAATAATTCCTCGGCATCCAGTAGCGTCTGGACCGCTTCCAAAGCAATTATAAAGTTGCCGTGGAAACAGAGGCCGCCTGCCAAAAAAACGAACCATACTGTCTTCGCTCAGCAAAAGAAGACACCAAGACAAAGAAAGAAGAAATACAATAGAAAGATGAGAAATAGAGTGACAGCATATCTGCAGAGCGCCATCATGATAATTCTCGAATGTGCATAGTTGTTTCATGAGACTAGACTTACTCACTCAATAGAGTTTTTCTTCCTTGGGGTAGAAAGAGATGTTGTTAGGGGCTAGAGTAATGTATTGTAACCTTATGCTAAGCTAATGAACAGGAAGATGAAGGCCCCGTAATGGATACATTTTTACATTCATCTTTTTGAGGCTCATTATGGGGGTTTGTGACAAGCTCGTTAGGACTGGCCGCCAGATTACCCAAGTGAATAAAGCGCAGAACCTTCATATGCTCAAATACACACAATAAACACAGCCACGCACACACAAACACACGCTCACTATGGGAGCAAGGCTTAAATGTGCACTCAGACAACCTCACATGCTTTTAAAGGCACCCGATGACTCTGTTTGTTTGTTCAGTTGGTGTTTTGGGTTCATATCAGACACGGTGCATAATGTTGTTTGATCTTAACGTGACACAAATGGGAGAGAATCTTACTCCAAATGATGCCAATTCACGGCGAATACCTTGACAGCTTAATTAATAATGTATACTTTTTTTCATGTATTTATCTATACACCTGTGCATACAAAATGTAATGTGCTAAAATATTTAGTGGCACTTTGCATGCAAGTGTACATAAGGTTATTGAATATAGTTGAATATGCTTATAGCTGAAGACGCTCGTATGTTCTCATTAGAGATGCGTAGAGGGATCAATATTTGCATTCCAGCAGACCATCATTTAACTCACTTAAATGAGCTTGGAAGTTTCATTTACATGTTTTTTTTTTTTTTTTTACTTGTATAGGAGAAAGAAGATATCGTATTATTTCATATATGTAAATGTGTGTTCCCTTTCAAAAGCTACTCTCAATGTTGCGCTTGATTTAAGCGGTATGGGGAAAACGTCTTTGTTTGACCCGTTGTAAACACGTGTGGCAAACACGCCAAAGAATTTGGCTTAAATATCCACTGATGATGACGTCATCTGAATGTGCACGTCAGAGGCTATAAATAGACGTGTGACAGGTGCGCTTGTCAGGTTCCTTTATCTTCAGAAATGCATTGTGTCCGTGTGTGCACTCAAAATCTCTTGAAAACTATCCCTTTTGTCAGGAGTTAGCTTTGTCGCCTTTTTCTCTCGCTCTTTCTCTGTAACAAAAAAAAAAAAAAAAAAAAAAAAGAGTAGAAGAAGAAAAAAAGAATCATGCCGAGAGAATCAAAGAAATGTGTGCCGCCCTGCTCACGGCCCATTTCGGATGACGATCCGCATGACTTCTGTGTAGAATGTCTGGGGGAAACATACACTCACTTTATCAGCCCTCGAAGACGCAGAGTGTGAGCACTGCGAGACATTTCCCGTCAAAGTGCACTGCTCCAGGCTCGCATATGTCAGACAAGAGCAAGTTTGCGCGTCCTCAATGATGCATTTATGGGGTTCGCGAGTCGATCTGTGTGAAGAGCAGGATACGAGTCCTTCCCTTTCTCTCGCTCTTTCACCAGATTGTGTGGTCCGCAAGCCAGCTTCTGTAGCGTGCACCGGCGCTTCTTCAGACCAGGCTGAGGACACAAGCTCTCTTTGGGAGATAGATGTCAAGTGGGGTGCCTCCGAGTGCTCCTCTCGTATAGATCTTATGATGAGCTTGCTTCTCGAGGTTATCACTTGCGCTGTGGACAGTCTTCAGTTAGACTGGCCACAAGAACAAGAGACCCCCAAGACAATCTAAATTAGACGACATTTATGTTGGGTGGCCAAAGGGAAGCACCAGAAAGGCAGTCCCTCCCCTTCTTTCAAGATCTCCATGATGAATTACAAAAGTCATGGAGTAAACCATATTCCTCTCATGTGTCTTCGTTCCCGTGACATCAGTATATTCGACTATCATTGTTGTGAAGACACGGGTTATACGATGATGCCCCAGATAGAAGAGACACTTGCGGGCTATCTCTCACCTGGCAGCGTATCATCACTAAAGAAGCCTGCACTTCCCTCCAGACCATGCAGAATAAACATCGTCACTGGTGGAGAACGCTTTTCAGGCAGCGGGTCGGGCTGGTGCTGCCCTGCACACCATGGCGGTGTTACAGGCGTACCAGGCTGACCTGCTCAAGGAATTGAGCATGTGTGGGGGAAATGTCAATGAGGTGGTTTTTGCTGAGCTGTGCCAAGCCACAGATTTGTCTTTGCACACGACCAAGCAAACGGCCCCCACCATCGGCCGTTCCATGGGTGCTGTGGTCGCTACGGAGAGACATCTGTGGCTCAACCTCAGTGGTATTAAGGAGAGAGATAAATCTTTCTCCTTTATGCTCCCGAATCACCTTCCGGCCTATTTGGTGACTCAGCGAACACTGTCGTCAGTAGGTTCCGCGAGGCTCAGTGATGCGAGGAGGAGTTTGTGAAGTTTCTCCCCCACCGTGCTCAAGGGTCAGGGTCGGCATTGTCAGCCACCCAGCCCCATTTTGAATTACATAGACGACTGGCTTATACTCACCCAGTCTCAGGAGCTTGCGCTACGACATCGAGATATCGTTCTAGCTCATCATCAAACATCAAGAAAAGCGTTCTCTCTTCAGCCCAGAGAACAATGTATTTAGGAGTTGTAGGTAGTCGCTGATATAGATGTCTAAATATATAAACGCATAACTTTGAGTAACAAAGTGAGGTAATCAAGAAATCAGGGTTTGCTTCTAGTAACAGAAGGGTTTGCTGGATTATACATATGAAGTCAAGTCACCTTCATTTATATAGCGCTTTTAACAATATAGACTGTTTCAAAGCAGCTTTACAGTGATAATAGGAAATGAAAGTAACAGAGATTGTTTTGGCTTTACAGCAGCTCTTGAATAAAGTTATTGTCCAGCTCAAGTTACTTCCATTGCAAAGATCATTAGTTGGATCACACGACAACGTTCTAACAGAAAACCCCTAACACACTCCGACCTGCTCATTCGCACAACAACAGTGCCTGTTAGCTTGAACGCAAAACTTGAAATAGGTTCCAAGGTGCAAGCCTTGAAAAAAAACAAACAAAAAATTTTTATCTCTGCATAAGCTTTAAAAACACAAATCTGCGAAAACGCTGATGGCGTGCACATGTGTATTACGCGTTTAGTCTATAGGTATGCACATTTTAATATATATGTGCATAGGCGTGTAGTCTTTCTTTACAAATTGACCTCAACAAATTACTTGTCTGGCCTTAATAAATTTATAATACAGAATTATCTATCGTTTCCGCGTAGCCATGTGAACCGGAACTATTTTGTACAACGTTTTATCTGTACAGAGGTAAAGGGAAGGAGAAGGGGCCATCACAGGGGAGAGACTAGTTGATACTTCAGGACTGCGTTGTCGTCATGTCCAGGTGCAGGTCCTTCATCAGATCTGGAGTGTGTGTGTGAGATTGTGTGTGTATGTGTGTGTGTGTCTAGGTGCTGGTCCTTCATCAGATCTGGATACGGCCTGGATCCGGGGGACTGTGGTAAACCTCAGGATAAACAGAGAGACCAATATTAGCGTAGACGCCATTCTTCTTGTGATGTATGTACATCAGGATTTATGGGAAGTGTTCCCAGTTCCGGCTGACCTAATCTATGCAGCCTATTTCTAGAAGTCTATAATAATGTTATGTGTACTGTATGCTAGGTCAAAGAGATGTGTTTTTAGTCTAGGTTTAAACTGACAGAGTGTGTCTTCTTCCCGGAAGAAGGGAAGTATTCTGTTAGGAAGACTGTTCCAGAGTTTAGGTGCTAAATGGGAAAAGGATCTACCACCAACAGTCGATTTTGATATTCTAGGTATTATCAACTGGCCAGAATTTTGAGATCGTAATAGACATGAAGGACTATAATGCGTTAAGAGCTCGCTCAAGTACTGGGGAGCTAAACCATTTGGTGCTTTGTAAGTAATCAGCAATATTTTTAAATGTATACAGTGTTTAATAGGGAGCCAATGACAGAACAGGGCTGACATGGTCATACTTCCTGGTTCTGGTAAGAACTCTAGCTGCTGCAATTTGGACCAGCTGTAGTTTGTTTATTAAGCATGCAGTGCAACCACCCATAATAGCATTACAAAAATCTAGCATTGATGTCATGAACGCATTAACTAATTGTTCTGCATTTGTCATTGTGAGCATATGAAGTAATTTAGATATATTTTTAAGATGGAAAAATGCAGTTTTACAGATACTAGACACGTGACTTTCAAATGAAAGATTGGTATCAAAGAGCACACCCAGGTTCCTAACCGACGAGGAAGACTTGACAGAGCAGCCATCAAGTGATAGATAGTATTCTAGGTTATTACGTGAAGATGTTTTTTTGTCCATTAATTAGAATCTCTGTTTTTTCAGAATTAAGTAGTAGGAAATTACTAGTCATCCAGTTTTTTTATATCATCTTTGCATTCCGTTAATTTTGTGAATTGGTAAGTTTCGTCAGGGCGTGAAGAAATATAGAGCGGAGTATCATCAGCATAACAGTGAAAACGTCTTGGTTACTAATGTAACCCTCATTCACTGAGGGAGGGAACGGGAGACGTAACGTCGACGGGACAACGTAATTGGGATCACTTCAGGGAGCCCAATCAACTTTGAGTGTCTACAGAACGAGCCAATGAACGTTGGCGTGCGTGAATCGCGTCACGCGCCCCCACCCCGCATCGCGGGTGTAAACAGGAAGTGGGCGCACGCACACATTGCTTTTTACTGAGGAACCGAGATTTGTGATGGCCATGCAGCGATGGTCAGCAACGGTGGCGACGGGACGTTACGTCTCCTGTTCCCTCCCTCAGGGAACGAGGGTTACATTAGTAACCGAGACGTTCCCTTTCAGTTGCAACGTAATTGGGATCCCTTGGAAAACGCCACGGTTGCTGCCACATCCAGCGCCCTACACACTTACTTTTAGCTTCTGACCAAGGCTGTATCTCAATACTAGTTTTACTTGATCTTAGTGCTGCGTTCGATACTATAGATCACACAATACTCTTAGATCGACTACAAAATTATACTGGTGTTCAAGGACAAGCACTAAGCTGGTTCAAATCATACCTATCTGACCGCTACCATTTTGTCTATTTAAATGGAGAAAAATCGATCATAACTCCAGTAAACTATGGAGTGCCGCAGGGATCTGTGTTAGGCCCTCTGTTATTTTCAATATATATGATGCCACTTGGAAATATTATAAGGAAACATGGAATTAGTTTCCATTGTTATGCTGATGACACTCAAATATATATTTCATCAAGGCCGGATGAAAACGCTAAATTTTCCAAATTGACAGAGTGTGTTAAAGATATAAAAGATTGGATGACGCGTAATTTTCTTTTATTAAATCCAGACAAGACAGAGGTAATACTTATCGGTTCAAAAAACCGCCCACAAAACCTCGCACAATACAACTTTAACATCATAGGATGTCCTGTTACTTTATCCGCTACAGTAAAAGACCTGGGTGTTTTACTCGATTGCAACATGTCTTTTGAAAATCATATTTCATATGTTACAAAAACAGCCTTTTTACACCTTAGAAACATTGCTAAGCTACGTAATATGCTATCAGTTTCTGATGCAGAAAAGTTAGTTCATGCATTCATGACCTCGAGACTGGATTACTGTAATGCCTTATTAGCTGGTTGTCCTGCATCCTCAATAAACAAGCTACAGTTAGTCCAAAATGCCGCCGCTAGAGTTCTTACGAGATCAAGAAAATATGATCATATAACACCGATTTTATCATCACTGCATTGGTTACCTATAAAGTTCCTTATTAATTACAAGGTATTGCTACTGACTAAATAAAGCCCTAAACGGCTTAGCTCCAGTCTATTTAACGGATCTTCTATCGCCCTATAATCCATCGCGCTCTTTAAGATCACTAAATTCAAGGCTTTTGGTCATACCTAGGATATTCAGAACCACCAAAGGAGGGAGAGCATTTTCACATTTGGCTCCAAAACTCTGGAATAGTCTTCCTGATACTGTTCGTTGCTCAGACTCGCTCTCCCAGTTTAAAACTAGATTAAAGTCGCATCTCTTCAGCCAGGCATTCATATAATCCCACAGTTCAAACTACAATCCGGCTTCTAGCTCATAAATGCCAGAGGAGAACTGGCCCCCGACTGAGCCTGGGTTCTCCCAAGGTTTTTTTTCTCCATTAGGTCACCTGATGGAGTTTTAGGACACCATTAGGTCACTTGATGGAGTTTTTCGGTTCCTTGCCACTGTTGCCTTTGGCTTGCTCAGTTGGGGATATTTTGGGGATATTTAATTTAATTTTATCAATCAATAAATTCCTCTTGAAACAAACTTTGTTGTATTATTTAAATTGAATACTGTGAAGCTGCTTTGATACAATCTGTATTGTGAAAAGCGCTATACAAATAAACCTGACTTGACTTGACTTGACTTGACAAAACTCTCAGACCCCCAATTGACTGGGGCGGAAGATCTGCGTAGAGGGAGTTCAACTGCTGTTCCATTATACCCCACACAGAGGAACTCTTTGGATAACACTGGGAAAGAGTGCCTTTCCGGGGAAAGGACGCTGCGGAGCCACATCCTGCCCGAAGGGAGGTAACGTGGAGAATACACATATGGACTGGCCGAAGGGGCAGTGCAACATATGGAATGTCACTGGGGTGGCTCCAGTCCAAAGGGGGAGGCTACACCGGACAGTGACGGCAGAGCAGACTCTGCCAAGGGAAGACACGGGCTCACCGCAGGGAGCTGGTCGTGGAAGAATACACATATGGGACCGCCGCAGGGATCACACATATGGAACCCAGCCTAGCACAAGTTACACAAGCAACGAGCACTAGGCCTGGCGTCGGCCTCAGCGCAAGATGTACTGCTAACAACTCGAGGCAGTTGATGTGCCAATGCAGTTGAGGCCCCGTCCACAGACCTGAAGCTGCATGCCCGTTGTACGTGGCCCCCCAGCCGGTGGCAGAGGCATCCGTGGAGACCACAGAGTGCCTGGACACTTGCTCCAGGAGAACACCTGCCCGCAGGAACGAAGGGTCCGACCACAATCTGAGAGTTTGGCGACAGTGCAGAGTCACTTGGACCCGGCTCGATCGTGGAGCCAGTGTTGGAGCGGCCTCATATGAAGCAATCCGAGCGGTGTTACCGTGGCTGCAGATGCCATATGCCCCAGGAGCCTCTGAAAAAGTTTCAGTGGTGCCGCTGTTCTGCGTCTGAGCGTGCTCACGCAGTTCAACATTGACTGGACACGGGCCTCGGTGAGGCGCGCTGTCATGTTGACCGAGTCCAACTCCATACCGAGAAAAGAGATCCTCTGCCCGGGGGTGAGTTTGCTCTTTTCCCAGTTGACCCGAAGCCCTAGGTGGCTGAGGTGACTGAGCACCATGTCCCTGTGTTCGCACAACTGCTCTCTCGACTGGGCCAGAATAAGCCAGTCATCGAGATAGTTGAGAATGCGAACACCACGCTCGCACATGGGAGCAATGGCCGCTCTTCACGAAAGACGCGGGGCTACAGGGCCAGCCCGAAGGGTAAGACCTTGTACTGATATGCCCGTCCCTCGAACGCAAAGCGAAGAAACGGTCCGTGTCGAGGGAGAATCGAGACATGAAAGTACGCATCCTTCAGGTCGATCGCTGCAAACCAATCTTGGGGACGGATGCACTTGAAAAAGCGTTTCTGCGTAAGCATCTTGAACGGTAGCCTGTGAAGGGACCGGCTCAGGACGCGCAGGTCCAAGATTGGTCATAACCCACCACCTTTCTTGGGTACAATGAAGTACGGGCTGTAGAAGCCAGTCTTCATATCGGCTGGAGGGACCGGCTCGATCGCGTCCTTCGCCAGTAGGACTGCGATCTCTGCCCTGAGCACAGGGGCATTGTCCGCCAGAACACGGGTGAACAGAATGCCCTTGAAAACAGGGGGGCGCCGGGCGAACTGAATCACATAGCCGAGTCTGATAGTACGGATTAGCCAGCGAGACGGGCTGGGAAGCACTAGCCAGGCTCCCAGACACCGAGCAAGCGGGACCAACGGCACCACAGACGTACCCGGGATGGGGCAGCGCGGCGGAATGCAGGGACCCGACTCGGACGGCATAGCGGGGTCTGAGTGTGTGGTGCAACACATACCCTACTTTTGTCAAAGGGCAGAGTGAGTGTGTGGAGGCGTCAATGCGTCCGGAACACAGCCACTGCTGTCCGCTGGCGATGAAAGAGGGGCTTGGGGGTGACAAGGCATAGCATTGAATAGCGTTGAATGCTCTTTTGTTGAAAATGTGGGTGAAGAACATAAAGAAAAGGAAACAAAATATTCTCCGCCCAGCCCTCCACCGGGGGAAGGAGTGGTGCGTTCGCCATCTCCTGAAGAGCAACTTGATCCACCTCTGGGCCGCCCGTCTCAGGGTCGTTTGCACAGTTACTTGCCTCCTGGTTTGGCAGCAGCCTGGACGGGTGGGGTCGGCTTCCTGCGGCTTGCTCCACGCTGAGGCCTAGGTGGTTGCTGCTGCTGGGGCTTAGCGGGAGCGGAGGATGCCGCAGAAGGCCGACCTCGGCGACGAGTAGATGGAGGGTCTGCGGCCGGCGGACGGGTGGAAGCAGCAGCTGTCCGTCGGGGCAGGATGTGCCGGATGGCCTCCGTCTGCTTCTGTGCGGCCGAGAACTGTTGGGCAAAGCTTTCGACCGCGTCGCCGAACAACCCAACCTGGGAAAGAGGGGCATCCAGGAACCGATATTTATCAGTTTCCCTCATATCCGCCAGTTTGAGCCAAAGCTCCTGGACCACCAAGGTGGACATCGCCTGACCGACTGAACGTGCGGTTTCCTTCGTCGCCCGGAGGGCGAGGTCGGTAGCCACATGGAGCTCCCGGAGGAGCTCTGGGTCAGAACCACCCTCGTTCATGTCCATGAGCGCCTGGGCCTGGTGGATCTGCAAGAGCGCCATGGCATGGAGGGCGGAAGCAGCCTGTCCACAGGCCTTGTAAGCCCTTGCCGTTAGACCGGACAAAAACTTACAGGCCTTGGACGGGAGGCGTGGATTACCCCGCCAAGAGGAGGCGGACACCGGACACAGTTGCATCGCGACAGCCCGCTCCACTGGGGGGATATCCACATACCCCTTAGCTGCCCCGCCGTCAAGGTGGCGAGGGGAGAGGAGCCACTAGGACGGCTTCTGGCACTATACGGTGCCTTCCACGTCCTAGAAGGCTCCTCATGCACTTCCGGAAAGAAAGGCACCGTCCAACCGATCGTCTAACCGAGAAGGTGCACGTGCAAATGAAGGGGGTGTGTGGGGAATGGAGGAGAGAGAGAAGCATGAAGAGGGAAGTTAGCTAGAGGAGAGATGTCCTAACAACGACTTAAGTTAAAATGGTATATTCTCTTGAATTTTGATATGGCCGACACACGACCAAAGAGACAACGTTGCGATGAACAAATAACAAAGAATAGGGAAAAGGAGAAAGAACGCGAAGTCCCGAATTTACATCGGAAAAGCGTTCAAAAGGTGGTGAAACTCCGCCGGCAGAAGGGCTTCCAATCCGACATTCAGGTGGCTCTGTTTTTGCTGGACAGGTGGGTAAATCCAGTTTGTTTTTTTCTAAATCCACGGAAGGGAGGAGGGGACGGGATGAGGAGGAGGGAGGGTCAAGCTAGCCTCCGTTTTGTTTGACAATACTTCGAACGTCAACAAGAAGTGACGTCACCCATCATCGCTTAGAGCACCTTTAAGTCAGGTGCATAGGGGAAAAATCTAGTGACAGGAGGTCACTCACAGGGATTGGAAGCTCCATCCCGATGTGGTCAGTCAGATCTGGGAAGATTTTACGAAGCAGAGATGGACCTCTTCGCTTCACAAGAAGCAGTGCAAGGTTCCCTTTACATCTCACTGACTCCTCACCCCTGGGTCTGGATGCCATGGCCCACGCATGGCCCAGGAAGCACCTGTATGCGTTTACCCAATCACTCTGCTCCCAGTAGTCCTGGCGAAGGTCAGTCAACAAGGGTCATGTCTCTTGCTGAAAATATTCCATCCCCGGCCCGAGCTATGGAACCTTCAAGTCTGGTCCCTGAGCGGGACCGGCTAAAAGATGTTGGACTCCCAGCGCTAGGGCTCCCTCCACTAGAAGAATATACACCCTTAAGTGGCGCGTCTTTGAAAGGTGGTGCACTATACATGTACATCATGCAGACCCAGTCCACTGCCAGATTGTTTCAGAGTTGGAGTTTCTACAGGAAAAGCTGTCAGCAGGCACATGTCCTGCTACTCTCAAACTATTTTTGGCCGCCACTTCGGCTTGCTACGCTCTGATCGACGGGATTTCAGTGGGGATATTTTTATGACAAGATGATTGACAGGTTAGTTTACATGACAGGATGCGTGTAACTAAGCGACAGAGAGCAACCGTTAAATACGCTATTTGATGACGTGATGGTTTGTCTAGTAAGCTTGTCTACTATTCTGCTATGCACTCTGCCGGGTCAATTGACCCAAAAAGGTGTACTTCCATGATAAACTCTCTAGACAAAAAAAAACAAAAAAAAAACAAGGAAAAAACTTGCAATTTTTATGGATGATTTGATTGTAGAAAATCTGCAAAGGAAAAGATCTGCAAAAAAGCAAAGAAGGAGGCCAAGAAGGAACGAAGACGGAGGAAGGGAAAAATCCTCATAAGAAAATCATCCCCAAAGAAAGAGAGATAATGATGCGAATAATTAGGCAACAAAAAAAGATTAAATAAAAGATTGATGAAACTTATAAAACAGTTAATTGGGGAAAAGCATTGTGAAGAAATTTGTTTAAAATATGAAATGGAAAAACTAACAGAGAGAGTTGATCTTCTTTTTACTGAAAAAAGAGAAACATCAACACTGTCCGTTAGAGATGGAAGCAACATGCAACCCTGTAATTTTCTAAAGTGTAGATACATACATTTGCTGTATTTCTTTTTATTATTATTAAAAAACTGAGCTTGTAAAACATAGCATTTGCTTTGCTATGAAAATTGTTGAATGTGTGAAAAACCGTTGCTGCAAGCAAGAAGAGCTCAGCAAATGTTCAGTTATGTCAACAAGCTTGCATCTACAAGGGACCAGAAAAAGAGGAACTTGTATACACAGTTCTAGGAACTCCAAGGAGCCTAAACTGATCGATTTGCTGAATGCTTTATTTCTGTTATTCCAAATGCTGTACTTAGAGGAAATCCTGTAACTCTGAAGAGTATAAAATGTGAAACATTTGACAGTAACCTCGAGGTGAAGACTTCTCGTGTTTTTTTTGTTTTGTTTTGTTTTGTTTATGCAGATTTGTTTATTCTGTACTTTGTTATTAAAATGAAACCATTGAATGTGGTGATTCATAAACCTCTCTAAAACAAGTCTCAGAGTACATTTTCTTCATACCTATTATCTGAACCTGGATAGTAATCCCATCGAGCCTCAAGAGCACCCAAATCCAGACTGAGTTTGGCACGGACTCCCCCTGAAATTTCTAACCAGCGGACAGTGCATAAAATCATAAACCAAAAAATAAAAAGGTAATGCCAAATCTTTTGGATTTGTAAAGATTATGTCACGGTTCGCAGGTTTGCCTGTTCATGTTTGTATGTACTGTCCTGGTCCGATTGCCTATCAGCATCGCTTAATTACCAACTGCGCTGACGAGCAATCAGATCAGCCGCAGGTGTGGCTCGTTTATGTGTCCTATAAGTTTTGAAATTAGCTTTAGATATAGCTGAACCTCTGACTAATCTTATTAATCTTTCACTGGTCACAAACAAAATTCCCAAGGTATGGAAGTCTGCTTATGTTTTACCACTTTTAAACGGAGGTGACCCTACCTTGCCTAATAATTATAGACCCATTTCCAAACTTTCAGCATTGGCCAAAGTGTTGGAATCTTTGGTTAAGCCTGGTTCACACGGCAGGATAATTAGGCCGATTTTAGCCCCGATTCACCCCTTCCGACAATCTTAAGGATGCTCCGATTATCGTAAAATAATCTGATCAGATATTCCTGCCGTGTGTGGTGTGTTAAGGCTGCTCTCGTCTGCTCTCGTCTGCTCAGAAGGACATCGGGACCGCTCCGATCTCAAATCGGGGATATCCAACATGTCGTATTTATTTGGCCCGATTTCTTCTCGTGTGTGGTGTCCCCCGAGCACGCAGCCTGTGGACTGTGGAGTGTAGCCAATCAGAAAGCGAGGTGACGAGGCGGCGAGGAAACACCGGGAAATATAATCAAAACAGCCGGTGGCATGGCGCACCAGAAAGTCCGGTGGACGTCAGAGATCATCGCCTTTTCTTTTGATAACGTTTTTTTTCAGTGAAAAACAAACTACAAACTATTGCCACTGCATCCTCTTCGTCCGCCATGATTGTTTACTCTGAAGTCACGTTTGATCTCGAGGTATTTTGCGCGATTTCCCGTCTGATCTGGGAATGCTCGGGAGTCAAATCGGTTTGTGTGTGATGTGTTGATTTTGCCGTGTGGCTGCGCACCACACACTGTACGACCAAAACTGTTAGACCCGTGATTTTTTTTTATCCCCGTGTGTGGGGTCTCTCAGGTTTGGAAAATCGGCCGACAATTTTAAAATCGTCCCGTGTGAACCAGGCTTTAGTGAACAAGCGAATGAGTATTTAAATGCTAAGTCAATTTTATCTAAGCATCAATCTGGTTTCAGGAAAAAACACAGCACCTACCACTACTGCTATAAAAGTAAATAATGATATAGTCAAAGCGCTTGATGATAAGAAACCCTGTGTGTCTCTGTTCATTGATCTGTCCAAAGCATTTGACACTGTTGACCATAGCATACTAGTTCAGAGACTGATCAGTATAGGTATGTCTCAGCACTCTGTAGGCTGGTTTATCAACTACCTCGCTGATAGGACTCAAGCTACGCAAGTTGATGGTCTAATGTCAAAATATGTATCAATCTGTAAACGGGTCGCACAGGGCTCCATTCTGGGGCCACTTTTATTCACTATTTATATAAACTGTCTGGGGGGAAATGTCCAACATGCATTTTTCCGTTTTTATGCAGATTATACAATTATTTATTGTTGTGCAGCTACCATTAGGAAGGCGTATTCTGCTTGCAAACTGCTTTCGATAGAGTGCAAGCACAGCTTTATCAATTAAAGCTTGTGATTAATGCAGAGAAGACCAAAGTAATGGTCTTTTCAAACTCAAGGAAAAATGAGTTAGACCTGAATATTGTTACTGATCAGGGTAAAACAACTAGGTAGTTTCATCTTATAAATATTTAGGATTTTTAATTGATGATCACCTTTCTTTTAAGCTTCATATACAGAATCTAGTAAAAAAAAGTTGAAATTGAAGCTAGGTTTTTTCTTTGGGAACAAATCTTGTTTTACTTTTTCTGCCAGAAAAAGGCTAGTCGATACCACATTTCTCTCTATTATTAATTATGGTGATCTGTTGTATATGAATGCCCATGGCCCCCATCAAAGTGTATCCAGATGTTCAGTGCTGTTTCATGGAGCTTTAAGGTTTATTTCAAATTGCAGACCCCTCACTCATCACTGTATGCTTTACTCCACAGTGAATTTGCCCTCTCAGTCAAATTGCCTGCTTACTCACCTTTATATCTTTATATATAAGGGCATTATAGGCAGGCTCCCATGTTACATATCCGAATTTCTTTCTTTTACACAGAGTACTTATGGTTTGCGGTCCCAGAAAACTTTTTCATTGAATGTACCTCAAGCTCGGACAGAGTTGTTCAAAAAGGCTTTCATGTTTGTTGCACCTTCGACTTGGAATGACTTAGCAAGTCAAGCAGCCAAACACTTAAAAGCCCATGTTGCAGGTTAGAGTACCCAGTAAGCCAATGTATAGAAAAATAATGTAGGAACTAGATTTAAATATAAACATATACTTATAAAACGCTATTTAGGCTTCTGGAGTCGTTTTTGTGAGAAAATGTTACTTCCGCATTTGAAAACCGCCGAACCGGAAGTGACGTAACATGAGGGAGAGCGGTTAAAGTAAACAATAGGAAAGCAATGGATCGCAATGACAGCTCGGAAGCTGAGGAAATTGTAGCCTAAATGTTTACTCGTATGATATATATAATTCATATAATTGATATATATGATGATATCATATAATCATGAGCCTGACATGAAGCCAAGGGTTAGAGTTGTGGTGTGAGGAGAACAGGGCGAGAGAACAGTGTTAGCTTATAGATGTATTCACGTTAGCCGACGATATGTATAACACTATGCTCAGATCACAATACTGTACAGATTATTATCATCATGTATCAGGCAATAGCAAAGCTAGTATTTAGACCCTTACCTGCATGTGTTGTGTGTGTCAGCCATTAGGAGACAGTTTCCAGAGGAAGAGGGACTTTATAAAGGCTTTGAATTGACCCATTTGGTGACGATGAATAATACAAAAAAATGATCACAATCACAACTGTCTTACTGTATAAAAACTTTATATGTAGAAACAGCCAACACAAACATTAAAGTCGGTTTGTACAGATTGAAAATGAATTATAGAACATAATATATTATATTTATAATAATAATAATAATAAGTGTCGGCTGCAGACTAATAACAAACACATAAATGCATTACATTACAAGTTTATGTAGGATATGTTAATGAATTAAATTAAGACAGGCACATTTTGTAAAACAGATGTACAATAAGTGATGTCTGACGGATCCGTGAGCGTCATGTTTCCCACTGGCAGCCGAACCACATGCTGATGGCGGACCGTGACCGGGCGACCCGATGAATAAGCCGGGACAGTGTGCACATATCGCCGGGATTATAATCATCCGGTCTATAGTGAACGCTACACACTACCGCGTTTTTCAAAGCAGAAGCAGAAGTGAAGTCCCGTCTCTTACCCTGCACAAAACGCACACAGGCACGGAAGATCGCACATTTTTTTTTTTTCTTATTCGGAAACCTGTGGACTCGATGTCCTGACAGGCCATAATTCACAATCATTTACCACGACGATGATTAAATGAAATACAATAAGCACCGAAAACACACTGAATCATGACCGCTCCAACTGAATACAAACCTACTCCGCACTGAGCGAACACAGAGCCGGCGAACGACTCCCTCATGTGACGTCATATGACGCGATGGTGAAAAAAAAGGAAACTGTCATGTTTTCTATTAAATTTGTGCCCTTATGTCTTGCAAAACAATTTTTAATCTTGCATTTACTTTTCATATGGTATTTTCATACAAGGTTATATTAATTTTGAAAAAAGAAAAAACGAGTGGATGCGCGGCTGCAGCATCAAGATCATCATGTCCAGAGAAGCCTGGTTCCAGCTATGGAGGATCTTCCCTTCATCAACTCCTGCAATACGGTCGTTCCTCATTCGATCCTGAACCCATGCAGGTGGGCAGAGCTCGTCTTTCCCAGGAGGAGAAGGAGCGACGGAGAAAACATGTCTCTATTGTGGAGCTCTGGGACACTTTGCTGTGAAGTGTCCCGTAAAAGTCAAAGCCCGTCAGTAGTTAAGAGGTTACTGACGGGTGGCATTTCCTTGGAAAAATCCTCTATATCTGCCATGCTCCTCCTGGTTAGATTGTAATGGGCTGCTACGCATCATCTGTGTGACGCTTTGGTGGACTCTGGAGCGGAGGGGAGTTTCATGAACAGAGACCTGGCCCACAGACTCTGGATTCCAGTCATTCCACTGTCCATCAATGCACTGGGTGGACAACCTCTGTCATCCATCACACACTCTATCGGACCGGTGAGTCTCATCACATCAGGCAACCATGTGGAAGAGAAAATTTTTTTGTTAATTGTCTGCGTGTTCTTCTGTGTCTTGTTCTGTTTTGCAGAATGAACAGGCAGATCTGCCCTAATGTGCGCCCGAGTACCTCGACCTAAGGAAGTGTTCAGTTAGTCTCGAGCTGCTTCTTTTCCTCCACATTGTTCTTACGACTGTGCCATAGACTTATTGCCAGGTACGTCTCCGCCTAAGGGCAGATTATACTCACTTTCCGCTCCTGAGAGGGAGGCCATGGAGAAAAATATTTCTGATTCTCTAGCAGCCAAACTCATCTGCCCTTCCTCATCCCCTGCAGGGGCGGGGTTCTTTGTGGGAAAGAAAGACGGTTCCCTGCGTCCTTGTATTGATTATCGAGGACTGAACAGCATCACGGTAAAGAATACACATCCTTTGCCGCTGATGTCTTTGGCTTTCGAGAGACTGCAGGGTGCTTCCTTTTTCACAAAGCTGGACCTACACAACGCCCTGATCCTTCTCGTCAGTTTGTGGTGGAGGTCGACGCATCAGAGGTGGGGGTTGGTGCGGTTCTCTCCCAGCGCTCTTCCGCGGACGGCAAGGTGCATCCGTGCGCTTATTTTTCTCATCGTTTTCCGCCAAACACAATTACAACATTGGTAACAGAGAACTGTTGGCCGTTAAGTTAGCCTTGGAGGAGTGGCGTCAAGGGTTGGATGGTTTGGGGGTACCCTTCATCATCTGGACCGATCACAAGAATCTTGAATACATCAGATCCGCTAAAAGACTAAACTATAGGCAGGCTCGGTGGGCACTTTTTTTTAGTCGCTTCTATTTTTCTATCTCCTACAGTCCAGGGTCCAAGAACATCAAACCTGACGCGTTGACTCGTGTTTTTGACCTATCTGAAAGCCCGGTTTCTCCCAAGTCCATCGTACCACAGATATGTGTTGTTTCAATGCTAACCTGGGAGATCGAGTCGAAGGTCTGCACGGCTTTACATGGGGTAACGCCTCTGCCCGGGTGCCCACCGGATCATTCATTTGTGCATGAGAGATTACGGTTCGTACCATTTTTCTTATTAAGCAATGGTTCTTGTGGCAAACTATGGCTCACGACACACATAGATTTGTATTGGCCTGCTCGGTTTGTGCCAGTTGTAAGACTTCCAATCGACCTTCTGCTGGGCTCCTTCAACCGTTGTCAGTTCCTTCGAGACCCTGGTCACACATTGCGCTAGATTTCGTTACGGGCCTCCCTCCCTCACAGGGTAACACGGTGGTTTTACATTTACATTTATGCATTTGGCAGACGCTTTTATCCAAAGCGACTTACATTGTATTATCCTATACATTTATACATAGGTATGTGCAATCCCCTGGGATCGAACCCACAACCTTGCGCTGTTAACGCAATGCTCTTACCACTGAGCTACAGGAAAGCTGATTGTTTTTAACCGTGGTGGACAGGTTCTCGAAGGCTACTCATTTCATTCCTCTGCCCAAATTACCTTCTGCCAGAGAGACAGCGGTTGCTGTCATAGACCCCGTCTTTTCGTATTCATGGCCTCAAGAGAGACATGGTCTCTGACAGGGGTCCCCAGTTCATATCCAAATTTTGGAGAGTTTGGTCGATTGCTGGGGGTGAATGTTAGTCTTTTTCTCCGGGTTCCATCCCCAGAGCAATGGTCAAACGGAGAGGGCCAAGGCCCAGGCCGATCGCCACCGGTCGAAGCCTCCCATCTACGTCGTTGGCCAAAAATTGTGGCTTTCATCTACCAATATCCCTCCCTGCTCTGTCTGTAGAAAACTTGCTCCTAAATTCATTGGCCCGTTTACTGTCACCAAGATCCTTAGTCCGGTGACAGCCTGCCTCAAACTTCTTCCGGAGTACAGGAGAATTCATCCTGTCTTCCATGTTTCGAAATTAAAACACGTTTCATTCTGCTATTAATCCACCTATCCCGGTTCCCCCACTGCCACGAATCGTAGATGGGGAGCCTGAGTCATATTCTGGACTCGAGGCGGAGGGGACGCGGATTCCAGTACTTAGTGGACTGGGAGGATTATGGTCCGGAGGAGAGGAGTTGGATTCCTGCAAGAGACATATTGGACCACTCCCTACAATCGACAGGTAGGTCCCTCTTAGAGCGTCAGGAGACGCTCTTAGGGGGTGGGGTAATGTCACGATTCGCAGGTTTAATTACCAACTGTGTTGACAAGCAATCAGATCAGCCGCAGGTGTGGCTCGTTTATGTGTCCTATAGTCTACTGCTCACACCTTGTCTCCTTGTTCTGTCAGTGCTTTTCTGTCTCCAGTTTCTGAGTTACCGCCTTTCTCTAGCCTTGGACTTGGACTGATCAATTCACTATTGATGTACTTCTACGAGGGTCATCGGACTTCAGCCCATTGTAGTCTCCTCGCTGCCAAGACCTGAACACCGACCTGCATCTCTACATCAGTCCATCCAGTCTTGATCTTGTTTCTGTCTAATTAAATAAATTATTTCATTCGCGACTGGATCTTTTGTTTCATTCCTGTGACTGGTTATGGAGATGTGTGATGGAATTCTTAGTCATTTAGGGGGAATATAAATACAACAACTCAAAAGTATGTACAGTACTTTTTCTTCACAAAGTACATACTTTTAAGGTGTAGTATAAATAGGCAAATTGAGACAGGAGCTGTGTCCCAATGTGAAGGCTGCATCCTCCGAAGGCCGTATTTGAAGGCCGATTGGCCGCATTTGAAGGCCGATTGCGTCACAGCGGCGCGACGAAGGACGTCCCAATTCAAAGGCTGCATCCTTGGAAGGTCGCATTTGAAGGCTGATTGCGTCACGCGGCTCGATGAAGGCTGTCCCAATTCAGTTCTGCATCAATTCAGTTCTGCATCCTCCGAAGGCCGTATTCGAAGGCCGGTTGCGTCATCGCGCTGCGACGAAGGCTACCCTGATTCAAAAGTGACGCCAAATGCGTCCTTCTTTTCCTCGTGAAAGGAAGGATACATAAATGGACACTTAGCGGCCTATCCTACCTCGATCCTACCCTATTCTACCCCATAAGTCATTGCGCGCCGTTGACGACAGCATTTGTTTCGTTATTTTTAAAGGCGGCCGAGACTAGAGTTCGGTGGTGGACAGCAAATTCAAATTTAAATGTAAGTATTATGTTTTCATTTACTCAAATAGCTAGCGAAACCAGAGTTAAAGTTTATAAACTTCATCTTAACTCCTTCGTCTCCATTGCGTGGCTTCATTTGTCAGGTGGTTTTAGGCAAAACTTGTGCTAATATTAGTTTAACGACCTATTTGTAATATTTGCACTAGTCTATCTCACTTGTGTATTATAAGACATATCACTCACCCTATAAAGCCCACAACAATAAGAAAAGCAGTTGATAAGGCAACGGGTTTTCACTTTTACGTGTTTTTGTAGTGCTGTCATGAAAGCTATGTGGTTTTAACCAAATTTGAGTATATAGAAATATGATTTCTTAAGTATTTTGTATGCATGTCTTGATGTGTCATATTTTGCAGTGTTATCAATGCACTTAAGATTGCACCCCTGTGTTAAGCTTTTTTTAGAGCAATTCAGGAGAAAAAAAAATACAAAGTAAGAAAGTTAATACACACGTCTTTGCTGAAATTTATTGTGCTGTTGTTGTTAACAAGCCATGGTTCATTTGCTCTGCCCTTAGGATTGCAAGTGTCCTGGGACAGGTGAGGGTGTGAGTGGGAAACCCACTGCTGAAACATGGCCCAGTTCAGCAGTGGGTGCCCACAGGAGGAGAGGATGGACAGGCTGTTTTCTCTTCTTGAGAAAATGATTGAAAAATATATATTTTTTTCTACATATTCTTGTTTTACTTTTTTCACTATTTTTTAAAAAGAAAGAAAAATCTGTACATTATTTATTATGCAACTTTAAATGTGTAAATAAAAGAGAATGAGTTGTTCTGGACATTGTTTTTTTTTTTTTTTACAGTCATAATTTCTACATGAAACAAACTCTTGTATACCTTTTTTTTTTTCAAAATAAAATTGGTAAATGAAAATCATTTGTTCAAAATCAACAAACATTTACAGTACATAAAATAAGAAAAAAATGATGTAGACTTTTATTAGAATTTATTAGAATAATAGACTTTCAAAAAGAGTAATTTCTGAAAAAAGTACTTTTAATAACAAGTTTTTAGTATCAAGAGTAAAACTAGAGGTATTCTGCAGGGGAAAAAACTCCTTGTCAGGGTTTTTATTATAGTTTTGTATTTATATTATGCTACCACTGCATTTTATTTCTGAATATTTTCAAGGTTGTTACATTATATACTTTTGTGTAGTTTAATGTAAAATCATATGTGAGGGAAAACAGGTTCAGTAGGTTACTTCACATTTGTACGTGAATATTTAATGAAATATGCAGTTCCGAAAATTAAAGTAACAAAATGTAGGTCTATTGTCACTATATTAACTAATTGTTGCTAACTACAGAAGGGCGCATCTGAAGCGCTCGGACCGGTCTAGCCTACGGAGGATTGTTCTTGTGGCCTGGCGACCGTGACAGCTGCCGATGACGAGCGCGAGAAATACTGGACTTTTTTATATTCAATTGGGTTTTATATTCAAACAGGGCTAAACCGAAAATACATGATCCGGCAGCGCCGGGGCTGAAACATCCTCACCATGTCCTCCAGTAAAATATAAAACATAAAAATGACAATAGCCAATTCTGGCTCCATAGCTGTTTACTCAATTAGGCTATATCAAATGAATTATCAGGATGGCAGCTGTCCTCTCGCACCGTTGAGGAGCGGTGATCAGAAACACCTGGTTGCGCAATTAGGAAATCCTAGAAGGCTACATGGTGCGTCCTTCGGAGGACGCATAGGCTGCATCCTTGAAGTCTTCAGTCCTTGGAAGGATGCAGCCTTCACATTGGGACACAGCTGCAGTCTTCTTCTGCTTCTTCTTCACCTGTGTTTTGATCTGGAGATTCTGTACTATTTCAGAAGATGCGTAATGGCGCCCCCTACTGTATATCATGGATACTGTAAACATGGATTGCTGGAAAATTCTGGAAAAAAAAATCAAACCAAGTTTTATTATACTTTTAAGTAGATCACCATCAAAAGATTAAGTACAAATATAGATATACTGTGCTATATAAAGTGCAATTTTAAGTATATATCTGAGAAGTACATAAAGTATATTTCTTAGAGGTACATACAAATATTATTATATAAAAAAATAAAAATATATACTAGTAAACTTCTTTTTCGTAAGGGTACTGTTATCCAGGAAGTGAAGTGCGATTTTTCTTTTGGACTAAAACAGGGACAGATTGAAACAATTTAATACACTGGATTAAGTTGTCATTGCCTACATTTTCAGCACCAGCAAAGAGGAATTTTAGCCTACTTTACTAGAATTTTTATCCAGACAGGTTTAATCATGAGTCCACACTGTGCCTGTTCGGTAACAGAATGCTCTCTGACCTCATAATTTTGAAAAGTTGTCATGCCCTAGTATTATGTAGGACAGGCAAACATTACATGCTCCGAATTTGAGTCATAGTTAAATACAACCTATTCCGAAGTATCTCAGGTGGTAATAGTCCAAGCATAGTTAAAAATTGTAGGCCGCTGGACAGCATTGTTGACTGCACAAATCCTGTTGCAAGTAAATATCCTGGGTCGTGTTTTAGTATATTCCCTTCTGTTCTATCAGACCAGACCTGTGATCCATTTTTGGGCCACAGCTAACCAGTTGAGAACAGCTGGTTTAAACCAGCATGAATCTAAGCCTAAAAACTAAATTATATTTAATATTTGAGCTGGTTCCCCCCCTCTGCATTAAATGTTTGTGCTGGCAGTCATGGTCTTTGTAACGGTTTGGTCAAATTGGTTTGTAGTCAGACACAGGAGTCTTGGGCTGTATCTGAAATCACCTCATATACCCTCATTCACTGTTCCCTACATGACTCCACTAATATAGTCTGCTGAATGACTGAATGAAAATGAGTGATCGAATTCAGTGGGTGGATCATGGGTGTTCTCTAGTCTAGCGGCAAGCCATTCAGTGTACATTGATTTTACGCTCGTTTCTTAGGTGCGTTATGGGATTGAATTGGTTTTGGACACAAACACATTCTTGTCCCCTCAAATAGTATGGGTATAGGGGTGATTTCAACATAGCCTTGGACTCAACCCAGGTGATCCTACAACCTGATCACAATAACTGGACCGTTTCTCCACTGATTACAGCCACGGCTATGCGTTAGCTCAATACTGCACTCCTGTGGTCACTGCTGAGATATCTTCTAAAGACCATGTAGAGACAAATGCCAAACCAAGGTGTTTCAGTCTGACTCTGAACAAAGGGAAAATAGCTTCATACACAGCTAAGATGAACAGATATCAGAAATTAAAACAAGGGGCATTTCCTAGGTCAGTTGTCAAAATATAATTTAAATCTCACTTGTTATAATCCATGAAAGTAAATAAATAAGACAATACGTTTTTGTATGTTTTTTTGTTGTTGTTTTTTAGTTGTTGTGGGTTCCATGCTATTATAATTAAGAGTTATTATGATGTTTTAATACAACTGATTTTAATATAATCCACAATAAAATCACAGAAAAATACACACAAAAGTATTATTACAAAAATAAGACAAAATAATGAGAAATAAAGCTGTATTTTAACATGTTTTAATTGTATTTATTTTTTTAATTTTCACACAGCATTTACAACTCTCTTAAAATAATAATAATAAAAAAAAAAAATATATATATATATATATATAAATTGTTTTATTATTTTTTTAAAATTATTATTCTTTTAAGAGAGTATTATTACAAAAGTATTATTACAAAAATAAGACAAAATAATGAGAAATAAAGCTGTATTTTAACATGTTTTAATTGTATTTATTTTTTAAATTTTCACACAGCATTTACAACTCTCTTAAAATAATAAAAAATAATAATAAAAAAATATATATAATTATAAATATATAATTTTTTTTTTTTTTTTACATGGGGACAGGACACCAAAAACTGGGTCCTTCTCTGGAAAACTGGGACATCATGGTCACCCTATGATAGCAACCTCAAATGCTTTGGAGCTGTTATTTAGGCTAATTTTATTGGATTAGAGGAATTGATTTCATGAATGTGATTTGAAGGATCAGAGATTTGAGGGACAAAAGCTTCTGCTCTCTTTCATCACAATAAATAAATAAATAAAATTGACTCAAACTAAAATAATGTGAAATAGTGTAACACTTATTACATCACATTCTATAGTATTAAAGGCACAATATGTATATTTTTGGATTAAAATATCCAAAAACCACTAGAACACTGTAATATATTATATTGACTTGTGTACTTACAGTATATTATCCCAAATGTTTCCAACATTGTTTAAATCTAGAGAAATCAGCAATTTGAACCAGTGTAACAGTTAACGGCCCGTGACATTGCATCACCTGTCAATGACGTTATTAATGTGATTTCTGGTTTTACTTCCTTTATTGTTTGAATCTCGTTTTCTTGATTTACCTTGAATTCCATGTTTGTACCATGCCTCGGAGACTACACTATTTTGTCAAGCACTAACATAATCAGAAAGAGCTTTAGTAACAGTAATACAGCATTTTCCCCACCATGTAATATATTTTAAAATTATATAATTTTTTTATTAAATGATGATCAATAAGTCATGACAACATGTTTTTACATTACTTTAACTTTAACAAATTTCAACCTTTTTCATAAGTTTTAAGACTTATTCAGCATCTGAAATTAAAACAAGGGACATTTCCTAGGTCAGTTGTCAAAATATAATTTAAAGGTGCCCTAGAATGGATTATTTTATTATTTTAGAATCTTTCCTGGGGTGCCCTTATAATGTTAGTATGTTTTTTAGATCAAAAGTTGTTATAATTTAGAAATAAAAGGCATATTTCCTAGCCTGATTTCATCCCCTGATTTGAACGCTCTGTTTGAAGGGGCGTGTCTGCTGTGAGACTTCAATGTAAACGGCCACTGCTGTGATTGGCTGACATGCTTGCATATGAAATCTGGCATTCGAGCTATCTGGAAACCTTTTACTATTACAGCTTTTATACGTTTTTACTATTACAGCTATCGGGATTAACGAATCATGAGAAGTTTTTTAAGTATTTAGATCTATTCCCATCACATAAAAGGTTGCAGTGATGACCATGAGCAGATGACAGCCTGCTGATCGCGTGAATGAAGATCTTATCACTGCAACGCGATTTACTGATGCATAAACAGTGTTGAACGACTTTGAGAGAAAGATTATCTGTCTGAACTTGAACAATTACACATCAGAAATTCACATAACCCACTGGTTCTCCAGAGGCTCGGATGAAGGAGCTAAACAAATATTTTTGTGTTCATTTGTACATCCAAACACTGAGCAACTGCCATGCTACGAAAATAAATAAGACAATGCATTTTTTGTTGTTATTTTTTTTAGTTGTTGTGGGTTCCATGCTATTATAATTAAGAATTATTATGATGTTTTAATACAACTGATTTTAATACAATTCACACACACACACACACACACACACACACACACACACACACACACACACACACTGATCATCATTTATTGCTATATATATATATATATATATATATATATATATATATATATATATATATATGTGTGTGTGTGTGTGTGTGTGTGTGTGTGTGTGTGTGTGTGTGTGTGTGTGTAAGTCATGACAACATATGTTGTCATCAACAAGTCATTATGCCTGCAATATGTAACAAGGGTCTCATGCAGCCACCGAGCGAACGAACAGAGTAGCGTAACAACTGTTAACACACTCAGATGTATTAGTATGATTGTTTTGACCAAGAAAAACTGTGCTGTCCCAACGCATTCTCATCCTAGGGCGTCATATACTGACACTTTTGACATTTCGTCTACATCAAACGCACATGGCACCCTTTAGCGTCAATATGAGACGCACAGAGCTCTGTTCGGTTATGGGTATAGGTTTAGGTCTGGGGTAGGGTTAGGGTTAGACCGCTAGGAGGCGCCTTATGGCCCATATCTATCTGCGTCTCATATTGACGCTAAAGGGTGCCATGTGCGTTCGATGTAGACGAAATGTCAAAAGCGTCAGTATATGACGACTTGCGATTTCAATTTGTCAAATAAAGTGACCTGTATGATTAGGCTAATTGTGAATTTAAGTGATCAAGCGTAACTGTAACAATGTTCAAGCTCAGAGAAGAAGGGGGACGTTAAACTTAACTTTAAATGTAAAATAAACAACAAAACGAAAGGAGCAGCAGCGGCAGACTGTGGCGTGTAAACATAATACAAACAGCAATGTAAAATGTCCCTGGATCTCAGCCCAACCCTGCTTCATACCACAAAACTTTAATATAACTTTAATGCATTAGCTCAGCCATGAACAAGATTTCTGCCAGTACAGTCAGATTGCTTTTCAGCAGCTGTGGAGGTGAAGACAACAACTCCCATGATTCCACTCATTCACAGTGTCATCAAGCTTCGCCTTTAGTGTAGTCCCATTTCGCCACTTGTTAACAACCACCTTTTTCAAGACACGTAACAGCTTAGAAAAATCACAAGTGGGGTAAATAATACTGATTTATTTTATGTTGTAGAATAAAGTGTAAAATTGTCTTGAGTTTGTCTTCAGCACAGACCTTATTTCTGCCATTTAACCAAAAACCCATGACTTCAGGACGATGGAACCAAGAGTGCAAAAATGCTAACTCACTTCCTTTTATTTATGTATTTATTTATTTATTTGTTTGTTTGTTTGTTTGTTTGTTTGTTATTGATGCTGAGAATGGGAACATACAAAAGAGAAAGTACACATCACATAATATCAACCAAAACAATAATAAAGGAGACAACAGCAAAAAGGACAATATATATATATATATATATATATATATATATATATATATATGAAGAGTTCAGATGCAAAAGCCTCTAAATGCCATCTGAAATTTTCTCATAGAATGATCATTTTTATCAAGCTCGTATATTTAAATTCAATAATTTCACTTAAATGGCAATAAAGATTACCTATTAATTGTCATTTAAGTGAAATTACTGAACTTAAATATACGAGCATGATAAAAATGATCATTCTATGAGAAAATTTCAGATGGCATTTAGAGGCTTTTGCATCTGAACTCTTCATATATATATATATATATATATATATATATATATATATATATATATATATATATATATATATATATAAAAAAATACAAAAGAAGAAAAAGAAAAGAGGTAGGGCCATTACATCACATAAAGATGTTCACATGAAGAGATCAAAGGTAGTACAAATTCTAACAGTCCTTATAGCTTTCTTATTAGTAGATACACAAATCACATTTAAATAATTTTCTATTTCTTTTAAGAAGATCGAGAAGACAGGTTTACAGTTTGTAAGTTTACCTCTAGATGTGAATCTACTGCACCAAGCTATCGCAAAAATGTCAAAATAACACTCTTTGGCTAAATTCAGAATGAAAAGCAAGGTTGTTCTTACTGAGATGTTTTTTTGCTCTCACCACACAACCTCAAGTAGGCTACTCAATTCCCTAATTATTTTATTACTTTAAATAATAGACATTTTAAATGCATAATACATCCATTTGTATAAACAAGAAATATGATAGGATGACTCGTCAACATTCAATACTGATCCATTTCTAATAAAACAAATATCGTTATGATGATTTGCGGAGGTGACAGTAATCTCGACCACAGTATGTCTGCGTGCAGCAAATGCTTTATGAATATTAATTAGGACGTGCTGACGTTGGAGACGACCCGTGGCTAAATTAATATTCATGATTCAAGTCTTTCCTAGCGTCCATAGCCTATGGTTGACAGTAGATGGTTGAAACGCGCCCACTTACAAACGTCCTCTGCAAACGTCTTCCTTTGAGCCAATCAGATAGTATTACATGGCGAATGTTACATTTTACGTAATTAATATTTATGACTCAAGGCTTTACCATAGTAGGATTTGTTAATCGCTTCCGGGAAATCTCGACCAAAGCGTAATGACGTAAAAACGGTTTTAGAGCACGCGAGCAGCATGCCAGCCAATAGGATGTGGTGTTTAATATGGGGCCGATCCCGAGACTCTTAAGTCAGCCCGTTATACTCCTTATCATAAGAGGACGCAGGTGAGTTTTGATCTTGTAAATAGATTTGTGCAGTAGATTTAACACATCCGAAAGCGTCATTCTGGTTATAAAGCGTACTTTTGATTTTTATTTGTAAGAGGGATAAATCTGGTCAGTCACTACAGGCAGATCAGCCTTGAACGCACGCGCGGAATGACATAAACTGCTGTGATTCTTGTATGTTCTTAAATTACAGTCATTTTATGATTTATGATCTTCTTATTTCCAGGCTATTCCATAAACGGATATTTTAGGATTTAAATAGTCTCATGTTTATCTAGTTCAGATTTAGATGACTTATTGCCTTTTCTCAATGAATGCTGCTCTTCTGAGAACATTTTATGATTATATATGTTTTTGATAAGTATTATTGTTACAAAAGCTATCTTTTCGAATTATTGAACAATTATGCAGGACTATTTAAATGCATGTCCATGTTTGTTTATTGTCAATGAACCACCTGTAGTTGGTGCTAAAAACGTATTGACCAATATACAAATGTTTCTTTTGAATCTTTTCTCATCTTCACCACGAAGATAAGGCAGCCATGCATCCTATGAATATGTATATGGTTCCCAATCCAGGGATACCAGGCTGTCCACCAGGATTAGAGTACCTGACACAGGTTAGATAACAGCATCAATATCATAAAAATAAAAATGAATATATATATATATATATAGTACAGGTCAAACGTAATATCTGTCCTACTTTAGCAACATTTAAATAGTAACCCTTTATTCAAATACTATTAAAAAGCTTATTGTGTAGTTATGCTTGTAGTCAATTGTTTTATTTGTGATAACGCAATGAAACATGCCAAATTGTGCAGACATCATTTTTGGCCAGGCTGTGATGCGTATAGATTATGAACACATGCAAAAACAACAAAGAATTAACAAAATATTAATAACCGATTATGTTGTAGTCAATGTATGTTTTTTCCTGTGAGCTTTTTGTTTTTCTATGCATTTTTTGGTTTTGTTTTGATTGTAGTTTGTCTTTTTTTTTCTTTTTTTTTTCTTTTTTTTTGTCAGTCTTTCCTCATATTAATTAAAAACAAATATTTCCACCAGACATTACTTTTAGCCACTACTGTACTGTTCTGTACTTTACTGTACTGTGTGTGTGTGTATATATATATATATATATATATATATATATATATACTGTATATATGTATGTATAGTATGTGTCATGCAATCACCTGTTTTTCCAACTTTCTCAGGTAGATCAACTTCTTATTAAACAGAAAGTTGAGCTTATTGAAGGTATGTATAACGGTTTATTACAGATGGACCTATTTTTGCCCTAAACCTAAATATGCATAGGTAATTTAATAGAAATACTTTATATTTCATTAATAATAATAAGTCCTTTGTGTGTTCTATGCAGCTTTGGCAGGCTTTGAGAGCAACAATAAATATGATATCCGTAACTCCATGGGTCAGAACGTGTTTTATGCGGTGGAGGAGAACGACTGTCTCACCCGTCAGTGCTGCGGCCCGCTGAGATCCTTTACCATCCGTGTCCTCGATAACATCGGACAGGAAATCATCACAGTCAACCGCCCTCTAAAATGCATGTCCTGCTTCTTCCCATGTTGCCTGCAAGAGGTGATCTGCCTAGAAGGCTAAAATGGCTCTGAATAGCCAATATGCAGTTATAATTGAAAGTGTAAAAATTATTCAACCCCTTCATGGCAAGCATCTTTAGTACTTATTAGAACACCCTTTTGCTGTTATGACCTACTGCAGACGAGATGTATAACCAGACACCAGCTTCTGCAAAGTGTTTCTGAGGAATCTTATCCCATTCCTCATGAGCAATGGCCTCCAGTTCAGTAATATTCGTGGGTTTGAGTGCTGCAACCGCCTTCTTCAAATTCCACCAGAGATTTTCTATGGGGTTCAAGTCAAGTGACTGATGGCCACTGTAGAATCTTGCAAACAAGCCTTGGTGGAATTTGAGGTATGCTTGGGATCATTGTACTGTTGGAGGACCAATGACGCCCAAGCTTCAGCTTCCTCACTGACAGCATTACGTTTTCTCCTAGGATTTCCTGATACTTCAATGAATCCATCTTGCCTTCCACACGCTGCATGTTTCCAGTGCCAGAGGAGGCAGAGCAGCCCCAGAGGATCACTGAGCACCACCATGCCTAACTGTAGGCAGAGTTTTCTTTTCAGCATATGATTCATTCTTTTTCCTCCAGACATACTGCTGATCCGTAGGGCCGAAAACAGTATCCCAAAACTTCTGTGGCTTATTTATATGATTTTTAGCATATTTTTTGTGCTTTTTGCTCAGTATTGGTGTACATCTTGGAGTTCTGGCATGGAAACCGCATGTGTTTAATACGTGCCTTACAGTGCAAGCTGAAACCTCAGTGCCTGTTGCCACCAAGTCTTGCTGCAGGTCTTTTTCAGTCACTCAAGGGTTTTTCTGAACCTGCCTTCTCAGAAATCTGGTTGCAGCCGTTGATAGCTTCCTTTTTCTGCCTCGTCCAGGTAGTTTAACCACTGTTTCTTTAACTTTGAACTTGCAAACTATGTTTCCAGCGGTGTCTCCTAGAACATATAGTGCCTTCGCTATCTTTTTGTATCCTGTTCCTTGTTTGTGAAGGACAATGATATTTTCTCTTATCCTTTTGGACCATTCTTTTGACCTGTCTTTTAGGCTACGTTCACACTGCAGGGCTTAATGCTCAATTCCGATTTTTTGAAAAAATTCGATTTTTTTGCAAGGCCGTTCACATTTCCAATTAAATGCGACCTTTTGTGATCTCCTGTGTGAACGTGAAATGACCCAGAAATGACCCGCATGCGCAGAAGAGTACTCAACGCTCAACGACGTCACTTGTTGTTTGCGGAAGTAGCTAAACTTTAACTGTGATTCTCTCACACACACACACACACACACGAGCGCGCGCAGCGACCGTTACACAAGAGCCAGACAGCAGCCGCTGACCTATCTAATATCAGATTCAGCACAAATAAGTTAACATAACGTATATATAATGGCCGTGGGCTTTTTTTTTATTTTTTTTTATTAACGGGCTCGTCGAGGTCGACCCGTTCGGCAGATTTACCTCAGCTCGACGAATATGCAGTCCGTTTTCAAACCGACGACTACTTCAACGCAGAATTATGACGTTTTTCGCGTATCAATGACGTGCGGGTCGGATACATGCGGATACATGCGACCTGGCCGTTCAGACTGAAGTCGCATTTCAAAAGATCGGATATGTATCGGATTTGGGACCACATACCCAAGTGGCCTGGGTCGCATTTGAAAAGATCAGATCTGTGTCGTTCAGACTGTCATGAAAAGATCAGATACAGGTCGCATAGGGGCAAAAAAATCGGAATTGGGTCGTTTCAGCCTGCAGTGTGAACGTAGCCTTAGTTAAACGTGACACTCAACAAACCTAATATCTAGCCAGATATTTCATGTGTTCTAGCTTAAGCACACCTGGTGCAACTAATGAAGCCCTTGATTAGTTGCATCAGGTGTTCTTGAGACAATATCTGTTTTGCAGATGTGTGCTGTTGTGAGGGATTCTATTCAGGGGGTTGAATAATTTTGAGACTGCAGAAGTCATTAGAAGTTGCATTTTCAGTTGAACTTGGGGAAACAACTTGAAACATCTGTTGTGTTGAACTATTCCAATTAGTTTCGTTTGATTAGTTCATTGCAAACAGCTGAAAGTCTGCACATTTTGCCAATAAACCTGGTTTGCAATAGGGGTTGAATAATTTTGATAACAACTGTAGTTATGAGAATTGCAGCATTTGTTTGCAGATGTCGTTTGCTTTGATATAGACCATGTAGAACATACCAGAATAGTTAAGATTAATGGAACAGTTTTGTTGATTCCTTCTTTTCACCCTCTCCTCTCCTCTCTTAGTTGGAGATCCAGGCTCCTCCAGGGAACACAGTGGGATATGTTCTACAGCAATGGCACCCTTTCCTCCCCAAGTTTACTATACAGAATGAGCACAGAGAGCCGGTTCTCAAGCTCCAGGGGCCGTTCTGTGGTTGGAGCTGCCTGCCAGACGTGGACTTTGAGGTACATCAACTCAAACATTTGTGATTAAATGCTCACAGACACTAAATACTTCCAACGTTCTCTGAAAATGAATAATTTCTGTATCACACAGCCCTTAAAGGGATAGTTCACACAAAAATGAAAATGATGTCATTAATTACTCACCCTCATGTCTTTCCAAACCAGTAAGACTTTAGTTCATCTTCGGAACACAAATGAAGATCTTTTTGATGAAATCTGAGAGATTTCTGTCCCTCCATTGACAGCTAGGCAACTACCATTTTGACGCTTTGAAAAGTTAAAAAGATCGTAAACTAAATCCATATGATCGAGCGGTGTAGTCCACATGTTCTGAAGAGACACTATCGCTTTATATGAAGAACAGATTGAATTTAGGCTTTTATTCACATACTCACATAATTTGTGGTAAACGGAAGCTTTAGCATGTTCGCTTGACGTGCAAGAACCAATGAGGTTCATTCTCATGTTACGCAGCACGTTTGAGCTTCTACAAGGACCAATGAGGTTCATTCTCATGTTACGCAGCACGTTTGAGCTTCTACAAGGACCAATGAGGTTCATTCTCATGTTACACAGCACGTTTGAGCTTCTACAAGGACCAATGAGGTTCATTCTCGTGTTACGCAGCACGTTGGAGCTTCTACATGAACCAATGAGGTTTATTCTCGTGTTACGCAGCATGTTTGAGCTTCAGCAAGAACAAATGAGGTTTGGACCAACACAACGATCTCGTTATGAACTTTTTGAAGCGTCAAAGTGGTAGTTGCGTAGCTGTCAATGGAGGGACAGAAAGCTCTCAGATTTAATCTAAAAGATCTTCATTTGTGTTCCGAAGATGAACGAAAGTCTTACGGGTTTGGAACGACATGAGGGTTATGACAGAATTTTTATTTTTGGGTGAACTAACCCTTTAATTCCCTTGAAAGCTTTTTATTTGTTTAGTCTGGCAAACTGAGACTGATGTTTTAGCAAAAACAATACAAATTATTTTTTGCATTAAGAACATCTGCATTAAGCCTTTTTTTTAGGATCATTAAGATTTTTTGACATTATTTTCAATAAAAAAATAATTCTACATCATTATATTATTTGTTGCATCTTTAATTTATGCTAATTTAAGTTAGAAAAAAAGTTTTTTTGCAATACAGGCATTAGAATTTGTTGGGGGAAATGTAACATGCTTAATTGTCAGAAAAAGTATATCAATAATAATCATAAAAACTTTTGTCATAGGCCTGGTTTCACAGACAGGGACATTAAAGTAGCTTTTTATAAACGTGTCTTTAAAAAAAACACATTACTGACTTGCATCTTGAGACAAAACAATGGCATTGACATTTTTGTAGATATGCCAGTGCAAGGTTTTTTTTAATTTTTTTTTTTATCATTTATTTTATTATATATATAAAGTGTAAGTGTCGTTCAGTTAAAACAGCTCAAACCTTCATTTTAGTCTATTTCTGCAATTCCGTTTCTGCCTGCTGTCTGTTTGGCTCTGTCTATAAATGCCCACTAGGGGGAACTGTTATTCAGGAGATCAGTGGTCCCCAAACTTTTTAGAGTGGCGTACCACTCAGGCATTTAACATCCTTCTGCGTACTTCCACTTAGACTGCAGTCACACCTTTTCCATTAACGGTCAATATTTGCCCCCTTAAATGGATTTTCAGGTGCATTTTTTTACCTTTATAAAGGCAAAGTTTTTCTAACCCTATTATCAAATCAGTATCAACAAAAGCCATATTTGCACTGCAGTGGCACAAACCACATCTATATGTATTTACGCATTGTTTAATGCTGCTCAGAGGTGGCATGAATGCAATTACAATGGCATAAATAATGTTATGAGATAATGTTTTAAATAGAAATTGTTGGTCACCTTTAGACATTCTACTAACTATAAGTAACTTTGCAACTACATGTCAGCTAACTCTCATTAGAGTATCAGTAGACTATAGTAGACTGTTAGGTTAGGGTTAGTAGAATAAGTTAATATGTACTTGCAAAGTTACTTATAATCAGTAGAAAGTCAATTGGGGAGCATAAAATTTTTTTTTTAAATGTACATCACATAATATTACCTTTTTGTCATTAATATTACCTTACCTTAATATTACCTTACTATTTTATAAAATAAATGTCACATTGACAATCGTGTGGATATTCAGGTAAAAAAAAAAGCATTCTTGCTCTTATAATATATTATGAAATTTGAAAACAACATTCTCAAACAGGGTGTGTCTTTGTATCGCACGGCGTCCGAGTCTTAAATCGAACTCCATGCACAGTCTGTGTCTGTATTTGTTCTTCATGCTAGTAAGTGCTAAAAACCCAAGGTACATAGTTGAGAACGGCAGTAATGTAGCGTGATTTGCTAAGGCAGCATACTGTGCACGCTCTATCATATCCACACTGCTTGTGTGGATGCAGTCAGGTTTGAAGATATTTGAAAGAATGTTTGTAAATAAGATTTAATGGACACACATTGACTTCCATAGTATTATTCTTTTTTTCTTCCATACTATGGGAGTCAATGGGGTCCATCAACTGTTTGTCCATCAGCATTCTTCAAAATATCTTCTTTTATGCTCAACAGAAGAATGAAACTCATACAGGTTTGGAACAACATGTGGATGAGAAAAAGATGACAGAATTTCCTATTTTGTGTGAACTATCACTGTAAGTACAATTGAAAATGTTATTTACTACTTATTCTGTCTAGATTCTAACCATGGATGAAGTTGGCATCGGAAAGATCAGCAAACAATGGACAGGACTTCTCAGAGAGGCTTTCACGGATTCGGACAACTTTGGGATACAGTTCCCTATGGATCTTGATGTGAGAATGAAGGCAGTGATGATCGGAGCCTGTTTTCTCATTGTGAGTTGGATTGTATGGAGGATATGGTTTGTAGTGTGGGAGGAAGGCCAAGAAAGTGTTAGTAATGACATGTATGTTCATTTTTTTCAGGACTTCATGTTTTTTGAGTCGAATAACTAACTGCTATGCAGAGGGTGTCGTAACGTCCAGCTCTGTGGAAATGGGTGGAAAGAGATGTTTACCTTTGCACTTCATACATCTGTGAAACCCTATGGAATGCATGTGAATATAAAGCCAGAAGTATAAGGGAATAACGGTGCTTTTAGAGACTGAAGTAGCTTCAGGTGTGTGATAGAACTGGTTGTACCGATTAAAGTGCATTGTTTTATATTTGTATCGACACATAACAGATGAATAAAAATAACTCATGCTATGAATGGCATTTAAAGGAATAGTTCACCCCAAAATAAATAAATCTGTCGCTATTTACGCATGTCCTGGCTGCTCCTTTTTCACCATGAGATTAAATAGACACAACAGCCATACGAGAGATTTGTGTGAAGAACAGAAAGTGAACTATTCCTTTAAGAGCTGTCAGTACGACTATGCATATTCAATTTTGCAGTAATACCTGCACTGAATGACCAGTATTTTCCTTTACAACCCACAAAATTATAATTTATTGTGAAACAGTGTTTTCAACACTTAGTTTTATTGATTACTTCACAAAAATATATTTTGCATGCGAACAGCTTAACAGTTGGTCAAAATGTTCATGAACATGTAGTAATTTGTTATTTATTGTGTTATTTATTTTGCTTATATATTGTTTGTTTGTTTAATTTGTAGTGTCAACAATAAGCTTATAAATATGATTATGTTTTTTAAAGAACTTCTTTCGTTGTACTCAAATTCTCCAGAAGAGGGCAATGCTGATCTTTACTGTAAGTATATAAAAAATGTCAATGTTTTAGGTTATTTAGGTAAGATATTAATTATTATTAAGTGTTAATGTTTGTTATGACTCAGGTTTGCAATTTAGGCATAACTTCATCTTCATGACGCTTCATGAATGCCTGTTATAGTTTATGTCTGACTAACAGAATGTATTTCTATCAAGACACTGTTCTTATGTTTGTTTGTTTTGTTTAAAATGTTATGTATATTATATATATTATATCTAGTGCTAAACATCATTTTATAAACTACACACGTTTGTCTAATCATTGTGTAGCCGATGTACTGTTATTTTCAGTCACTAATTATAATTTAATGTTTTGATTGAATTTGTCTTAAAAAAACAACTTTTTTTTAGGGACTTAGGGAATATATGCATGTGTATACACAGAAAAATATAATAATAATAATAATAATAATTTCCTTCTCTATATTTTTGTCTTATTTTCCAGTACAAATATCTAAACATTGTTAAATCAAGATACATTTACTTGAGATGCTAAATTACCTAAAGAAATGTCAAAATAGTTTTCTGAAAAATTGGTCAAAATGAAGTGAGTTTATGCTTTAAAAGAGAACAAATATCTGCCCACGGAATCAGAAAAGTTTTTTAAAGAATATATTAAGTAATTTTGCTTCTCAGCTAAATGTATCTTGTTTCTTGTACCTGGAAAACAAGACAAAAATACCAAATAAGAAAGGTTTTTTGTTTGCTGCAGTGTAGATATCAATATTTGGTGGAAACTTTTTACCCTCAAGCTACAGTTAACAAGTCAGCAGTAATGCCTCCTAATGAACTGAGTTACGAATACTGATGTAAGAGATCATAGCTGTACGTCATACAAAAGCTGTTTATTGGTTTTAGAAAAAAAATATATTTATTACAATTTAGCAGAGAGTTTTCAGTCAAGCATGCCATCAATGCAGAGAAAGTAACAAAGAAAGTAGTGCAGAGAAAGTAGAAATGTAGTGTAATGGAAACACAGGAGGCACTGATCTCTGAAATGCAATAAAGATAATTATTTAGCTGAGGATTCATTTCTCCTGGGCCCTGATATTCAGTTCTCATCCTGCAGGATAATGCCAAGAGCATCAAAGCAAACACTGCACATATGCCATTCGTAATGTGTCACTGCTTGTCTTTTAATAGAATTATTAAATAACCCTATTTTGTTGGAACCAAAACAATTAAAAATAATAATCTCTAACGACCTCCACTACTTCAGCTCACCCTCATGTTTTTCTAAACCTTTTATTTATTTCGTAGAACACAATTACAGAAGATTAGTAGAATGTCTGAGCTGTTCTCTTCCATACAATGAAAATGGATGTCGAGTCAAGTTACCTTTATTTAGCACTTTATACAATACAGATTGTTTTAAAGCGGTTTGCAGTGATAAACAGGAAAATACTAATTCAATTATGCAAACAGAATTAAATTAAATAAAACGGCTCTAAAAAGGCAATAGTAGCAGTCATTTTTGCGTTAAAGCAGTTCAGTGGCTGCAGTCTTGTGTCATTCCGCTCTGAGCGAGTCAAGTAGGCCCGGTTACATTTGGTGCCGTGACCCGGATGGGAGCGAGGTTTAAGGGGCTGAGTGTAATGGAGGCAATCTAGTAAGAGCTGTGCGTGTAAACCTCACTCCCCTGACCTCAATGCAAGATCGCCTAACACTAGCGACTGAGGCTAATGACTACGGTCTTAGCGCCCACCTCCCATGCCGGAGACACTGGTTCGAATGCCACTCGAAGCAGATCAAGTAGGACTATACAGATAAAGCAGCTCTGGATAAAACAGTGATTATCCAGCTCAGTTCAGTTCTCATCCAATGCAGTCAAGTCGCTAAGACCTTAGTCTCTAACATCAGTTGCTAGTGGGAGGCGATATTGCATTGAGGTCAGGGCGAGGCCATCTCAAAGAGGCACAAAACCACTTTCATGGACGTTTACCTGGACTGTTCCCTGCTGGAGGAATGACCTGCCTAACTCAGCCATTTCCAAGAAACTGCTGAAGACGCATCTCTTTCGGCAACACTTGAACCATTGATACTAACACTTACTATATATCTGTTTTAAAAAAAAAAAACTCACCTTGCTACTTGTACTGTGCTAGATTAAATAGGACTGGTCACAGCACTTGCATATTGTTGCCCTATTGTTACTTTGATTGCTTCTATTGCTGTCCTCATTTGTAAGTCACTTTGGATAAAAGTGTCTGCTAAATGATTACATATAATTGTAAGAAATGTAAAAGTGCTCCATTATCTTGCTCTGAACATTTTGCTCAATGGCAGGCTTTCATTGAGTGGGGGGAAACAAAAACAGCTTAAACATTTTGATATAAATATCTCCTTTTGTGTTTCAGAGTAGAAAGAAGAAAGTCATATGATGACCGAGGGTATAATAAATGATGAATCTTAGAATAGTTTTTGGAGGAATTATTCCTCTATGTCACTTCAGACAGGTAGTGTTACTGTGATGTTCTATTACAATATTACCTGTACCGGTTTATTTGCTATTATGATATGTTATAGTCTATTTCACTTCCATGTACTGTATATTTAATCTACTGTGAGTTTATAGTCATTCAATAACTGCTTTCAGGGAGCAAAACTATTTTTTGGATTAATATTGTCTATTTTGGAAAGACTGTTGGGGGGCTCAAATGTCAGAGTTGTTACAGTGTTGTTATTGAAAGGAAGATTTAGTCAATCAGTTAGGCAAACTGGCTCTCACGACTCACTCAAAATGCCAAGATTGGACAGAGCCAAATCAATCTGCCAAGCAGGATGAGGACGTGAAGGTTTCCTCTCGGATGTCCCTGAGTGAAGCTGGGTGTGTGTGCTGTCTATTCGTTTCTAAAGAAAAAATAAAGAATTATAATTGCTCAGGTAGCATTACAGGCCAGTGTTGCAATGTTTTACCACAAACCGCTATGAGTAACAAAAAAATCAGATGACGGTGAAGCGACTCTACTCCCTTTGAAGAGTCTGCCTTTTTTTTATAAATGGATATTTACATCTGGCCAAGACCATTGTGGTGTCATCATGTGCAATGACCCAGATTTTATGATTTGAACATTTTTCTTTTTATAATTGAATGTTATCTGGATAGTCAAACCTTGAACGGTGGCTTTGAGAACCGTTTTGAGCCTTTTTTAAGGAGCCCTGTGTCCTCATTCTCTTCATGACTTCTAAATTATTTCAAAACTTTTTCTTTCTTTTTTTTTACTTTTGGACAAGGACTAATGTATACATACCCCTGAAGCTGTACTGTAATCTCCTGTGATGGGAGAATGGTATAAATAAAGCGTTCATCACTGAACTTTGGTTGGTTTGAAACAGCTAAATATTTACTTAAGCTGCGATCGGTGTGAAGAGAACATCTCTGGCTTGTGTCTCCCCTTTTGTGTAATGACAGTTCAAGAAATGGTTCCCTGGAAGTTCAATGTACTCTCATCTAAAACCTGGAGAAATATATTCTGTTTGTTCTGTAACAACTTTACCCAAAACCCAACCTTTATATCAACCCCTACATCAAAGTAAATTGGTTTATAAGAATGTTCTCTAAGAAGAGTCTTTCTCTGTCTTTAAAATATGTTCGAGAGGAATGTTCTTTCAGAACTAGAAGGATGTTGATCCAGGAACATGTCCTGTTAGCTAAATCTTGGTAAGCCACCCAAGACAATATATTTATGTAAGTGAACACAAATGTCATCGTACTGAATTACAATTCTAAGCCAAAATGATAAATTGTACTCCTTACAACATCAAGTAATTGTTTTCTTCATTTGAAAAAGTTTTCTTATTTTAAATACTTGAGTACTTAAAGTGATATACTTAAATAGGATACTTTGACTTTTAATTGAGTAAGTTTTACACAATACCTATACTTTAACAAAGGTGTGCAATTATATAAAGTATAAAATGACCTGGTTGCATAAATGTGCACACCCTTTTATAATGGGGCATGGTACACTGGAATTAACCGATCACATTTAAACTTTTGCTAAAAAGTAATTATAATCATTCAGTCATCATTTAAGTGATGCTGGTTAACCTTGAATAAAAGCCATCTTCTATGGTCACATCTAGGTAATGTCTTTAATTTTTGGGGGGAATTGTTTTTTGTTTTTTTTTGTTTTTTTGCAAAGCTGGACTAATAAACCTAGACAGTAGCTTGGCTTCATCCAGAATGTATACATACACATTAATCAGTTTACTTTTGGCCTTGCCATTGTGGGTCTGCTCCGAAAGATATACAGTAGGTGACATGTATGTATGTAGGAGTATGTAATCCTTCAAACATTCGATTATGCGTTGTGTCATATTTATTTGGAAGGTTGCAAAACAATTGCTCGAATACGCAAAAACCCAGTGTAGCTCGATTATAAATGTGCATGTACACTGAAAGAGAACGCTCACTGGAAGTGTCAGAGCCAACAAGCTATCATGGCAATTCGTAACTGTTTAACATTTTGGAAAATTGGAGATGAATTTGTCTGTATTTCCATCCCCATGTTTTCAGGATCTGCTCATGCCCCACACTGTAAAAAAAAAAAAAAAAAAAAAAAAAAAAGGTTTCTGCCTGAAATTTTTTAATACAATCAACTTGGATGTTTGTTATTTCAACTTAAATGACATTAAATTGACTAGTTGAAAATTGCGTAACTTATTTTGATGAGTTAAAGCAATTCAATTCAATTCAATTCAATTTTTTTCTTTTTTCCCCCTTATTTTACAACACACTAGCAGGGTTAGGTTAAGGAGTGGGAAATGGAATGCAAAATCATTGAAATGCTGTTCCAAGACCAACAAGGATGCTGATCCAGCAACATGTCCCACTTGGCGAAATCACAGTTAGCCGCCCGAGGCTTAAGGCTTATAAAAGAATATAATATTGTACATTATGTCTATGATGCAGTGAATGATAGTAATACTTCAAAAAATAATATAACCTAAGACATCCATCACTTTTCTCATTAAATTAATTCCATGATAGACAACTCTCCAAGCTGATACTAAAATGCCAGAACACTCCTAGAAGATCGGGGGATTTACACTCAGCTCCAGATACAATGCACACTTTACCTTGATTTTTAGGGTTCAACTGAAGTGCATATGTCAGTAAAAACAACAGTGTGAATTTTCTTATTTTCAGTCACCAGGCTACTTGATTGCTGTATATAAAGGAAGTTTAGGAATGTGCTGGCATACCTGCAAACAAATAAATTATGTCATTGCTTACATATACAAACTTCAAGGACCCCTAGAAAGAACACACTCTATGGAATTTCCTGTATCAGTGTGTAAAGAAGACCACACAGTCAAACAGAGGTCCTACAAACATCTGTGCAAACAAAGCTTGGTGATACAGTCTCCAGTGGGATGGGACATTGAGAACTGGCTCGAGAAACAGTGCAGCTGAATGAATCCACTGAAAACTGCCATGTTTAAGCATCCACTCCAGCTGAGTTATTGTTCAGAGTTAGAGAATGCCGTGGCGAGACTCTCCTCTTGGGTCTTGTCCACATGTGAAGGGCTCCCCTGAGTTTTTCTCAGATATACTTTGTTCTAACCATATACTCTAAATCCTGCTTATAGTGTACATTCCTCAAAAGGCTTGTCCTTTCTTTTTCCCCCTGGAAATGGTGATGGTCAGGGTATATAAATATATTTCCGAGCATCTCATTTCAGGCTGGCCTCTCTAATGATCATGTTTGGTATTACTCTAATGAGAGACTGCTCATGAAGCTCACCCTGTATAATTAAACTTAAAATGAAGATGTCTCCCAAGAGGACAACTAAAGTTACCCAATGGAGTCGTTCCTTGGCTCCACCTAAGTTCTCATTGATTTATAGCCATCTCTTTGGTCAATCGTATGATGCCGTTATGTGACCATGTCTCGAATGGTCACTGAAAAGTACACTCCAAAAAAGCACCAAGTAGCCCATACTTAAAAGGCTGTGCACTAATTCAAAGTCATCTCATGTCAAATGACAGCTATGAGAAACAGACTGAAATGTAAATTATTCAAATTATATTTAAAGTATATTCATATTCAGTGCGAAAACATATTTATTTAGGTTTGATGTCTATAACATTGAACACCATTGATTCCTGCATGACCAATCAACGTTGCAAGTTTGAATACGCAGGATTTCAAATTAAATGTCAAGATTTTCAGTGACAATAACAATACAATATTTATAAATTAATTTTTTTGTATTTTTCTTATGTAATTTTTATTGAAACTCTCATGGGATGTATTTAAATATATTTGTATTTACACATTTGTAATGAAGAAGTTGTAATTAAGAATATTTAAATATACAGTAACTAAATGTAAAATCAAATAACACAAATTCTAAAATTATAATCAGGTACTTTAGTATGTTAGTCAACACATCAAAGTGTGTTAAGAAACAGATATGAAAGATTATTCTTTTTAAGTAGACTTTAGTGGCCTTATATTTCATTGATTTAATAATACGTGTATTCATACAGTTTTTCACAAGAGTAGTCTTTTCAAGCAAATTAGCTTTCCTGTTTGTGTGGCCAATTGACTCCATACCCTATATTGTGTGTTTCTGAAATATATTGTGTGTTTTTGAAACACTGTTATCTGCCTGTCTTCAGTCTTGCAAATGGCGCCATTGCGGATGCATAGATTGCCACCCATATGAATGATGGGTTCTTAAGGATGGTTATAGAGCAAGATGACAAATGTGTTTCCCTGGAGGTCAAGTTCTCTTTGTGATTTTGGCTGAAGTGTGGGGTTTCCCATCTTAACTTCACTCAAACCAGTATACAGATGTGGAAATGAGGTGGTCAGACTGAGAGCAACTGGTCCATCAAGAGGCATTGGTCTTCTATCGTTGCCAGTTTGTAATTAACGCAAAGTGGCAGGATCAAAGGCATATATTTGAAACAAAAAAGCTATTATTGGAAAAAATTATAGCAAAGGATTCATCAGGTCCATGAGATCATGGCGTCTTGGATGGGTGACTCATCATTGTAATCGAGAAACCATTTGCCAGGCCTGCCAGTACCACAGACACGTATATATATTTTCGGTTTGTTCCCTGTACTAGGGGAAAAAACTAGGTGGGCTAATGCTTTTAGATCGTCTTACTGTGTAGTTCAAGACAAAAGGTCTCAACGTCTGTTAAAATGTTTATCCCTGATTCATTTATCGGTTCTACCACTGCCTGACTCTGTCAAAATTCACTGTACTTGACATTTTCGATGAATGGAAATATAGATGGAGATTCATGAACGCCTTTATTGCCTGCAGACATCAATGTCTCCTCAAACTAATCTCTTTGCCTTTCATAGAAATTACAACAAGAAACACTTTGATTAACTTTATTTCCCTTTTAGGGGATCTTACACCATAAAATCTTAAACTGCCTTGAATAGACACCAAAACCTTGGCCAGTAAGAATAGAAAATAGAGTAATTCTCACATTTCATCCCCAAAATGAGATTCTTTGCATTCAGACAATATTTCCATGACAATTAAGCACATTTTACCTTGAAATTATTATTATCATATCGCGTCTATAAGTTTTACTTTGGATTTTTTGTTGTATTCATAACTCAACAATTATACAATTATCTTTGTTTGTGTGTGTGTGTGTGTGTGTGTGTGTGTGTGTGTGTGTGTGTGTGTGTGTGTGTGTGTGTGTGTGGTCCTGGTAAACCCTACTTTATGGGGACCAAATGCCCCCTAACAAAGATAGCTTATAAATACTCTACTAAATTATTATTATCATTTGAAAATGTAAGAATGCAGAAATGTTCCTATCATAGGAAGGTTTAGGGATAGGGTTTAGGGTTAGAGGATAGAATATACAGTTTGTACAGTGTAAAAATCATTATGTCTATGGAAATGAAAACCCAACGTGTGTAAATAAGCATATAAATATGCATTAAAAAACCTAAACTATGTTCAGACTGCAGGCAAATTTGATTTTTTCAGGTTTTCAACTTTTTCAACTTTTCAGGTAGACTGTCCACACTATTGATTGCAAGTGATCAAATAAGATTTGTGTGTCCAGACATACCCAACCTGTCACAAACTGCACAGGGACACGAAGGTTTACCAAACTCAGTATTTATTAGAAGTGTAATCCACAATCTAAGTCAGAACAGGCAAAGGTCATACACAAACACACAATCCAAACGTTAACTGTGTACAGGGCAGAGGCAAATCGAGAAATCCAAGGAACAGGCAGAAAATCAAAACCAGGACATGGGAAAAACAGGATACTATGGCTTAGAATTGCAGTGACACAAACCAGACTTAGCAAAGAGTGACTGATTAACTAGGCTTTATATACAGTAGGCATAGGTAATGAGACACAGCTGTAGACAATCAGTGATGAGTCCGGACAAAGGATTATGGGGAATGACAATAGTCGGGGGTGGAGTGCCCTATGGTAGCTCTCAAGGGTACTCCAGCTGGTGATCATGACATAGCCCCCCTCCTAAGGAGAGGCTTTCAGATGCTCCCAATATGGACAGAGAAGTCCAGGAGGGAGGCGCAGCGGAGGTGGGGCGGGTTGGAGGGCCAGGTCCATAGAATGGAAGAAGAACTAAAGACAAAGGAAGAGCAGGCGGCACCGCAGGTTGGGCAGCAAGGGCTGAAGACCCCCACGGCGAACCAGAAGACCACCACAACAGTGTAGACCACTAAGGTGGAGCAGGCAGAGCTAATGGCAACCACGGCAGAGCTGAAGATCCCTAAGGCAGATCTGATGGAACTGGAGACCACCACGGCTGATCTGGCGAAACTGAAACACAGAGCACAGAGAGCTTAGGATTAGCCTCAGAGGCCATGTCAAAACAGGCAGGGAGCTCAAGAGCGTCCTCCATGGTCATAACGGGACCGGCAGGGTGTTCCAGGTCGATGTCTGTGATCATTTCAGGGCAGATAGGCAGTTCATAAACAACCTCTGCGGCCATGTCAAGGCAGGCAGGCAGTTCAGGAATGACCTCTGTGGTCGTGTCGGAGCAAACAGGAGGACCCAGTTAGCTGGAGCGCATAGTCTTGAAGCATGTGTGAAATCAGTCCAATCGTGTGACGGAACGTCATAGATGGGATATCGACTCGTTGGAATCCTCTAAGCCCCAAAGCACCTCAGGTGGCGGGTGAAGAGAGCACCAAAGAAAAGTGGGCACCGTATTATGAAGTGTACACCACTTCTCTCCGGAGGGGCATTCCCTCAGAGGCCTGGCGCTGGTGGCATCAGGACTTCTTGACTGAAGCCTTCCTTGCTAGAAGGACGTTCCTCAGATCCATCTTCCCCTTGTCAGACTTAGACCTTGAGCGTTTCCCCAACCCCCAATTTTTTTGCGGGAGGCTTGAGAGGCAACGCTCTGCTTTTGCTGTGCCCGTTGTGAGGAGCTGGTTTCCGGCTAAGACCTTAGAGCGGCGAGAGAGATCCTGCTGGAATGCCGCCACCTGCTTTTTGGCCTCCTAAAACCTCTCAACAACTGAGTTGACGGGGTCGACGGAGACCAGGAGGTGAAAGCAGGGCACCCATCAAAAAGGACATGTCCTTTTTATTTTAGATTCAACCACAGGTGCCTCTCCGAAGCTACCAGGGCTGCCATAGGCCGACCTTGCTTGGTAGCCCAAAGGTCTGTAGCCCGACGCAGTTCTCGAATTGTATCAGGATTAACTCCCTCTCCCTCATCCAGGTCTTTTAGCAGGTCTGCCTGGTATGCCTGCAGTATACCCATTGTATGCAGGCATGCACCGGCCTGTCGTATAAGCCGAAGTTGTTCTAAATGGCTTGGAGGGACGATGCTGTGTCAGGGGAGAGATAATGCGCAAGCGTCTACTCCACCTTAGACATTGCACCATAACCATAGTCTCTCAACCCCAGGATATTAAAATAATTCGAAACCTGAGGACCATACTCGCGAGAGGAAGTGTGGAGATCGTGAAAAGAATGGAAGGCCCCGACGTAGAGGTTGTGCATTAGCCTCAGTAACACTTTACAATAAGGTCTCAATTGTTAACATTAGTTGATGCATTAGCTAACATTAACTAAAAATGAGCCATATAATTTTTTTAAGCATTTGTTAATCTTTGTTAGTAAAAATCTAAGTGTTCATTGTGTGTTCATGTTAGTTCACAGTGCTTTAACAAATGTTTGCAAATACAATTTAAAAGAAAAATGTATTTGTAAATGTTGAAATTACCACCGATTAATAAATTATGCAAAAGTATTGTTCATTTTTTGTTCATGTTAATTTACATGCACTAAACATTATTAACCGTATTGTAAAGTGTTGCACATACTTTAAAGGCAGTACAATAAATACTAGTCAAGTCAAGTCAAGTCAAGTTTATTTGTATAGCGCTTTTCACAATACAGATTGTATCAAAGCAGCTTCACAGTATTAAATTAAAATAATACAACAAAGTTTGTTTCAAGAGGAATTTATTGATTGATAAAATTAAATTAAATATCCCCAAAATATCCCCAACTGAGCAAGCCAAAGGCAACAGTGGCAAGGAACCGAAAAACTTCATCAAGTGACCTAATGGTGTCCTAAAACTCCATCAGGTGACCTAATGGAGAAAAAAAAAAAAAACCTTGGGAGAACCCAGGCTCAGTCAGGGGCCAGTTCTCCTCTGGCATTTATGAGCTAGAGGCCGGATTGTAGTTTGAACTGTAGGATTATATGAATGCCTGGCTGAAGAGATGCGACTTTAATCTAGTTTTAAACTGGGAGAGCGAGTCTGAGCAACGAACAGTATCAGGAAGACTATTCCAGAGTTTTGGAGCCAAATGTGAGAATGCTCTCCCTCCTTTGGTGGTTCTGGATATCCTAGGTATGACCAAAAGCCTTGAATTTAGTGATCTTAAAGAGCGCGATGGATTATAGGGTGATAAAAGATCCGTTAAATAGACTGGAGCTAAGCCGTTTAGGGCTTTATAAGTCAGTAGCAATACCTTATAATTAATACGGAACTTTATAGGTAACCAATGCAGTGATGATAAAATCGGTGTTATATGATCATATTTTCTTGATCTAGTAAGAACTCTAGCGGCGGCATTTTGGACTAACTGTAGCTTGTTTATTGAGGATGCAGGACAACCAGCTAGTAAAGCATTACAGTAATCCAGTCCCGAGGTCATGAATGCATGAACTAACTTTTCTGCATCAGAAACTGATAGCATATTACGTAGCTTAGCAATGTTTCTAAGGTGGAAAAATGCTGTTTTTGTAACATATGAAATATGATTTTCAAAAGAAAGGTTGCAATCGAGTATAACACCCAGGTCTTTTACTGTAGAGGATAAAGTAACAGGACATCCTATGATGTTAAAGTTGTATTGTGCGAGGTTTTGTGGGCGGTTTTTTGAACCGATAAGTATTACCTCTGTCTTGTCTGGATTTAATAAAAGAAAATTACGGGTCATCCAATCTTTTATATCTTTAACACACTCTGTCAATTTGGAAAATTTTGCGTTTTCATCCGGCCGTGATGAAATATATATTTGAGTGTCATCAGCATAACAATGGAAACTAATTCCATGTTTCCTTATAATATTTCCAAGTGGCATCATATATATTGAAAATAACAGAGGGCCTAATACAGATCCCTGCGGCACTCCATAGTTTACTGGAGTTATGATCGATTTTTCTCCATTTAAATAGACAAAATGGTTGCGGTCAGATAGGTATGATTTGAACCAGCTTAATGCTTGTCCTTGAACACCAGTATAATTTTGTAGTCGATCTAAGAGTAATGTATGATCTATAGTATCGAACGCAGCACTAAGATCAAGTAAAACTAGTATTGAGATACAGCCTTGGTCAGAAGCTAAAAGTAAATCATTTGTGATTTTAACAAGCGCAGTTTCAGTGCTATGATGCGGTCTGAATCCAGACTGAAACTTTTCATAGATATCATTTTGTTGCAAGAAAGAGCCCAGTTGAGCGGACACCACTTTTTCTAATATTTTAGACATAAATGGAAGATTTGAAATGGGTCTATAATTTGCTAGATTATTATGATCTAATTGTGGTTTCTTAATGAGAGGTTTTATAACTGCCAGTTTAAATGTTCTTGGAACATGACCTAAAGATAAAGACGAGTTAATAATATTGAGGAGAGGATCTTCCACTACAGGTAACACTTCTTTCAGTAGTTTAGTTGGTATAGGATCTAATAAACATGTTGTTGTTTTAGATGAAGTGATAAGTTTATTTAACTCTTTTTGTTCTATAGTTGTAAAGCACTGTAATTGTTCTTTCGGGGTGATAATTGAAGCTGAATTATAAGGCGCGATTGAAGATTGAACGTTTACAATTGTGGTTCTGATGCTTTCTATTTTCTCAGTGAAGAAGTTCATGAAATCATTACTACTGAACTGTAACGGGATATTTTGTTCGGGTGACGTCTGTTTATTTGTTAGTCTAGCCACGGTGTTAAATAAAAACCTTGGATTATTTTTGTTGTTTTCTATTAGTTTGCGGAGGTGCTCAGCCCTGGCCGCTTTTAGGGCCTTTTTATAACGTGACATACTGTCTTTCCACGTGATTCTAAAGACCTCTAAATTAGTTTGTTTCCATTTACGCTCTAAAATACGCGTTTCTCTCTTTAAAACATGCGTAGTATTGTTATACCATGGTGCTTTATTTTTCTCTCAAATACTACTGTGATGTAAAAATGTAACAAATTAAATAATTTTTTTACTCGTTATACTGACTTATAAAATGTACTTATTGAATGTAGAAAAATCATATTTGTTTTCTTTAAGCAAAATGTCAGTCTTAAATTATTAATTATACTCTTTTGATTTTGGGTTGAAATATGAAGTGTGGCTTTGTGAGATTAACCCTTTAACCTACACATTTGAATTGACAGATTTTAGACAACATCATAATTACATTTTTCTGATTTTTCTGAATCACTGGCAGTCTTCTGCCTCTATGAATCAAGATATGCATCCACTTCACTTTAAAGTTATAACGATGTAAAAATCTCATACAGTTGACTGCCCACACAAAATGCATGTAATTTGCACATCCATGCTCACATCTATATTGTTTCTCAATGAATAGCCAAGACCAGATGTGACAAATGTGTTTCTAACTGTATAATACATAAGTGATTCCAGCTGTTCACGCTTTAGTTGTGCCCCCGCTTCCATCTCCCCAATACGTCCAAACAAACCCCTCCGTCTCACAAAGCTGTGAAATGTCACAGGATGTACAGTATCTATTGGAGAGCATTTCTGCACTTATTTATCATTCCTGCCATTATTTATCTCTGAAACATTTTCCATCTGCAGTGACAAAGACTGTGACAAGACAATTTAATGCCTCACAGAGGACTGTGAACCTTTGATGAACTTGTGTTTTGAGTAGCCTATTTGAATTGCTCGGCTGCTAAATGCATGAGTGAAACTGAATCTTGTAAAAAGGAATGAATGAGAATACATTGGCCTCAGTGATATCAATCCGTGGCTATTAAGAATGTTGGACGTGAACCAGGTTACCTCATTATAACACTGTGTGCAACAACACCATATGTCTGAAAGCTTGAGACCACAATAAAATGCATAAATGGCATGATCAAGATCCAACTCTGACATATAGTTTTTGTTTGGCACAGATGATATTTATTTTCAATGTACTGAAATGTCATTGTGGTATAGCAATGGAGCTGAATTTATATGCCCGCAGGGAAAATGATACAATATTTAAGTACAGCAGTAATCACGCGGTCAGGGAATGTATGTGGGCAGCCTCAACACATTTGTTTTTCCTAGTTGGGGATTTCTTTTGTTTTTAATGCTGAACTGTTTCATTACAACATTATTTAGAATGTTTATTAAGCTTTTTGCACTATTTCCTATTGGGGGCTGTTGTTCTCATAATGCGGGCGACTGCTTATGGTATTATACATTTAGTAAAACTTTACTAAGGTCCCATTAGTTAACATTAGTTAATGCATTAACTGACATTAAGTAATAGCTATACATTTGTTACAGTATTTAGCGTTAGATAGCTGCACATTGACAACAGATACAATTTTTGAATTTGAAATAATGTATTAGTAAATGTTGCAATTAATATTAACTAACATTAATAAATGACGTATATTGTTCATAAAAATTGCTAACAATAACAACTTTAACCCTAAAATACACTTTAGAAGTGAAATAAGTTGTATATTTGAACCATTTTCTTTCAGCTGTCATCCCCAAAAAGATTGCTCTGCAGGCAGTATCAGCAATTTTATACACAAAGTAGCCTATAGTTATCTTATCAGCAATTTTATCCACAAAGTATAGCTATCTTCACAAATAAGTACAGTAGTGGTATCATGTGATGGAATTCAGATGATAATATCACGCTTAAACATAAAAGTTACAAAAGGGGGGGTTTGCTGGAATGCCATTGAAGAACCATTTTGGGTTTCTCACATAACCTTTCAATGAACAGTTCTTAAAATAACCAGTGATTTCTAGTGATAAGCAGATTTTAGTAATCAGAGGAACCGTTGATAACACTTTATTTTACAGTGTCCTTGTTATTTTACAGTGTCCTGTAGTTACTGTAGTAATAGCTTTAAATCATGCATACTTACAGTACATGCAACTAACCCTAACCCTAAACCAAACCCTAATCCTAATAGTGCATGCAGTTAATTATTATTACTCAGTACTTAAATGTATAATTACACTGTTACACGGACACCTTAAAAAATGTGTAACCAAACTGTTTTCCACTATAAAGAACCTCCTGTGCATTGTACAGATTGCATGGATGTAAAGGGTTCTTCACGGAACCATCAATTCCAATAAAGAAACTTGCATGGAACTACTGTAAATGAGTACAGTACTGCATTCAAGGACCATAATATTTATAGGGTACTTATATTACCTATATGAGTTATATATGCTCATATTTTTTCTCTCATAGTTTAACCACTGATATTATCCACTAAATTTAACCCCCAAAGCTTTTATATTTCCATTAAAGCATCATTTAGTATGTTTATAAGCCATTTTCCTCATGAGGGCTGTTGAAGATGTGAATCACCCCACAGTGAAGGTGATTTCTGGTTTTATGGTCATTTGGGGTCATTTGGTGCTCACAATGTAAAGCCCAACCCACCCCCTACACACATACATTTGCTTTTATATGATGATGAGGACCTCCCTTTAGATAAAGCTAACTGTAAATTCTATAGCAACCCAAACTTTTGGCATTTGTAATGGAATGCTATTTAGTTCCTTTCTGAAGCTGTTCCACAAGAATTTTAAGTTCCTTTTCGAGAACGTTAACTTTGTATTGTGTAGCTATACGCAGTGAGAAAACTCCTTTTCTCAAGAATATTGAAGCCTTTAATTTAAAACGCAGCGCAGCTGCACAGCCAGCACAATGCAGAGCTGTCTAGCGTGCTGATTGGCTGGGCTGCGGGAACTGCACAAACCTATGTTGAAGCGGTGAGGAAGCGTGATCCTATCAGGGCGCTTCCCGCGTTGCTGCTGACTATATAAGCTGCCCATTTCGCCATAGGAATCGGATTTAATCTCCTTCAGCGATCGACACGTCTTCGCTGACTTCTCCTTGAAGCCTTCGCTGTCGACAAGCCCCAGCAGTGGAAAGAGCGACTCTGCTTTGCAGTGCAACGGACGGTGGCCTTCCTGCTTACAGCAACTAAAGACAGGGATTCGCTGGCCCACGACTGGCCCAGCCTCCCCCTTTGCACATTCCCCCCGGTCACGATACTCCCTCAGGTCATCGAGCGGATCAGGGAACACAAGTGTGCGATCCTACTGATTGCCCCCCTCTGGAAAAACCAGACATGGTTTCCAGAGTTGGCGCAGCTGATAGAGACAGCTCCATGGCCTGTACCGCTGAAGAAGGATCTCCTCACACAGGCGAACAGAACAATTTGGCTCCCTCGTCCCGACTTGTGGGCCCTTCATGTATCGCCCCTCAATGGCTATCCGGGAACCTCCTGGAAAAGGTCCTAAACACTATCACCGGTCAACTAGACACTTCTATGCTCTTAAATGGTCAGTGTTCACCGGCTGGTGTGCAGCTCGGGACCTTGACCCTTATTCATACTTTCCTTTCTGCAAGAGCTGAGGGACGCGGGCCGGACCCCCTCCACACTCAAAGTATATGGCGGCCATAGCAGCCTTCCATGCTCCTGTGGCCGGTCAGTCCTTGGGAAGGGACGAACTGGTCATGCGCTTCCTTAAAGGGGCCAGGAGGCTTAACCTGCCTCGACCCCCCGTATACCTGTCTGGGACCTATCCATGGTCCTCAGGGCCCTTAAGGGACCCCCTTTCGAGCCGATTCAGTCGGCTGACTTAAAGCCTCTCTCACTTAAGACCGCACTCCTGCTAGCACTAGCATCGGTCAAGCGAGTAGGCGACTTGCAAGCACTCTCTATGAACGCTTCTTGTCTCGAATTCAGGCCTAACGACTCCAAGGTCATCCTCAGGCCAAGACATGGTAATGTACCTAAGGTGCTCTCAACCCCGTTCAGAGCCCAGGTCATTTAGCTATCAGCGCTTCCCTCAATAGAAGACGATAGATAATTGAGTCTACTCTGCCCTGTTAGGGCTCTCAGAATTGATCTGGAGCATTCTGCCTCATTCAGACAGTCAGAACAGCTCTTTGTATGCTTCAGCTGCCAGACCAAACGGCTTCCGATCACGAAACAGAGATTATCAGGATGGATAGTGGACGCTATCTCTTTAGCCTATGCCTCAATGTCCCATAGGCGTCAGGGCTCATTCCACAAGGGGCATGGCCTCTTCATGGGCTTGGTCCAATGGTGTTCCAATTGAAGACATTTGTGCGTCGGCCGGCTGGTCTTCGCCGTCCACATTTGTAAGATTTTATAACTTGGAAGTGCCAGCACTGTAGGCATGAGTGCTTGCTATCTGAGAGGCCTTGGCCCCTGAAGGTGCCTCAGGCCACACAGCCCCAGGTGATAGTTCAGAGTGAAGTCGTCAGCCAATAGCACAGCGTTTTAAAATGGGTTTCTACTGCATATAAAGCTATGCAATACGAAGTGAACATTCTCGAAAGGGAACGTACTCGGTTACTAACGTAACCTCGGTTCCCTGAGAGTAGGGAATGAGTATTGCGTAGCCAGCCGTGCTATTAAGCTGCACTTCAGGTCTGTCGCTTCATTTGATTTAATCTGATTCCTATGGCGAAATAGTCAGCTTATATAGTCAGCAGCCATGCCCATTGTGGCGCGCGCAACACAAGAAGCGTCCTGATAGGATTGCGCTTCCTCACCGCTTCGCCATAGGTTCGTGCAGTCCCGCAGCAAATCAAAATTCTCGAGAAAAGGAGTTTTCCCACTGCGTATAGCTACGCAATACTCGTTCCCTACTCTCAGGGAACCAAGGTTATGTTAGTAACCGAGTACGTTTTACTTACTATATCTTGCTTTGTTCAACTTATTTTGATTTTAGAAACAAACAGGCATTGTGACATTATCCATTCAGTTTATTTCTCAAATGAGTGATTCTATAATTGGAGATATTTTACATTTCAAAAAGTTAAGGGAAAAAAAACTGTTCACTAACAGAAATGCTTCAATCTTAATAATTATTATTTTATTTTTTTTATTTTTTTTACATAAAACGTTTTCCCTATAGTATTGTTTGTCAACTGTCAATTCTGTTACATGTCAACATTGTTACTCTACCTTGATAACAGAGTTTGACGGTAACAGAATTGACAATTTTTAACTTTTTACCCAAAAACTCCATTTGCTAGCACAAATGCTAAGAGCACATGGCTCATGATTAAGATACTTTTAAACAACCCACTGTATTTCTTTTAATATTGTGGTAACAAATTTGACGTTTCACAAAATAACTCGTGTAAGACCTTTATAGATTAAAATATTTTCTCAGAGAGAGCACACATACCTTCCAGTGCTTCAGATCTTATCAGTAAGGGAAAGTGGCATCATTTCCATATCTTATGGGAGATAATTGCTCCAATTTAAAGGCAAAGTATGGTATGGTAACAGAATTGACGCAAGATTTAGACACACATTTGTATAAGATAAAAGTTATTTATAAACAATTTAATGTGGTAGAATTAGGAACATTACTATTTAGGGCTTTTATAAATAAAATAACTGAAATATTACCAAAAGAAAAGTAAAATAAAATATTTTGATTACACAATGATACACGATGGGGAAAAATGCACTGATTAATTCGGACAACAAGAAATCATGGATTTTCAAATAAGACACTTTTTACAGAAAATATTATATTGTTATGGTATTTAACGTCTTGTGATCCATGACAATGAGTATTAATACAATAATTTAAAATATAACCATTTGAAAAGAGCAGGAAAAAAATAATGACTTTGTACACAAAATGTACCTGCAATTATAATCACCCATATACACTCTGTAAAAATGCCATTATTTTATTCTAACATCATTTGTTGCATCCATTTAACACGTCACATGGTTTTCTATTTTGTAATTTCTTTACATTTTCAAAGTTTTAACTTCGTTTTATTAATCTATAACTAATTTCAAAGTGGTCAAAAAGTGCTCTAACACTAGCACTCTAACACTTAAAAAATAAGAGCAAATTTTCACTTTTAGTGTGCTGTTTAAAAAAAAATATATATATATTATTTTACAGTGGGCGCAGCGTGACTCTGGGTGTGAAATAGGGCGGTGCAGGGGGGCATTATTTGAGCTCGTGTTTGAGGACTGCAGGAGGGTGGAGGGCTGCTCAAACACAGCTGGACTTGTTCAGTCACACACGCTCCTGTCACCCTGTCCGGGGAACTTCGAGGGCACCATCACACTCAGCTCGTTCTTGAGGGACTAATCAACACGTGTATTGCTACTGTTTTCCAATTGAAATGACTTTACATGTTTGAGAAATGTTTTATTAGCTACTGACCCAAGGACTTCTCGGACTCACCGCGTGCTGACCAGCAGCAGAGCTAAACAAAACTTCGCAAACTTGCTCGTCCACGCTGTCCCTGAGGACTTCACCGAAGCGACGATGGAGCATTATCGGTGCTTTTGCGTGTTCGTTTTGGTGCTGATGTCCTGTGTTCATTATTCCCTGAGCATGGAGAGGAACAAGGATATTCCAACAGGTAAGCGAGCCCGTTATATTTGGGAGCGCGCTGTGCTGTGACACTGAATGCGACACAACTAGAATTAGAACTAGAATTAAGCTTCCTCTAAACGTCTTTAAAAACGATGATCTGAACAATATGGTAACTCTAATTACCAATGACAACCTTAAATCATTACCATCTGATCAATAGATTATGCCCCTTTAAAGATAGTCACATGGTGAAGTTGTCACAAGGGAACATTTTAAGTCACCCAATGTGTGTGTGTGTGTGTGTGTGTGTGTGTGTGGTCCTGGTAAATCGTACGTTATATTGGGACAAAATGTTTCCTCAAAGATGGCAATTTCCAAAATCCTTGACCTTGTGGGAACCTTTTTTGGTACCCATGAGCAAAAACAGCTTATAAATCATACTAAGTGATGTAAAAAAAAATAAAAATAAAAAATAGCCTATATATATATATATATATATATATATATATATATATATATATATATATATTATGCAGAAAGCTAAGGATATAATATACAGTTTGTACAGTATTAAAAAAAAAAAAAAAATCAATGGAATGTCCCCATAAAACAGGAAAACCTAACATGAGGGGTTCCTCATATATCCCACATATGTGACAATATTCCCCAATAAGGCTGCCATTTCTTGTAGCCAAGATTTTAATGTTTGTGCCTATACAGAAAATTATTTTCAAAAATAACTCACCATGAGAAATAATCCCTGGAGAAAAAAAAAAAAGTCTGAAAACTAGCCTCTGTCTCCACTACAGAACACCTTGCTTCTTGCTGGGACGTGAGGGATGTCAGGTAGACCTTTTTTTTCACACATTCGTGTTGTGAGGGAATGTGTGTGTGTGAGAGATATAACACTATGCTGTTCAAACTACAAGGCTGAGAGTGTAGTTGTCTAGTGCAATAACTACACTGTTATAAAATTGCAAAGCACACTGTTAATACACACAATAATGAGTCAAGCATTTCTTTGAAGCACAAACAAGTTTTTTAATTACTTTCTGGATTCCATTAGGTTGTACAGTAATTTGTTTGCTATAGTAAAACATTAACAGCATAAAAACCTGATTAAATAATTAAAACGTCTCTATGTTTTGGACACAGTTGCCTGTGCACTTTTTAGTTACTTGTACAGGAATATAAAGTCTCTCTGTTGAGTTTCAACAAGCCTAGTCAGAGGGAAAAATATGACCCATACAGTTTTCATTCATTTTGACGTTTATCATTTCCATGCAACAGAAATGTGTCAATATTTAAACTTGACTGTCCTAGAGCTTCATTTATAGTGCTTGCACAAGGCGATAAGCCTAACGCATCTATCAAAGCGCTTAAGAGCGCAATTTATTGCTTAAATAAATGTCAAACATTTTAGAAAACAACCCTGTGTGCTTGTCACAGGTGGTTGCAGGAAGACAGAAGAAGATGAAGGTTTAATGGTGACCAAACTAAGACAGCAGAACAGGCAGCAACACACACTATTTACAACAGAGATCAGACAAAGATTGACTGAACAAACGGAACTTAAATGCAAACACAGATGACAATGATTAACAAAACACAGGTGATACAGATAATGATGATTGACTAAACACAGGTGATACAGCTGAAGTGATAATGACAGTGAAGATGACACATGACATGATGAGGCAGACAAGTCCAAATGAAAACAAACTAAACCTAACACCACTGTGACAGTGCTCTGGATCATCTAATTAAATGCTCTTAATTGGGCCTGTAGACTTAAGTCAATTAGGTTTTATTAATGCAGTTATAGGCAATGAAAATGACATGTAGGTCAAGTTCTGGACAAATGTACTGTCAGATACAACTTTATTGCAAGCTTTACTAAATAACATCACATCTAAAAAGCATCTTTCTAGAAAGGTCACTAGGTAAAACTTTCCAAGAACAAATACCCCAACGTGCAGCCATATGTCACATTCGCGTATTGTACGACTGTGATTTCACAGTTTAATGGAGGGCAAAGGTGTGAATATTTCATGTGAATATGTGTAGGCTATCTGCTGAGAACGTCTGTAACATCTGCCGTTTAGTATAACACAACTAAAGTACTGTTTTGAAGGAGTCAATCTTCTGTTTCACATTTGAAGCCTTTGTAAGGCGTTTCTGTACAAGTCAATGAGCCTCGTCACCCGCCAAAAGTGCTGTTTCCATATCATTTGTCATTGCGAAAAATGTGCTTTCCCCCACTCTTTTCATTTTCTAGCAAAATAAATCTACTGCCAGTTCACATATTTATTTAATTTATTTCCTTTTATTACTCCAACTTCGACCTTTTGGTCTTTCCATTTAAATTAAATTCCTTGATAATCAATCAAATAGCCCTGCTTACAAAAACCTGTCTTAGATTGTTTGCTGGTCTTAGCTTGTTTAAGATTGTCTCCCAGTCTGATTTGCTAAAAAGAGCCCAAATCTCTTTCAAATCAGCCAACAGACCAGGCCAAGACCATGAACCAAGTTTAGGCTGGTCTAAGAGGGGACGGAGACAGCTCTCTTGACTTATCAAATGTGTTTGTACCTGTTTAGGCTCCTCTATTTGGTTGAATAGTGGATGATATTTCATATTAACTATTATATATATATATATATATATACTTTTACTTCCATAATCAGAAACATGAGTGAAACCAGAAAAAGTGTAGGGTGGGACTTGGTTTTATCCATCAGAAAGGATTGTTAGAAGTCACATGGAAGCCAGATAGTTGAAGGGGAGGGGCTGAAAAAGAAGAGGGCTTGATGACATTAGCAATTGATTTTGTCAAATATTTTTGATTTTGTGACATGCACAGATGAATCACACAAAATAAGACCATTGACATGCATTACAAAAAATTTACATTTTGACCATGTTGATTTTAAACTGTACCACGTTTCGTAAGCTGTCGGTTAAACCACTGCACTGACACATACCGATCTCAAGAAATCCGGCTGTAAATTTCCAAAGTTAAGGTGCACAGCAGATTAAAATCTAAATTGGTCTCTTAATTGCCCCCGATTTGAGTTTTTTTCCGTACCTTTGCACACAGTAATTAAGCTACAGTCATTAACAGTTACTGGTATGTAGATGACGCATGCTATCCTAAATGCAGGGGAAGATATAGAAAGAAAAATACATGGCTTATGTAGCAGAAGGGGAGTGAACGGCACAGGAAATCTCTAGTGTTTGCGGCATGACATCACCCCAGTCTGAAAACCCATCCGTCTGCCTGCGTAGCCCAGAAACGTCATCTCTACACAGATGCCTGTGGGTGAACTATCACCTTCTGTGAGTTTTCAATGTCCACCCACGTTTATCCCTCTGTGAACCCTTCAAAATGAAATACTGCCCTGTGAGTTGAACTGCAGTGTGAGATTTACAACTTCCGAGTCCCAGTAAAAGAGAACATATATAGTATATGCTAGTCTATAGTGTTGACTGCTGGACCTGGCAGTACAAGCCTGTAATTGGTCTTGTGCAACATGGTGTCAGTCAACCACACTCTTGATTAAAGAAGTATGGTTTTGTAAAAGCAGTTTAGATGGATGTCTGCTGTGTTTGACAAACCGTTAAATGACTGTCCGAGCCAAAAGACACATAAACAGAAATACAGTTTTATCGTCAAATTTTAACTTTGTGCCACAACCTTGTGGCCTCTAGTCTCGGTTTTTACTTTTTCTCTGATCAAGGTTTGCAGGCAGCTGCTCAGATTTGGCAGAAATTACCATTTATCTTCCTATGACTTTTATTTGATGAACTATGAGCTCTGAGGGACACTTCAGCATGTCTGTTCCCCTAGACAACACATAATACATCAGCCTTCAGGAGCATAAAGTGACTATTACAGTAAAATACATTACTATATTGTAAATATTTCAACAAGAGTTTTATTCTTTACACAATAACTCTCCAAAAAAAAAAAAAATGCAACACTTTTACCTTTAGGGGTACAACAGGAAATTGTCCATTATTTATGCATTGATGTTCATAGTAGTACCTTAGGGTACATATTTCTGCTCTAAGGTACTAAAATGCACATTTTAGGAGTAGATAAGGTACAACGTTTTCCTTTTAAGGGTACTGCCCCAGTGAAAAGCTGCTATACCCCTAAAGTTGCAATTTTTGGACATTTTCTCTGACAGTGCACGGACTGTGTACAGTTCATCTGGCCAATAACCATTTTTCTAAGGTGAAAACACACAGAATGTTCTTCGGTGGGGTTTATTTTATTCTGGTTACTAGAGCAGGCTTGTTGCCTCCTTCAATGGAAGTCTGTGGGATTTTACCATTAAAAATCACTTTATCCATTAAATCGTAATTAAAAGCATGCACACCCAGGGTCAGTCTGTGGCATAGGCGAAATAGGCAAATGCTAGGGGTGCCGCCCATCCATAGGGGTGCCCACGCTGAAGCTGGTAGGTGTGTTCGACTTGAAACGGCGCTGAGCAGACCAATCGGTGTATGACATCAAAGTACTGCGGGAGCTTTTTCGAAATCATACAGAGCCGTCTGCTTTCTAATCACTCTTGCGATAATTTGATGTCATACACCAGTCGGTCTGCACAGTGCCGCTTCAAGTCGAACACACATACTACAAACTTCAATTACCTGATTGTGACAGATGGCCACACTCACTTGATAAATTAGCATTAGCCTGCCATAGATACCAAGAAGCCCTCTGGTTCCTAGGGAAGAAGAAGAGAAGAGGAAGAAAAAGAGAGATAAAGACAGGGGTAATGTGATGTATTGAATGAACATTTTATCTAATTGCATAGTAGTCAGACGATGATGTTGGTTCTTTTGAAAAAGCTGGCTAGAGTGAACGTTAGTTGTTTTTACCTTAAAATAGCAACATTTTATGTAAAATTGTATCACCCAATGGTCACATATACTCACCAGGTACAATCTTGCCTAGGGCAGCAACTTGGTCAGGGCTGGTAATATGCACCTAATATGTGCTTTTTTATAAGTACTAATAAACAGCCTATATACATGCTAATTAGCAACTAGTTAATAGTGAGAATTGGACCCTAAACTAAAGTGTTACCAGAAAAAGAAATGCTAGGTTTCTTTTCATTAATTTTGAACAGACAGTAGTGCAAATTACACTTTGTTCCACTTTGAGGCATTTAGTCCCCTCTGAGGTAGTTGGTACAGTACAATATCCTTTAGTGTATTAAGCACTAAGCAGTAAACCGAATGTACTCGTGTGTAGCCCCTCCAGCTCTAAGCAGGACTCGAACCCAGCCCCATCCACATGGGAGACAGGCGCTCTAACAAGGAGGCTAAAGACTATAGTCTCTAGAGCACTTCTTGAGATTAGGGTAGTGAGGTTTACATGCATGCATACATACATACGTCTGTTACACTCACTACTCTAAACCTCACTCCCATCCGGGTCATGGCACCACCTGTAGCCCCTCCAGTTTGAACCGCCCACTCTAAGCGGTACTCGAACCTGGGTCTGCATGGGAGGCGGGCGCTCTAACAAGGAGGCTAAAGTTCGGGACGAATACATGTACCCACATGTTGGATCATGGGTTTTTTTTTACGTAGAAAGCGTTAGGAATGGTTTAGTCCAAAAGTTGAGAAAAGCAGGACTTTATGCAAAATGAGGAGCTGGACGACAGCTAGTTGCAGTGAGGTGCAGGTAGTGACGTCTGTCTTGGTTTACAACTATATTTTTCAAATGCAGTTTGGATGCTGTCAATGTGACTAGACTAGTTGGGTTAACAGAAGTGTATCAAACTGTTTAAATAGATTGATTGAATTTTGAGCAGCACTGAACAGACATCTACAGAAAAGGCCAAAGTATACTTCATTTATGACAGTTTTGAAGACTAAGTGTATGCTTACAGTGGAACTCTAAGAATTAGCAGTGATGCTTGCCTTCGTAGTTCATATCCTTATCCAACTCTTATAACTGTGTGCGGTCTTCAATCTCTAGGTTATGAGGGTTTCCAGAATCAAACAGAAGCTGTTCCTCTGTTTGGCTTGTTTAAATGCTCTGGCCAACAGCAACTCCATGGCAACGCTTAACTTAGCTCAGCACAGGAAGTGATCACAGTAATTACGAGCTTTAGGTCACGGCAGGCGCAAATTTGGTGATGTTAACCAAATATCCTCCTCCTCTTTCTCTGTTCTTCATATTTGTGATTGTTTTTCCAGCCAAGGAAAAAATAAATAAAGAGTTACTGGTAAGTTAAAGCCCCAACCGAAATATTGTGGGCAAGCCCATGTTAAACCAGATGCTGCTGATGTCATGCAATGTTCCATTCTAGAGGCAATTACAGCTGCTTTGGAAGGGGTGCATTTGAAGCACAACCCCATCTGCCAGTGTACTACAAGATTCTCGGGTTATAGACACGGGGGCATGTTTAAACAATCAAGGAAATTTCCAGGCCCCAAGAGAGAAAGTTTTTCTATATAAGTTGCGAACAGCTGAAATAATGTCTGTCTACAATCACCCCACCACCAGTTTCCCCTAGTTTGTTTTGCACCCAGCCTTCAAATTTGGTTTCTGGTCCCTAAGTGATAACACATTTGGCAGTCACCTGGCTATAGACAGAGATTTAGAGCATTTTGGAAAATCAGCATGTCTGTGTTTATAGATAAGTATCTCGTTGTTGAGTCACAGCTACCTGTGGTTACATTCAAATTCTTCCGATCCGATTACGTTTTTTTCTTGCAGTGTAATGAGGCGTAAGTCTGACCTCTAGACATTTGTGTGCATATATGTTCTGGCAGTTTATTCTGGTGATTTTGGTTGAGTTTGAACTAACATGCTCATGTTAAGCGGGCAGAACATGGTGCTCCCTACATCAGTTCGGAAGTGTTGGTCTGTTGGAGAAACATAGTGACATACTTACGCTGAATGAATAAATGAATGGGTGTTGTGGTAAAGTCTGGCTGTTGAGGGATCAGACTGCCTAATGAGGTCAGTTATATGACTCAGTAGTGTTTCTATGTTTCCCAGAACTGCCTGAAGTGAGATCACCTCTGTTAGCCTCCATTTTATTTGCTGCTGTAACACAGTGTTCTTATTAAAACTGGCTTCATGTATAGAAATAGATTTAGCTGATGTTAATAATTATAAGAATTTTATAGCAGAAATAAGTTCTGAGCAAAAATACAAAAAATAAAATTACTTTTTCAATTTCATTCTTTACAAAATGATTTCATCCTGTTGCTTTAGGAGACCAATAGGTTTAACAATACTGCATTTGTAGCTTCTGATCAGTGTGCAACCAGTGTTATTTTATTCTATATTTTTTGTTAATATTTTGAATTAGATTTAATTTTTTCTATTTTCTATAAAGTTTTAGTAATTTTGATTCAAATTATAATATATGCTTTTTATAAATTTGATTTTTGCACACAATTTTTTTCAGACCAATGCGCCAAAAGTGCAAATATTATTGGTTGTCCAGTTTTCTTCACATTGTGACGGAATAGAGATAAGAACAACTATATATGAAAAAAATATTATGTCGCATTGATGGCATGCGAATGGTTGTGTTGCTTTGAATAGTTGCAATCAGACTGCAGAATTATTGCAGTTGATGGGCTGAAAAACTTTATCTTTTATGATAACATTTTCATTTACTTTTACAAAACCCCATTTATAGTGCAACAATTGTAAGGACTCAGTACTCAGTCCAGTCCTACATTGTCTTAGTTGGGATACAGTCGACTACTGTTCTTTTAGAATTCCAAATCCTCAACTCTTGAGCCCACCATTATTGCACCCTCTTGAGAAGAATAATGTTGACTTTGGAGTGCAAGTAAATATTAGTATTAATTTATAAAATAGGCTGAAGCCTTGTCCTAGACTAAAATGCATGTTTTAACTGAAAGCAACTTGCACTTGCATATCTTAAAATATGTCAATGCCATTGTTTTGTCTCAAGATGCACACCAGTATTGTTGTTTTTTTCTACTGCACATTTATAAAAGCTACTTAAATATCCTATTTGAACTAAGGCCTAATCCTGGCTTAATCTAAGCTCTGTCTGTGAAACCAGGCCATTAACTTTTAATAAAAATAAATAAATAAACACACACACAAATATAATAGCAATATAAAGTCCTATTCTACAATTTTACTCTACTATTTTTTTTAATGAAGGCTTGTTCAAATTAACTTTCATTTAGGTATAAAAACTTTTAATTGACACATTTCTGCTTTGTATTTCTGAATAGTGATATGCATTTTCTTCTACATCATTTGCATCATTATTCATTTGCTTTTAGAATAAGGCCCGTAAAATATGGCCAAATTCGCCAAAACTCTGCTCCGATAGCGTGCACCACCTCACCATCATTCATGGCATCAGTAATTGTGAAAGGATGGAGAAGAGCACCATTACCAGAATTAATGCAGATGCACTGTGTAGTCAAGAACTTTCAGAATTTTAAAGAGCCCATTCATGTGCCTGGAATGATAATGCACAGTTCCAGATAAATCTGCGTTATCTTTCACAATAACACCATGCAAGTACAATTCATTCTTAGTTCATTCCCCCATATGATTTACCCACCTGATGTATGTCGAGCCACCAGAGAGCTGACCGAAAAAGTGTGAAAGGCCATGTTATTGTAGACTGAGAGCTTACTTAAACATATACCCGTCTCCAGAGCCTCAAGCATTACTTGGAAGATAAGCTGAGAGGGCCACAGAGAAAACATAGTGTGTTCTCTAGTTTCCAGTCATTTTGTTGAGAAATGCTTACTTTAAGGGGCATTATTTTGCTTTATCTTGGACTCTGACTCTCCCACTGAGACTTAATTGTTCTTTGTGGTAGAAGTTCTGAGCGTATTACGGTGCCCTTCCAGTGCATTGTGAAAGTTTACACAGACAGCCCTGGACTGTGTGAGCAGGAAAACTTTTAAAGCACCACACTGAGAAATGAAACAGCTAGCCTGTCTCAAGCAGCATTCCTCTGAACCTCAGCAGTTCACACTGATCTGTCAAACACTGTCTCCTCAAGTCAGCCCAGACTATGTACTACATTCAAAATAGCCATCTTTTAAAAGCCCACACAGCTTTTTCCGCAAATTTTTTTTTTGCTCTAAAAACAGTGTTCCTACATCAAGGAGCGGAAAATGAAATTCTTTGGAGTGTTGGACAGTGACCTCTCTGTCTGCACTGAATGTCTGCCTGCACTACATTACGCACTATCTGTGGACTCCATTAACAGACATTATTGCCCCTACAAGGTGCACACTCCCATATGATTATTCTGGTTTTGCTATTCTTACAGTTTTAGATGTAGGCTAAATGAATCATGGGAAATACATATCGATCGAGTGCATTATTGCAGCTGCTTTAAGTGATTACACTATGTGGTGGCTAGGATTCTGTCTTTGAGAAGATACTTTAGAACCACTAAGCACATCTTCATCTTCCCATGAAGCTCCATATGGCAGACATGTCAAGATTAATATCACATCATAATTCATTATTTACCAAAAGTGGCTTTTGAGAAAGAAATAAGAGAAACAGCATATCTTATCATCTCATAAGTTAGAAATCACATTTAGTTGAGCGGAAAATTATTTTAATAAGCCTCACTATTACTATTGCTTATACTTGTTTTTTCAAAAGCTAAGCTTAGGGTTAGTCCTTTGTCTATTAAAGTGATGTAGGGAGCACAGCTCACACAGAAATCAAATTTTTTGAACCAGGCAGCTTTCTGTTGGTCACTGCAGCGCTTGAACACACCAAAAGGACTAAAGGCAACTGTCAACTAGCACTCGTTCGCTAAGCTGAACAGCCAATCAGAGTTCTATTTCTCACCAACAGCCTGACGCCGATTCAATATGCTGAATCGCACACCCCAAAAAACAAAACAAAGACATCTGACTAGTGCCAGCGTTTCGGAAAACACCAAAAAAAACCAAGCAGACAGACACTAAAAAACATCCAGATGTTGCCCGACAGCTGACCATCGGCTTGGTGTGGCCCTGCCTTTATGAAAAATCTGTAACAAATGTACGTCACGCAGTTAATTCCCTGTTGAAATTACTTGATTTCGATCATGCAAATTCGCTGAACAACGGTTAATGTGAAACACCTTAAGTATTAAATGTAGGTGCATAACTCTTCTCAAACTGTCACAACCAATACCTCAAATCATTTGATTAATGATGCTATTGCTTTTCTAATTGATCAAACTTTCAGTTTTTGCCTGGGCAGTAAGCAACCATCCAGAACAACCTAGCAACAACTAAGAAACATCCTGTCAATCACCCACACTGTAAAAAGTGATTAGTTGACTTAAAAAAAGGAAACCCATTGCCTTAAAATTATTAAGTAAATAAATGTCATGCGTAATTGAAGTTATGTGTGAAAACATTTAATTAATAATTTTAAGGCAACGGGTTTCCTCACTTTTTTAAGTTAAGTCAACTGATCCCTTTTTCACTGAAGAACCTAGCAACCACCTAGCACAGGAATGAACAACTTTGGTCCTGGAAGGCCACTGTCCTGCAGAGTTTAGCTCCAACCCTAATCAAACGCACCAGAACAAATGAATCAGCATCTTCAAGATTACTAGAAAGCTACAGGCAGGTGAGTTTTATCATTATTGGAGCAAAATTCTGCAGGACAGTGGCCTTCCAGGACAAACGTTGCCCATCCTTGACCTTACAGTACCCAATCAACCACCTAGAACCCTCATTGTAATTGTCATTGTAAAATCAATTACTCTAAACACCTTAAGAACAGCAATAGAAATGATACAAGACAGAAGACAAATCTTCCTGTGAAATCTTGTATTTGAGCTGAGTGGAATGTTTAAGTCACCTGTTTATCTTCATATCATTGCAGACGGTGCTGTTCGACCATTACAGCACAAGTTGTGCGTCATCACATACTTGTTGTGTGTACTGTATATTTATAGGCATGGCAACTGATTGTCTTTAAGTTTGGTGAGCTGGGCTTGTGATCCAGCCCTCAATCTATCTTGCATGGCAAGCAGAAAGACAGTGGCTAGTGCACGTGTTGTCGGGTACTGCAGTCATTTATTTATTGATGTTGTCTTAAAAGGATCAGGGGAAGGTTAGGTCACTTGTGGGTCAAAGCAATTGGTGTTTATTTGTTGGCCTTAGGAGAAGACTACAGACAATGTAACAATCCACCCCCGATTGCCCACCCTCATCTGTTATGTAAATGTTTTGAGACATGCTGGGAAATAGCCTCCAAATTATTTTCTGGTGTAACTTTTCAGATCTACATAGCCAGAATGAAATAGAGTCATATATATACCGTGCTGTGATTGATTATACACAGAAATGGATTATTGTGAAAATGTATTTTAAGTACAAGGAGAAAACATTGAAAGATGCATGCCGGAACAGTCCCAGTGGTGTAATAAATTCTATATTGGCAAAGCATGAAGTATACGTGGATGAAAAACGTTGGCGTATTCTGAAAATAATGACATTTAGATGTCGATTCCAAACAAGATACATAGCTCAGTATATCTTGGTTAAACAAGCAATCATTGATTTATCCATGATTTACAAGTCCCACATGAAAATGTTATTTTTCTGTGGTTGCTCTCTCAAAGCTCTAAAGATTTTTAAGATCTCTAAGATCTTAGACAAAACTGATACTTCACTGCAATATAACCGAGATAATTCTCATAAAATCCCAGAAGAGAAATCAAAATAGAGACAAAGGAGACATTTGCTGGGATACAGTAAGAATATGTATGGGGCTATACAATGAATGTGGCCATAATAGCTAAGGTTATTTTATCTTGGAAGAATTTGATATGAAATGTAGGCTATGAGTTCATATTGAGATTTTGATAGAGGACTTGGCATATTGGCAAATCTAAGCATATCTTTTATGAACCTGAGGAGATGCTGAAGCCCTCTAAAACCTCAAATGCACGTCACCATTTGGTCACTATTTGTATTTAATTTGTTGCTGTCTTGGAGAAACAACTGAGATAAAGAGATTTTTTTTTTTTCTTGCTCATGGGAGTGTACAATGATTAAAGACCCTTCAGATTTTCTTTAACATGACCCATGTTTAAGGCTGACGTAACCAATGAACAAAAACAGCTGTCCAGACAATCTCATTGTATAGAATTCCCCAGCTGTTACTTTAAACTCAAGCTGCTCTTAGAAAGGGCTTTCTCAGACAATGAAGCTCAATGAGACCTGGACGTTTATAGGATGCTGTGTGCATATGGCGTGACCATCATTACTCTAGTGGCCTTACGTTGGATATAACATTACCGTCTAAGCATCCAGATTAAACATTTACTGCATCTAATAGAACAGCATATAGCTTATGTATGTGAGAGGAACCAGGCCTTTCAGTGTGGAACTTAGAAAGGAATCAGAGGGAATAGTTCAGTTCAAACAAAAAAAGCAATGAAGCTTGTTTTGTGACGGTCTCCAGGGCTTTCAGCCTTTTCTTGAGAAGTCCCTAGCAATTGTATTGTGTTCTTCAGAATATTTTGGCTCTTTTCTTATACATTGACTTATACTTTATTTATGCTTCCATGGAAGCTGTGCTCTAACTTCTGAGTTCTGACTGTGGAGGAAATTCAGTGGAATTTTCTCTCATTGGCTTTAATATGGTAAAATCTGCTGAAAGTATCACACCCTAATCTACAGCTGAAACAAATAGTCTAATAGATCTAATAGACCTGTAGAGAGCTACATGTTGTCATTTCCATTAATTTCAATGGCAGTTACTCGGATGGTACACGATCTGCTGGAAATATGTGACCTGGAGGATGCCATCTTTTCTCCGTTTTGGATCAATTGAGCCATAAAGCCATGTGACTGATCATATTGCCAGCATATGTCAATTTAATGGTGATAAGAGCTAAGAGCCCTAGAATGGACGCCCAAAAGCAACAGTGACTAGGGAAAAACTCTCTAAGACGTCATCAGAGAAGGAATACATAGGAATGTATAAAACATAGTAAATGTTACATTTCCATGCTTTGCTCAGCACATATGGAGTACTAACACTATTCTGAAATTGCACAGTTGAGCCATTTTACGAGGTGAGAAATCCTGTTGCTCCTGCCATAACTTTTATTTTATTGCTGAATGTATAATAATGTGACCCATTCCAAAATGAATGAGGCACAGGCACTGACCAGTTGTGACTTCTCATTCAACTTGATTTTCACCAGAGATACACTGAACACAATTATAAATGCAACACTTTTGTTTTTGCCCCCATTTTTCATGAGCTGAACTCAAAGATCTAAGACTTTTTCTATGTACACAAAAGGCCTATTTCTCTCAAATATTATTCACAAATCTGTCTAAATCTGTGTTAGTCAGCACTTCTCCTTTACCGAGATAATCCATCCACCTCACAGGTGTGGCATATCAAGATGCTGATTAGACAGCATGATTATTGCACAGGTGTGCCTTAGGCTGGCCACAATAAAAGGCCACTCTAAAACGTGCAGTTTTATCACACAGCACAATGCCACAGATGTGGCAGACTGGGTATTTAGAAACCCACCCATTTAGATGTTCAGTGTGTTTATAAACCCACCAACGTAGTTCCTACTATAGAGAAAGCATTTTAAATGCAGTTTTTCTTAGTGGTCAAAAAGTGAAAGTGACTTGTGAAGACACTATATGGTAACCCAAATAGTTTCTTCTAATCCAGTTAATTCAACAAAGACAAGTATTGTGCCACCTTTGCTCATGGGCAGTACAGTATACCTGTTTTTTAAGCCAATCACCTGAACCGCAAATACCATGTGACAAAACACTCTAATGTATCTGGATATGACTTTTAAGTGTAAATAAAAAGCACTGAAGCAGTTTTCCAAAGGCCACACAATCATGCACAAGAACAATTGAGGTTGTATTCTATACATGCTTGTCATTTGTTTGAATCAGTACAGTTGTAAAACCTACACTGTGTTACAGAGTTACAGCTGACGTACACATATCCTGTTCCTTACTCTTAAGTTTGCTTAAGATTTCTCTGGGGCTGTTTTCCAAACCAAGAGATGACGGACGATTGAAGTTACCCAGCCCTTCACACCCCAGTCTGGAATTTATTTTCCCACAGTGCTCTACTAGAGGGTCTGTACCTGCTCACTGGCACGTCCAGAGGAAATGTAGTGGGTGCTTAAGAAACTTAAGACCCTCTTCTGCAGCTAACCATCAGCACCACTGTTACCACCATCCGATGTAACACTTGTACACATTATGGAACACGTCCTGCCAAAACTATTTCAAATCATGGTGATTTTTACTTTACTCTGCATTTATCCTCACAGGAGGAGGGGATGAACTTTGGGAATCAGTCTTGCGAGTGTTGACATAGGTTTGAGGTTCGGTTGTAGTTTGGTTTGGAGTAACAAGATACCCTCTACTTCATACTGTAGGCAAAAAGCAACATATATTGGTAAGGAGTCACTTTAGTGAATGGCAGGCTTTTGGAAAACCTCATCAATCCTAAATAAAATCCTAAAGGTTTTCAAGGAATATAGCCCTGGAACCTCTTTATTTCTAACTTTTTTTCTTGATTATCTTTTGTCAGAAAAACTGCTTGTACTTACTGTTGCAACGGAGGATACGGATGGCTTCCACCGTTTCATGCAGTCAGCAAACTACTTCAACTTCAATGTGAAGGTAAGATTAATTTCACACTTCATTTATGTCACAAAAAAAAAAAAAAAAAAAAAAAAAACACACACCAGGCCCCAGTGCGAGACCACTGCTTCTCACCTGGGTGCTTAATTTTTAAACTCGTTCACAACATGCAGGTAGATGGAGGTGTGATGGTAGTATGTTGACTGAGCTGCTGTTTGAACTGACACATGCTGAATGCAGGTGCTGGGGATGGGAGAGGAGTGGAAAGGAGGGGATGTCGGTCGGTCCATTGGTGGAGGTCAAAAGGTTCGACTGCTGAAGGAAGCCATGGAGTCTCTGGCTGACCAAGAGGACTTGGTGGTCTTGTTTGTGGACAGGTAGGTGTGCTTGTCAATTGTCTGAAAAAAAGAAAAAGAAAAAAAAAGACAGTTGGATGATCTTTATCTGGCTATGGGGCTGGTTTCTTTTAGTAGTTTGATGGGTTTGTACAGGTTTTGAGAACTTTTCAGATGGTCTGGCTATCAGGCTATACACTTTATATTGATAGTCCACTTTAGACATTTTACTAACTATAAATGACCTTGTAACTAAGGTCAACTACCAGTCATTAGAGTATTAGTAGACTGATGGTCCCCCAACAGACATTCTACTCAATATAGGTAACTTTGCAAGTGCATGTCAACTAATGCTGAGTTCACACTGCACGATTTTAGCCCCGATTCTCACTCACCAACAGGTTTTGAGAGATTGGCGAAAAATGCCCGAAATCATAGGCAAATCGTTGCTCGTTCACGCGAGTGACAATCACGCGGTGTGAATTATCAAAGACGCATGCTAAATATCTGGACCTGTCGGCGATTAAAAATCCTGCTGTGTGAATGTGTTCTGACTGAAAACTACATCGGTGATTACCTACAGCCAGTGAGCGAGCAAGATACAGGGCAGCGGGATGTTATAGAAAGCGATGCATAAGGATGTAGTGTAACGACGCCCAGTTCCAGAAATGCACTAATATTTTGTTGGTAGTACCAGTTTGCAACAATTATTAGTTAACACTAAGTTGTTAACACTTCGGAAAAAATAAGAATTCGTTGTTACACTACATCCTTATGCATCGTTTTCTGCCAGGACTTTTATGTGCTTTTCCCAAACCACTGAAGTGATGCCGACGCACGGGTTAGAAGTAGCATGAGCCGCCAGGCAAGTGTTATTTAAATAAACTCCTGATGTACTTACAAACTTTCCAATGCCTCGTTTTATGAGTACAGAACCTATTTGTACTACTGTAGAAGTTTGGTACCATTTTGGGCATTATTAGTGGGATAATTTAGGAGATACATCCTTGGATCCATTAGCGCCTGCACTAAGCCATCCGGCTGATTTCTCTAAATAAGCTCTAACTTTAATAATGTTCAACCAAGGGGAAAAAAGGCTTCTGGGGGGTGTTTGGCTCAAGGTCATGGTGCAAAGGACCCTAGGTTGATTTTACTCTGAACCATCCCTTTAAAGGGATACTTCACCGTTTTTTCATATTAAACTATGTTATTCCCTTAACTAAGACGAGTTGATACATACCTCTATCGTCTCAGTGCGTGCACTAAATCCCTCTGTCTTGCGGCGAAACTTTGTTAGCCCAGTTCATTTAATATGGGCCAAGCAGAGAAGATACCAAACACCTCCACGTTTTCCCTATTTAAATACAGTTACTCGCGAAGTGTAACTCGATCTAGGACGGTGACACAAAACAAAACGTTGCGCTTTTCTAAGCGTGTAAAATGGATAACTATTTTGTATGGCGGAATACCATAGCAAGTGCTTGTAAGCACTTCGACTTGGCGCAGTAATATCTTCACTAGAGGGAGCGGGGGCCGGTGAGAGGATTTTTCACGAGTGAAGATATTACTGCGCCAAGTCGAAGTGCTTACAAGCACTTGCTATGGTATTCCGCCATACAAAATAGTTATCCATTTTACACGCTTAGAAAAGCGCAACGTTTTGTTTTGTGTCACCGTCCTAGATCGAGTTACACTTCGCGAGTAACTGTATTTAAATAGGGAAAACGTGGAGGTGTTTGGTATCTTCTCTGCTTGGCCCATATTAAATGAACTGGGCTAACAAAGTTTCGCCGCAAGACAGAGGGATTTAGTGCACGCACTGAGACGATAGAGGTATGTATCAACTCGTCTTAGTTAAGGGAATAACATAGTTTAATATGAAAAAACGGTGAAGTATCCCTTTAACCTAACAGTCTACTAATATTCTCATGACATGTTAGTTAGTTGATATGTAGTTGCAAAGTTACTTATAGTTTGTAGAATGTCTAAAGTGGACTATCAAAAGTGCAACCAATGTTACATCGTGAACTATAACATTAACAACTTTAAAAGTTTGAGATGATTAGCAAAGATGTACTGCTGGTGTATTGTTAAGATACCACACTAAATCCTGGGTTATTTTATTTAAATTTGTTTACTAGTTAAAGACACGTCTAACCTTGGGTAAACAAAATATGAAATACAATTTTGAAAGTGGGTATAGCACCGCTTTAGACTCTACATTATGAAGCCTTTGATAAGCCTAACCTGCATTGCATGGCAACTATTAATACTGGGTAAAATATGAACAATCTGAAACATGAAGCAAGACAGCCCAAGATTAAGTGTTAGGGATTAATAAACTTTGTTAACAATTCATGTGTGAAAGGCCCATAAATGGAATCAGATTTACTAGACAGTAAAAATACTGGTCCACATACCAGAGACAGAAAAGCTTCCAATATTCATTTCTCTATGTGGGGACTAGCTGTGAATAGACTCTAATCTGCCATAAAATGCTTACTACTTACTTTGCCTCAATACTTACCATAATTATTTACTTAGTAATTACCTGTAATTTAAAGTAAATTACGCCCAGCAAAATATATAGTCTAGATAAAGGCAAAATAACTGGCTAAATGCATAGTAGTTTTTCATCAACTATAGCAAAATGTGTCATAAGTGTAAATGCATATCCATTTCAACCCACCTCAGTAAGAGAATTCTTATAGTATAATTTCCAGTTCAATGGGAAACATCAAGACTGCGTGACAGGAATTTGTTCAACAATTCTGTAGACCTACCTTTAAAACCAAGGCTCTTACAGAAATGGTGGCGGTTTGCTCAATTTATGCAAATCAACCATAATAAATTGCACATTATTTAACTTCATCGTTCAAGGGAAATTACAGCATGTCAATTTATAATGAAAGTGTGGCAAGTTTTTTTTTTTTTTTTTTTTTTTTTGCTGTGCAGGTCTGGGTGTGTTCTACAGAAATGTGAGTGATTATTATGATCACAAAGCAGTAAAAGATTAGTGTCTGAAGTTAACTTCACGCTTACCTGCCACATGCAGTGCCGTTTTATCAAGGGGTCATTTATATAAATCACCTCAAATCGAATCAAGTCCTTATTGTAGAACTCTCTGAACTCTGAAGCAGCTATTTATACACACCCATATATGGAATTACACATATTTCTAGGTCTCCTAAACAGCTCAGAGTTCAGAAAAGTTTAGAATAACATTCAGGGCCGCACGTTCGTGAATAGCTAGCATTGTGTATAAGCTAAACATTTAGGAAAGTAGCTAGCAAATCAGAGTTCTGGGATCCTCTGAAATATATTTTACAGTATTATTTCCTTTACAGGTGTAGTTGAGACCATTTTGCCACATTAAAGCTGTGTCACATATTCCAGAGATGAATTTTAAGTCATGATAGAAAAAAGGGAAATGATTTGTGTGCACAGGTGTTCCCCAGACGAGAGGAAACCATGGTGCCTCCCTCACAGTTTACTTCCTCTGATGACATTTATAGTTACTAACGTTACCAGGCATATTAATAGTGTCTGAAATAGAAGACCAAAATGCCTAAGAAATGCCCTCCACTCCCTTCCACCAGTTCAGTGAAAATAGACACAGCATATTAAATTAACTGGACGTGGATTAGCAAACATAATTTGTGCTACTGCTTGATAATGTCTTAAATGTGAAAATCATTGATCCGTTGGGACGCTTGGTGAACATAACAATTTAATTATTTCCCCTCTTTAGTTATGACCTCATCTTTGCTGGTGGACCTGAGGAGATTCTCAGAAAGTTCCAGCAGACCAATCATAAGCTGGCGTTCGCTGCTGAGGGAATCATCTGGCCAGATTCTCGACTGGCAGAGAAGTATCCTTCTGTCCGGAGTGGGAAACGCTTTCTTAACTCTGGAGGTGTGTAAAAATGGGAATGGCAAATATATATAGGATGTGAAAATAGGAAAGTTGCTTTATGAAGCAAAATAATTACTCATTACTCAAAATAGTTACTCATAGTGGTTTATCAGATGAGCCCAAAGCCATTGTATTATTGAGATTCCTCAAGAATTCCTCAATTACTGAGATTTCTGTTCAGTTCAATTGGATTTCTACAGCTCTTATATTCTATCAAAACAGCATGATGGCATTTACATGTGCTATTTTATACTGATTATGCTAAATAACCAAATAAAGGTCATGCAAAGTAATGCAAATGCCTTAATCAATATTATTTTTTAAGGGAACGGCATAAACACATGGAAACCACACATGCAAGCTAGAAACATTTCTGTTAACTTGAATATAGTGTTTCAGACATAATTCTTGGTATCACAATGAGAAATCTGCTGCATTTACATGATCTTTTTAAATTCATAAATGTGCTTGAGTTTCTCACCAATTTTGGTATAAATAAACAGACTTTTGTATATAACTGGTCAAAATCCGATTGGCACACATTTTTGGCTGTTACCCTAATTTCTGCATCTAGTAACTTATTCATTGTGTACACATCTTATATTTTTATGTCAAAACCTGACCGATGTTCTTGTTGTGTTATAGATATTCACTTTCACTAATCAGCATTTTGTAAACACTTTTTGCATTTTGCAAATGTAAGGACTAAAACAAACCATTCAAGTATATGAACAAACGTTTTTAGCTTTCATGCATCATCCAACATGTGTCAAACACACTGTTACCACAAGGGGTGCTATAAAGACCAGTGCGAAATAGGTTTTGTTTCAGCAACAGATAAAGACAACTTTGCTCAGAAAGTTAGTTAAACGGTTGACATGTACTGTTTATAACAGGCTACCTGAATCTGGTTTAAGAGCACATGCACATTAAGACTGTGCACAATTGATTTGTACAACTGTTTAGTCTGTAAATGTGCTATTGGTTCTTCACAGCTTGTAATACCTTATGGTTTACATTCTTCAACATCCCATGTTATTTATACACATGTTTGCATGTTTTGCTTGTGTGTTTGGGAGGTCAGTCTTCAAGAATTCAACTCAGGCAGCACATCACTGGAAGACTTTATGCACATGAGGTCATGGCCAGCTGCCATTCAGCCGTATCATCACAGTGCAGTTTGCCCCGGACGCTTCTGTGTGGGTTTGTTTGGTCTGGTAGGATTTAGAACAATGCAAGGAGGGTGATTATAGAGAGCGAAGTACAAACAGTGGAACTTTTTTATCTGTATAATATGATAGAGAAAGTGTTTTCTGTGTAAACTGCCAAGCGGCCACTCACCCTGTGGAATTTCCTGAGGGCCACCAGGCATAGTGGACTATTCATCCAGGGGTCTTCATGAATGGTGCATTCATTTGAGTGTGTGTACGTGTGCATCCATCCATCTTTCTCAGATTGTCCATTGAAGAACAGTAACGTCAGCCCCTCTGTACTCAAAAAACCCTGTGGTCATTGCTCGTCTGAACTTTGTAGTCCTGATTCTTTCTATTTTCATCTGGTCAATTACTGCTTTGACTGCAGTGGTCACTTCGTCTTGTGTAGTGTCCTGTCAGGGCGTTGAGCCTGTGTCATTAACAGGACAAGTTTGTTTGTGTTGGACTTCCTGGTTGATTGCCTGTACATCCAAAATTGAAGGTTGGTTTTATCCCTTCAGCTGCTCCGTAGATTGCGGTGACTACTGTTTTGTTTCAGTTGGACCAGAAATGTCATGTTGATCAGTGCGTTTGTGGAAATAAGAAAGACTGCATTGCACAGCTTGTCTCTTTCTGATCATCCCTTATGTTGCCCAAATTTAAGCTTCTTGAAGGTAGAGTTGATTTGATCTGTGGGAAAAAAAACATTCTGGATTCTAAATTAAAACCACATGTCATGATGCATTACATCTGGCTTCAGCTATTGCTTTCGAACCTGGGCATTATGTCAAGGGTTTTACTTTTATTGCACTGTAATAAAACAAGATTCATGTCACCACATCTGAGGTGACCGCCTTCAGACTAAGAATATCTGCTAATTTAGTGAATGAACTGACATGTAAATCATATTTGCTTGAAAACTTGCCTTGTTTATCGTCTTCTGGATTCTAGCGGATTGGTGATTCATTGAAAGATATCAAGTCTCAATTTCCAGTAAAATCTTTTGAGGTGTGATGGTACCTTCTTAACAGATTTGTACAGATTCCTACTAAAGCCACCGGAAACATCAATTTGATGTGTTTTAAATGGTTTTCAGATCAGCCTATTAATGTAGGCAATATAAAAAGGTTATTAGGAATTAAAAATGTCTAGGGCGGTTACTTAAAATAGTTCCTAATTCCTGTGGAATGATGGTATCTAAAACTGCACAGAGGCCAATATGAGAACCAAGCCCTACAATTTTCAACTGTGGTTAGAGCTTTAAGAAAATGATGAGAAATCCGTAAGCAGGTTACTATAGAAACACGGAGAGCCAGCACATATGCTGATTAGAGTCCTCCGTCCTGAGTAGATGTAGAAAGTCTGTGCCTTCTGAGGTTAGACATGGCCACACAACACTTGTTGCTTGTTGGTCAGATACTTCTGCCAGACTTCCCACTGTTTTGAGGGTTTGAGGAACCGCACCAGAATTGGGAGTGAGATTTAAGATTCTCAGAAAAGGCATAATTGAAATTGGAATTTTTGTATCCAGACATCCCATAATGTCAACGCTTTACACATATCTTTTACATTGTATACTTTCTTTTACAACACATACAGTCCATAAAACAACCAATGTGATGTCTTTCACAGGCTTTATTGGCTATGCTCCATACATACAGAAGATTATGAACCAGTGGGACCTTCATGATAACGATGATGATCAGCTATTCTACACGAAGATCTACGTGGATCCACTTCAGAGGGTCAGTGAAGAAACAAGCCTTAAGGCACAGACTGCGAGAACACAAATGTGCTTGTAACTTGACCACATGCACTTATAAAGTGCTTACAACCATATCATACAATTCAAAAGAAAACAAACTGGTAAAAATACTAAACTATAAACAGTTTACACAAGGACAAAGGTCACACCGTCACTTTTACACAAAGTCAAGTGTGTTCTCTTCTTTATTTTAGGAAAGGCTTAATTTGACCTTGGACCACAAGTGCGAGATTTTCCAGAATTTGAATGGAGCAGTGGGTGAGTCAATCCAAGATGCTATGTAAAACTTGCTATTAAACACAATTCGTTTTTTTTTTATATATTGCATCATACTGGTGAATAAAGGGTTGCCAACGTTTGATTTAGATTTTGCATCAAAACAATTTTGGTCTCAGTATTAGTTCATGGTAATCAAGTAATTAAGGCAAGCATCACTAAGGGTGCTTTCACACTGGGCACGCTTGCTGGGGTCCGGATCTGAGCTCGATTGTTCCCGGAGTCCCCCGTAGCGTTAGTCTGGTTTCAAACTCAACTTGATTCTATCGAACCCTGGTGCACTTGCGTTCATTTTACTGTACGTCATCACAAACGTGCAGGCTGCATGAAAGAAAACAGAACGCAGTCAATATATATATTTTTTTTTAAATTAATTTGGTGCTATTATGCGCAGCAGAGTAAACGACACTTGGGTTTACTGTATGTGTGTCGCATGAAGGTGGCTTTCTGCTGCTTTAGAGGAGATATCAGATAGCCATTCATTTGCCTCCCTGATTGCATTCGCTCTGCTCGATTACACTGCAGGCTCACTCTCGCTCGTATCCAAGGTAAACCATCAACACTATCATCCCTTACATGTGTTTTATTGAACTAAATTCATCGCCATCAGCTAAAATGTATGCGCAGGTTACTTTTCTTCCTCAAAAAGTGTGCTACCAAAATCCGTATTGCTTTCACATTCACGTGAATCGAGCCACAGTTGCAACCGAACTCAGACCACCTCCTTCAGGTAGTTTCAAGTTTGGTATCCCGGTGCGCACCCGGGTCCGCATGACAGATTTCATATTAGCAAGTTTTCATGCGAACCGTGCCCCGTTTCAAACTAAATTATGTTTTATTAACAAAATTCTGGAGCAACACATTCAAATTATCTATCCAATCATCACATCATTCCAATCATCACATCATTCCAATCATCACATCATTCCAATCATCACGTCATTCCAACCAGCTGTCAACAATCAGTAATCAACATGTCTACCCAATCAGCGGATGAGTGGAGGGCTATATACACAGTCGACTCACCTATGTTCCTCGACAATTTTCAGCATCCCTCCACCACCCCGTCTCCTCACACTCACCTGGTTACTTTCTTAACCAGAAATACGGGGGGAGTACTCTGGGAACTGGGTTCCAAATTCCGAGCTCGGAGCCCTCCCCCGGACAGCAAACCAAATACGCATAAACCTTTACTATGATCTGATTATTTGTAAGTGTGAACTTGTGAAACTGCCAGTGTGAAATCACCCACACCTTTTGTTCTACAGACACCTCAAAAAATGTGGCCAACTTGAGAAGAGGTGTACAATATCCAGTATCAGTGGCCAGACTTACAATTGTTGCCTGCTGGGCAATAAAACACTGAAATCCATGGACTTACTGAATGTAATAATTTTAATTTAGATGAGGTTCTCCTGAAGTTTGGAACGGACCGAGTGCGAGTGAGAAATACTGTCTACAACAGTCTTCCAGCGGTTATCCATGGAAATGTGAACACCAAGGTAAACGTCAATGAATAATACAAACAGTGCAGAAAGTAGACCTTGATCAAAATACCTGCAGTTTTCTGTTGTCTTAGTGTTATGTCTTCATGCACATATTCTAACAGATATTGAACACTTGATTCAATTGGCACTAGAAGTGTCATTCAAACTGTGTCACTCAAAGCAAATTAACTTCCAAAACAAAATGTCTTATTAATTGTCATGGATTATGTAGGTAAACCAAGTGTTTGCCAGTGGCAGAACTTACATATTTGCTTGTCTAAATTTGTCTGACCATTCAAGTTGCACCTTCTGCAGTTGCTTTCATTCATTTCATCTTCCTCGAAACTAATAATATTTTCCATTAAAAAACTACATGACTTATTTTCAAAGTGATGCCCCTGACTGTAATTGTGCAGTTAGTTAGTGACTAAATACTAGACAGTCCTTTGGCCGGAATATCACAGTCATTGCCCAACTCTCTCAGCCTAGCAGTAGAGTTTGACATTTTAGCAGGATGCCTTGGTGATAATGTAATCTCAAGCCCGTAGAGCTTTTCCATCTGCGTCTCAGTGACAGATTAAATAAACACAGCACTGTGTGGAGCCATCTTCTAATATCCAACCATCTGTGCTGTTTCTAATGAATAATCATCCATCCAGAGCTCACCCTTATGCTCTTTGATTCATTCAAGCTGCCCTGTGTCCGTCCCTGATGATCTCTCTGATCTCCAGTGTCTTAAACATGCCCTGGGGAATACAGATGTTCTCGTAAATACTAAAACAAGGTCCAATAAAAGTAACAAGGCTTAAGGATACACAGTAGTAGCTTACAACCAGAACATGAAGTCAGCGGCTTGGTTTATAGCCTTTTTTCATTTGGAACTAGTGAGAAATATCTTTTTTCTGTCAGTAATGTTTAAACAATTGACCTTTTGACCTAGATGCCATGACCTGTGTCTCCAAGGGGTTGTCTGTCTTAGCAGTCAACAATAAATGATAAATTATCTAAAACTATCTAACATGGGACAAGTAAGAAAGACTGCATCTGGATACCATCTGTAATGTAGTTGAGGCTGGATTGAATTGAAGATCCCCTCCTTACAATTACGTTCTAACTTCCTGTAATCGAAAACACCATGACAAGAGTGTGCAGTTGTCCTGCCAAAATCTGTATCCAGCAGTCAGTGAACAAATTAACAAGGAATATGGGCTTGTGTTCCAGCGAACAGAAACTCAAATCTTTGGCACATGGACAGTTTTAGATAGAAACATGTTATCATTGTATCTTGACAGATTCCCCTACTTCTAATGTTCATGACAGTAGTCTTCTGTGTCTGCGTTACAAATATACAGCAGTGATAAATGTTTGTCAGGGTAAATAATATTTGATCTGGGGTCCCATGGGCTTCACAGAGGGGTGGGTCCCTGGAAAATGCACGATTTTATCTCACCAATCAAAAATAAATATTTAAGGTTTACTCTTTCAGCTAAATTTGAGGCAACCTGTTTATGGTAACAAGTTAATTTCATTATCCTAAACTAAGATAAAGAGGCGTTTCCCAACAAGCCAACACACAAGAACGAGAACATTATTCCTTTCAACACAGTTAATCTGCTTGATCAATCACACTGTTTAAATACAAAATGACCACCAGATGTACATGTAAGTTTTCCCTCCCTGCGATGATGTCCTGTAAATTCCCAGCTGAGATACAAAACTCGTTCTTTAATGTGTGTTGTGTGATACATCTATAGCAACAGTCCAGCAATAATTATAGTTCTAGTTACAGTAGTTCATGACAATTTGACAGCAGGATTCATTTTTGGGTTTTTGTCCTAACCAAAATTGGATTTAACTACTACAGGCTAGGCTGGAATATGGGTGGACATTTCCTATTCTGGAGCTTAAATCATCAGGACCATGTAGAATAAATATTGTAAAAAAAAAAAAAAAAAAAAAAATATATATATATATATATATATATATATATATATATATATATATATATATATATATTAGATATTTTGAAATGTATTTTAAAATGAATAACTAAACTAAAATGATTTTTTATTTTATTTTTTTACAGATATACTTGAATTACTTAGCCAACTACATCCCCAATGTGTGGAACTATGAGCGAGGCTGTACCATCTGTGACCAAGACATGGTGGATTTGTCTCAGCTTAAAGTGAGTCATCCAATGAAAGCCACAGAGGCTGTTTTTGTTCCTTTTCCTCTCAGCACCAGAAAGTTATGTCCTAAAACTGCCATTTAAAACAATGAAACATTTCCAACACTATTAATATATGTTTGTATATATTAAGTGAATAGTTTATTTTTCTTTTTTTTTTTTTTACTTTGAGATAAGGTAAAAAAGTGAGGCATGGAAATTCTTTGTTGTTTCCAACAATAACATGCATCCTAAGCACCATATGTCCCTTTAAACACTTCTAAGAAGATTATAAATGCCCATGAGGAGCCAATTGAGGAAGAGGAAGTTGTACACTGCTGTGGTGCAGGAAATGGCTTTTGGTTTTAGAACGGTTTCACTTACTGGGGTGTTGCTGCCAACCAGACCTCTCTTTAGCGGGCAGCTCAATGTGGGGTTTTATCCACAGGGCAACTTACAGCGGTTGTCCTGATAATGTGTCGTAGGGTTCAGCTAAGGTTGGCGAAAAGGACTTTGAGTTCTATACATTAAGCTTGAGTTACTGATTCAGAAATAACTCATTTCTGCTTTAGTTCAGTGCAAACTGTGTTTAGTTTAGTTTTTGCCTGTGCAAAATTCACCACATCATTGGAGCTGAACTTTTTTGTTTATCAGCATTTCCTAACACACTGCTAATGTTTTTAGAACATTATCAAAGTCACAATGAAACGGAATCAGCAACAGATATTTCTTTTTGCATTGTGATGTACATTTGAGTAGTATCACTTTACAATGAGGTTCCATTTGTTAACATAAGCCAACTACATCAGTTTACATGAACTTACAATAAAAATAGCATGTATTAATCTTATTTATACATTATTAAAATCTAAAGTTGTATCTGTTAATATTATTTAATGGACCTTAGCTAACATCAACTAACAATTAACAGTTGTAAACAACATGACAACTAAAACAAATAGTAAATACTGTAACAAATGTATTTCTCATTGTTAATTAAAGGGATAGTTCGACATTTACTCACCCTCAAGTTGTTCCAAACCTGTATGAATTTCTTTCTTCTGTTGAACACAAAAGAAGATGCTTTGAAGAATATGGGTAACCAAACAGTTGTGGGGCACCATTGACTTCCATAGTATGGAAAAAGAAATACTATGGTAGTCGCTCTGAGGAGCTCAGTGAATTAAAGCATAGTACCGTGAACAGTGCGTATAGAGCTTCATGGAATGGGTTTCCATTGCTGAGCAGTTGCATCCAAGCCTTACATCACCAACTGCAATTCAAAGCGTCAGATGCAGTGGTGTAAAGCACACCACCACTTGACTCTAGAGCAATGGAGATGTGTTCTCTGGAGTGACGAATCACTCTTCTCTGTTTGGCAATCCGATGGACGAATCTGGGTTTGGTTTGCCAGGGGAACGGTACTTGCCTGACTGCATTGTGCCAAGTGTAAAGTTTGATGGAGGGGGGATTATGGTGTAGGGTTGTTTTTCTCTCTCTCAATGCTTCAGCATACCAAGACATTTTGGACAATTTCATGCTCCCAGCCTTGTGGGAACAGTTTGGGGATGGCCCCGTCCTGTACCAACATGACTGCGCACCAGTGCACAAAGCAAGGTTCATAAAGACATGGATGAGTGAGTTAGGTGTGGAGGAACTTGACTGTCCTGTACAGAGTCCAGACCTCAACCCAACAGAACACCCTTGGGATGAATTCGAGCGGAGACTGTGAGCCAGGCCTTCTCGTCCAACATCAGTGCCTGATCTCACAAATGCGCTTCTAGAAGAATGGTAAAAAAAATCCCATAAACACACTCATAAACCTTGTGGAAAGCCTTCCCAGAAGAGTTGAAGCTGTTTTAACTGCAAAGGGTGGGCAAACTCCATATTAACCTATGAATTAAGAATGGGATGTCATTAAATTTCATGTGCATGTAAAGGCAGACGTCCCAAAACTTTTGGCAATAAAGTGTATGTCTTGGACCGTCCGTCACACATTTTTAGAGCGGTTTATCATCCTCCAGGCAGAGATTATAAATCCAATCACTTGATGAACACACTTTTCCTTATTTTACCTAATCAGTCTGCATATGAGATGTTATCAATGCTGTATTGTGAGTTTAGTCACGACTGATGGCATTGTTAGGCTCAATGCGAAATGTAAATTAAAGTAAATTAAACAGCATTAAGGAATTGCTCAACCATATTTTTCTTAGTCTGTTAAGGGGAAAGGTATGTAAAGATATAAGATATACTTGGGCTGTACCTTGCATTAAAGCACGGGATGGCAAGAGCATTTTTCATTTCGGCCATTGACAGGTCAAGTGAAACAAACATGACTGGTCAAGTGAAACAAAAAGCCTAGTTTTAATCCATCAGATACATTTGATTTATTGCTAAAAAGCACTGGAAAGGCTGATGAGATGAGGCCCAGCCCAAAGTCTGTTGTTTGTCGTGGAAGTGGCCAGGTCGTACCACTCTCATTTGCTCAGTGGTTTTGGGCTGGTTGTTGAATAAGGGACGAGAGTTCAAATTCTCACATTGCTTATGCAGAGGTTGAAAGGGTCTTTTAAAGGAAACTGTCCTGGTCTAGACTCCGCAGAATGCCCCCGTGTGTCTCCTGTTTATTCCCTGCTCTGCTGTCGGTAACAATTTAAAGACATTTGGCTCGATTCTAGGACACTCCCTTCAGGAACCCAGAGCCAAGGTCGGAACTGGGAAATTACATGGTGCCACTCAGCTCCCGTTTCATCTAGTGAGCTGTGTAGACTGGTCAAGAACCACAAAAGTAGTGGTGACCGATCCATGTAACCTTAAGCTCAATGTCATGGGAAAGAAGCTTCTACTTTCTCGAAGACCTCCAGCAGCGCTTCTGTCTATGTGAGAAATAGGGCTGGATGGTATGATGGTACTGTATATTATTTTGCTATACCATATTAAGTGTGTAGGACAGGACAGCTTTTTTTTATTTACACATGAGAGAGGAACATAAAGACATGTGAAAATAGAGCGAAAACAAGCCAGGGTAAGGGAAATCTTATTTAGGGTTTATAGAATTCAACTAATACGGTCACAGGTGTGGTATAGGCTATTAGCTAGTTTGATTGTGGTTTATCCTTTCAGAATTAATAGTTGTTTTACTCTTTTGAGAATTTGGTTTTTCATTTAAGTGTTACATAATGTGATACTGTTTTTGCACTGATAGTAGACTGTTTTTTTATGAATAACCTCATCTTTTTTTGCATCTACGAAATAAAGAGACAAAATAATCAAATTAGATTAAGAATCTTTTGTTTTTCAAATATTTAATTCACTGGTTTATTAAAAAAATAAGCATTACCACATGGTTATTAAGTATGCCTCTGTGTGTTAGCCCTGTGATGGATTGGCTATCCAGCCTTCGGCCCAAGGAGAATGGTTGGAGGAACATGGTTATTAAAAAATAAACAATCTTTTGTTGAATTTTTCAGCAAAATATGTATGTTGCAATACACAATCACTGTGCAATAAAATGACTCCTGCTGTGATATTTTTTGGTTATACCGCCCACCCTTAGTGAAAACATTGTGAATAACTCAACTGCATGAACAAGTATTAATGTTTGACCAGACTTTTCTCTTTATCTAAACAGGAATTTCCACAAGTGACTGTTGGTGTATACATCGAGCAGCCAACTCCATTCCTGCCAGAGTTCCTCGGACGGATCTTAAATCTAGATTATCCCAAAGATAAACTGAATCTCTTTGTTCATAACAGTGTGAGTGTCTGGCTGACAAAACAATGAAAGGCATTTGACCTTTTGGATTTTAGAGTCTGTCTTTGACCGTTCTTGTTCCATGTCTTGTTCTTCAGGAGGTTTACCATGAGAAGCACATACAGAAGTTTTGGGAAGAGAACAAGGATGTATTCCGCAGTTTTAAGGTTGTTGGCCCAGAGGAGAGCTTAAGTCAAGGAGAAGCAAGGAACATGGGAATGTAAGCGTCCTCTTTAATTTAAGAGTGACTCTTGAAAATATGCAAATAACTAAGTAAATTACAATGCAAATCTGAGCAATTTAAGCTCTAACTCCTGATCAAAGATAAATACAAACCTTTGCCACATGTCAGCACACTTTCAGCTCCTTACAAATAAAAAACACAGGAACAACTTCCGACTTGCCACAAAGCAGTAAATCTGCCCCTCCTATAGCAATGTACCAACAAAACACAGAAGACACTCCTGTGAACCCTTCTATTTGCTCTCAGTTTAGCACTGCTGTCTCCAAGATTCCTTGCTCAGCTCCAGAACCCTTTCAATCTGCTTGTACATGATCACTTTCATATAGTGACCCCAAAAGCAATTAACACACCTCAATCGACTTCCCTGAGCCTTTTTCAGAATTACTTATAGCCAGCTGGTTCCAATGTAATTATTGCTGCTTGTTTAAGTGTCACTACTACTAATGTTCATATTCAGGAAACCCTGAAACTCAGATATTAAATTTCAGTTTGAGATTTGCACAGACAATCCCAATAACTAACATCCATTTTACTGAATTTATGAAGTCATATACCCTCAAATATGTTTTAGGACTACTCAGTGGGATGTGTAAATACATATGTTGATTATCTTAGCTGGTCCTGATGCTATTTTCTCTGCATGTCTGTGTTTGGCATTAGTGGCTGCTGTCATGGTGATATCACTCACGTTGTTTATCTTAATTAGTAGGTTCAAAAAATGCTGGTTTGCTTAAGACATCAGAGCAGACATTACATTTTTTTCGTTTCAGACACCTATTATTGTGCTTCAGAGCTGAACATAGAGGAATATATAAATAAATATTCACATTTGAACAGAATGATACTCAAATGAACATTACTAAAAGACACTTGGATTGTCCTTTGCTTAATGTAATTATCAACTTTCTAAAATACCTTGTACTGTGGGACAAAAGGGCTCATACAATTTGGTTTTGGATGAATATGTTTAGAAATTTTTGTGTTTATATTCAGATCTCTGACTTCTAACTTTCTCGCAGACTTGATATTGATATTTCTCGCAAATATGAGCAGTTTTCCAAAATTCTGAGAGAAAAAACTAAACTAAAAGACAGAAGACTTCAGCAAAATGTTCCATCTGCTATCAATTCAATCTTTCTTACTGAAATATCAAGTAAACATGTGACAGCACTAATGGATGTTGTGAAGCGGACCCGTGTGATCACAAATAAACCAGAGCAGATGCGGATGTGCCTTGTTATTGTACATGAAATATCAAAAACTGATTGATTTTGCAAGTTGATTTTGCACTACTGACAGAAATTATGAAATTTGTCACTATAACCTAGCCTGGCAAGCCAGACCTACATCAAGATGTTAGGTCTGGCAACTCACCATTGTCAGGGCTCAATCCGAGGGGTGGGATAAACGTCTGTCTTTCAAATTCGCTCCATGAAATAGGACAACGCTACAACCAACCAGGGGTGCGTTTCCCGAAAGCATCGTTAGCCAACTATGGTCGCAAGTTCCCTCGTTGCCAATAGAGTTCAATGGACAGTGCGATGAACTTGCGACCATAGTTGGCCAACGATGCTTTCGGGAAACGCACCCCAGAGCGTTTTCCCAACCGCGGAGCTAGTTGATAGATTAAACTTTTGCCGTATCTGGCCGGCAAAACTACGAACACATCTTTCTGTTTTAAGAATGACTTCAGTGCCGTTCTTTGTTTTTTTTCTCAAAGAAAAGCTTAACTCCAAGTCCTCCAGAGTCACGGACAAAGCCAATTCGAAAGACCGCTGTTCGCCTAGCCTGGTTAAAACCAGACCATTCTCAGTAGTAACTGGCAAAGCTCCATAGACAAATCATTTCCAAAGGGGCGTCACCAACGGACGTCGCTCAAATGCCTCTCGGCGCAATTGGATAGACCTAAAACTCCAAAAACCAATCAGAGCGATCGTCATGTGTAAAGCCATATGCTGCGTCCCAATTGGCCTATGTTACACTACGCCATAAAAGTATACTCCTTTTGTGAAGAAAATGTATTTACTTTTGAATGTGTAGCAAAAAAGTAAGCAACTTTTGGACATACTACTTCGTCATCTTTATCGGACGGATCTGTCGCGTGCATCCCGTCATGTAAACTGCCCTGTCAATCATCTTGTCACAGTTAAAATCCTCTATTAAATCTAATTTAATTTCCTACCGTTTCGGAGAGAAATGTAGTAGCATGTTAATCTGCCAGTGGGTCTTTCATGGAGACTGTCCTCATGTGTTTGCAATTTGAATATAATAATGCTGCATTTAATTAAAAGTTGGTGCGCTTCACGTCGCTCAAATGCCTCTGGGCACAATTGGATAGGCTAGACCTAAAACCAATCAGAGCGATCGTCATCGTGTAAAGCCCGCCTCAACGTTTCTGATTGGTGCCGCGATTTCCACGGCATGGAAATGGCCTTGAATGAGCTCTTTGCCAGACTACTTGCAGAGCAAATCTAAATTTGCCAGAAGTTGTCTGGGTTTTCCCAGGCTACTGTTCGCCAGCAGCAGCTCTTTTTTGTTTTCAAGTAGCAGGAAATTCACGCAGAACCGTCACAACTCTGTCGTCATTATGTTAAGCCCGCCCACCAACTCTATACACGATGTGATTGGCCTGACTAGAGTTTGGTTTTTCCAGCTCGAATGTCAACGGAGAGTTGCTAGACTACACTGGCTGCAAAATAAATGTCGCTGCCGCTAGGGTGCGTCTAGATTTCTAGGCTAACTATAACAATTTTTTTTAATCACAAATAGTGGTCAAATATTGAAACTACAGTCCTAAATCTTTCTAATGATACACAGTTTCAAGATGAACTCTTTCCCCACCATTGACGGAATTTTCCGTAATTTATGAGACAACGCTTCCCCGCCATTGACGGAATTTTCCGGCTCTCTGTGTTTCCACTGATATTTGGTAGACTTTGGTAGCTTTTACACATCTTAAAGAGTACAGAAGTATTTTAGTATTTAGAGTATTATTTATTTATTTATTTTTTTTTTGGGGGGGGGGAATAATTTTCGGTTAAAAGCAGATGCTCTGTTCTTACTTCTGAAATATTTTAAGTTCAGATATTCATACAAAAAATATTCTGAGGGCCATCTAATTTTGGTAAAAATTATCTAAAGCGCTGCCGGTTACTTTTTTTTTTTTTATGCTGATGGGGAAAAGAGTTCAATAAGAATTGTGATCTTTGCATGTAAAGAGGTTGAAAGAATCAACATTGCACAAAATGTTTCCAATATTAATAAGGACACACTCATTGTTTTTTTTTACAGGGATTTGTGCCGAAAGGATCTTTCTTGTGATTATTACTTCAGCATTGATGCAGATGTGATGCTCACTAACCGACAGACCCTGAAACTCCTCATCGAGCAAAACAGGTAGCTTCACTTTGATGCTAAGCATTTCAATACTCTGGAATCTTCCACAGTAACCGTTTTGTCTGAGGGAAAGGACTTGAATCCCTCAAGTGTTAAAACCACAGGAACATTACAGCCGACTGAATGCAAATCCCTTACGGTTTAAAAATAAGCATGGGTGGCTTCCTGTTTTCCCATGGCACATAGGAACAGTCTGCTCTATATCGCAGGAACTCTTAAAATGGCACTTGACTCTAACTAAAAAACAAGCCTGAACTCAGTCACATTTAACGTGACAACCTAAGCGCTCTTTCGCATGACTATAGAGGAAGCCCTTTTTGGATATTTTGAGAGGTCTTGGGAACTCTCTCAGCTGGCTTCTGGCTTGTGGAGTGAAATCGTAACTGGTGACCGTAGAAATGTGGAATTTTACTTGCTTGCTTTCACATCGTTGACCAACACTATAATTTCCACTAATGTGTTTTGAATGACATGTTTACCTCAGTAAAGTGATATTCTATATGCTTGTAGAGTTTAAGGTCACACTAGATGTGAAGGCTTGAATGTGTTACTTCAGGGTCACTCTCATGATTATAGAAACGATACCATATAACTGCTCTCGTGTTCCTGAATAAAAGGATGCACTCTTCACAATCTTACACAAGAACATGTTCTCACTTGAATCATCTTAACCACTTACTTGTGCTATGTTAAAGCAATATGCTTAGTGTCATCTTGCAAAAATTCAGTACATCAAATCTACACCTGTTTTGCGGTCATCTTTCAGCATCAGATTTTCTTGTAGGCCTTCTTAGTAAACCTACAGTATATTTCACATTTACGAGCTGATGCTGAATTTTGTGTCATTTATCTTTCTCCACCTCAGAAAAATAATTGGCCCTCTTGTCACCCGTCACGGAAAACTGTGGTCCAACTTTTGGGGAGCCCTGAGCCTAGATGGTTATTATGCAAGATCTGAGGACTACATTGACATCGTGCAAGGAAAGCGTGTGTGAGTGACTTGAGAGAATGTGATTCAGAAATTATTGAGATCTAAAATGTCAGTGTATATCATCTTATTAGACAATTAAGAAAATGCATAATTATCCTTCTCCGAATCAAAAAGAGGACTCTATTAAAACTGCTATTAAAAGATTGCTTTTTAGCATGCACATTTCTCACCAGACCACTTCTTTAACAAAGTCAATCTATTTTAATCTATCTATTAAAAATATGACTATTTAAAACCAAACATGGTTTCTATTCTCATTGGCCAATAAGTAATTTGCAATTTTTCAGTATCTTTGTGGGGACTCCATAGACATAATTATTTTTATACTGTAGAAACTGTATATTCTATATTTAAATTCTATTTACAAACTCACCACACACAATAATGGTCAATAACTGTAATTTGTTGAAAGCTAATCTTTTTCTGAAAAAGATGACACCTTGCACATTAAGATAGCACATTGTTTTAGAATTGTACAGTCAAAAAATATAAATATGTGAAAAACACCTATACTCCAGTCTTCAGTGTCACATGCCTCTTCAAAAACCACTGTAATATGCTGATTTTGTGCTCAAGAAACATTTGTCATTGTTGTCAATGTTGAAAACAGTTGTGCTGCTTAATATTTCTGTGGAATATATAGATCAAATCTTTTGTCTTTTCTTGTGTAAATAGTGGTTTGTGGAACATCCCCTTCATGGCCCACATCTACCTCATTAAGGGCCAGACTCTAAGGAATGAATTCAAAGAGAGGAATGTCTTTGTGTTGGAGAGACTGGACCCTGACATGGCCATGTGTAGGAATGCCAGAGACTTGGTATGACCGCTGGAACACAAAGTTGTACAATTATAATAAAAATGTAATCTAGATCAGCAACAATTATATAATTTATCTAATGATAGTCTGGATTTTCAAGTATTTAGGTATGCAATGTCAATTTAATATAATTTGTATCTGTGCCATTAATATAAAAAAATCATGCTAACTAAAAAAAAAATATATATTTAATATTGTATATAATATATAAAGGCCCGGTTTCACAGGCAGGGCTTAGACTAAGCCAGGATTAGGCCTAATTAGGACATTTAAATAGCTTTTATAAACGTGTATTAGAAAAATGTCCATCTTGTGACAAAACAATGGCACTGACATATTTGAAGAAATATCAGTATAAGTTGCGCTCATTTAAAACGCTCAAACATGCATTTCAGTCTCGGACTAGCTTAAACCTGGTCTGTGAAACTGGGGGTTAATGTTTAAGTTAAGCTCTATCAATAGCATAAATGACATGCTGTTTATTAATAAGAAATAAAACACACATTTAAAGTAATGCACTTACAATGGAAAACTGTTAAAATACATACCATTTCGAAAGTAGTCACAACATTTTTATGTGTTATCATGAGTGGTATAATTGATAACTAACTTTTCTGTGCAAAGTTATGGCCAATATTTTGAACCTTTAGAGTCCGTTATCACGGAAACATGCTACACACATAAATTATGTTTACATTACACTGTTTACTGCTTACAATTACTGTTTACTTACATTCAAACTCCACCCACATTAATTATGTTAGTAACATATAACTAGTTAATCCAGTGCTAAATCCAGTTCTAGAATACATTTCCCCATAAACTTCCATTGTACATTCATTACTGCTAATAAGATCTTTGTTTTTTACAAACTAAGGGATCAGTTCATTTTCTTTGGTAACTGACAGCATGTTACAGATTCTGTCGATATAATTTAAGTTGGACTAAAGGGGAATGTAGGAAGGTGGATAATAAAGCTTAACCTCTTAAACAGCCATTGTTCTGTATTAGTTTGCATATGACATTTTAGCCTGATTTCTCATTGCTTTTAAACATCTGCTGCACTTCTGTGACCAAGATGTAACTGGCAAGTATTCAAAGTATATCAATGTGCTGTTGTGAAGGCATGACCTCTCTGTCCGTTTATGGCAGCCTCTGTGATGCATTCAAAGTGTTCATCATCCTTTTCCTCTCTCCCTTTTTCACAAGTAACACGACATTGAACCAATGGGAATGTCTGGCTGTGTGTTTTTGCCTCTCCTTAAACATCCTACACCACTAATAACTAACTCTGCTGTTTTTCTAACTAAAATACTTCCTGTCTACTGCTTAGGGCACCCTAAGGCAGTGCACAGCTCTTTTCTAAACAGAAAATCAGCCAACTAAAACACAGGCACCTCAACTGTCCTAAAAGGGCATTCTTCCCTAATATGCAAATTTCTTAATCTCTCTCTGTTACTCAAATGGTTTATGTCTCATTATATAATTTACATGGTGCTTTTCCTTCGTTTTAGACAGTACACAGAGAAAGAGAATCTCCTTCTCCGGAAAGATTCCATATGCTCAGACCCCCAAAGGTTCCTCTTGTTTTGATCATTCTATTTTATATAATTTAAGATTCAAATGTTTTAAAGCAAGGCGTCACTTTTCCAAATGTTTAGAAAGTTATATTCCAGCCATACTAAAATACTAAATGAAGTAATAAATGCATATTTTTGGAAGTAAAAGGCCCACTAACATTTAATATTTGCTTGCTTGAGGTACATACAGTATATGTAATCTCAAGATCACAAGCATTGTTGTCAGATTACAGAACATGTAATCAAAAGGAAAGTGTAAACCAGATTTGAGATGAATTACTATGCATGTGGAAAAACCATAAACCCCCATTTTATGCTCAGTGTGGTTGTTTCATGTTTTTTTTCTATTCCATACATTTATGTGCATGTCCTAGTAGGCATTCAAACATTTGATTTAAACATAACTCTTGCACTGACAAGGGCGTTCAGCTAACCAGCGGAACCCTTTGGGAAATTGACGCCATTGTTTTGATAAGATACCTCTGCTTTTTGATGGGGTTAACCTGGACAAAGCACCAGATTTTATATATATACATATACACAGAACCATACAATTAAACACCCCTTCTGAGTTAAGTGGTGGAAAAGCCAATGAAGGACCTAATAGATATCCTGCATTATAGTTTTCCCTGCAGTGACCTCTATATCCAAGAGCAACCCTCTCCCAAGCACACAAATACCAATAACATGAAACTTACCCTCATAAGCTTCAAGACTTATCTCAGCCTAGGTACTTATGTAGTACTTATTACTTTTGTATTTTTGCATTGGATTCAATAATTATGCTAATATTTTTGAGATTGGTGCAAAATGATTTGGAAAAACCTAGACTGAGAGTAAGCCTGGATCTCCCCACATTTAGATGCAAGAAACCTTGTCCCTGCTTGTAGTATAGTAAACAGGAATGTTGATTCCTGGAGTTCCACTTTTCCCTGTGTTCCCGTTCCATTCCCTCTCAAAGCCGTTCCCAACATCTGTCCTCCATTTGTATTGATCACACATCATTTATAACAGATGATGATGCTTTTTTGTGATTTCTTTTATCATTGACTTTAAATTATTAGGGTTTTGTTTATTGCTCATTTTACATGTACAGTACATGTGTATTTTTTTTTTCTTTGAATTGTGAATGTTTAACTTTTTCCTTTATACATATAATTTGTAGTATCTAACTACTTTTCCTTTGTCCGCTGCAGGGAGTTTTCATGTATGTTACAAATCGTCAGGAGTTTGGAAGGCTTATTTCGACTGCCAACTATAACACATCCCATTATAACAATGACCTTTGGCAAATATTTGAAAACCCTCTGGTGAGTGACTACATAATTTGTGATTGAATGTTTTCTGTATACAAATTGTCTGTTACAAACCCAGAAGTTCTCATTTAGTGGTTAATTTGTATCAGTAATGAAGTGGAGTGATGACAGGGTAAACATAAGTCTGTGTTGACCTCCATCTCGGTTTTAGTCTGTCTGCTGAATGAATGCTGAGAAGCTTATCAATGTTTGCAATGCAGGTCAGTGAATGGCCCAAGTACTAATTCTCTTTCTTTTAAACAGGACTGGAGAGAGAAATACATCCATCCCAACTACTCTCGAATTTTTACTGACAACCTCTTGGAGCAGGTATTTATTAATTTAGTAGACGCTGTTCGGGTAGAGTGGGAAAGATCATTCCACCATGGATGTACATTGAAACTTAATATTCCGGAAAGAGACTTCATTCACTCTCTTATCGACCAGATTATCGGAAATATTTGCAGAAGTGGATAAAATTAGGAAGCCACAAATGCAGAACCAGTGGTTGTTCTATAGGAAAGCATCAGTACCTTGAACTTTGAGGGCAGCAACTGGCAATCACTGAAGCAAAGCAAGTAGTGTTTAGCACAGACTCTTTTGAAGACCAAATGAACCACATCTGCAGTTTAAGTGTCCATGCAAGAAGGCTGCTAGCTCAGCATTGCAATATTCCAGTCTAGAGGTGCACATTGTTTAGATAAGAACTAGATAAGACCTGATCTTCTTGATGAAGTACAGTGGGTTACAGACGTAGGCGAGTAAGAGCTGTGCATGTAAACCTCACTCCCTTAATCTCAAGAGGTGCTCTAGCGACTGACACTAGAGACTGAGGTCTTTAGCCTCCTTGTTAGAGCGCGCCCGCCTGCCATGCGGACTGGCCCGGGTTCGAACTGGAGGGGCACTAGTGTAAATCTGCATGTCTGGACAGCCTTTGCAATGGTGTGTGAAGCTAAACTGGTCATCAAACACTCCCTCCAAATTCTTGTCTGACCTGGATGTTGTTTTCTATAATGGGCCTAGCTGAACTATGATGCTGAAGACAAGAGGCTTTGTGTTTGTTAGGTTGAGCCGATATTTGGGCTGGCAAAGGCAAGAATGAGAATTAGAACTGTGTTTCTGGCATAGAAGTGTTAGGAAAATCCATGGCATTAATGATAAGTCTAAACAACTATGTGTATATTGAGAATAAGATAAGGCAAATCACCTAACCCAGAGTCCACTGTGGTTACTTGATGGCAACTTCTTCAAATACAGAGGAGATAGGATTCAAACCAGCAGTTTCCAAGATGCCCAGTTATGACAAAGTTTATGGCAGGATCTGGTGATTTACAGTGTCAAATATATCCAAGCTAGATTGAGTCCCAGCCTTTCTGTGTGGAGTTTGCATATTCTTCCCATGTTGGTTTGGGTTTCCTCTGGATTGTGGGGGAAACCGGAGCACCCAAAGACATGGGCTCAAACATTCCCACAACCCTATATAGCATGGCTGGGCAAGTCAGGCCCTCGAGGTCCACTGACCTGCAGAGTTTATTTCCAGCCTGGATCAAACTGACCTGCCTGTAGCATTAGATATCCTGAAAACCTTGATTAGCTTTTCCAGGTGTTTGATTAGAGTTGGAGCTAAACCCTGCAGGAAAGCTGATTTCAAGGGCCAGAGTTGCCCACCCTTGCCATACTGTATAGGAAATGCAGTTTAGAGAAATAATGGATTTGGAGGCCTTAAAGCAGAAAAATCACCCTCTACACTTTTGTAGCAATATTTTTTTCTAATTATAACGTTAGTCAAGCTTTGTGCACCAAAAATAATTGTAATTTAGATTTATAGAACAATTTTGATCATTTTCCACCTCTTTGATCCCTAAACTGGCTGTTTTTGCGACTACCTTTCAGACTTCTATCTGTAAGTTGCTTCTGTTATGATTGTCAGATAGATATGTAAATGTGAGCAGCCATATATTAATATGCTCATTGTTGATCTCATAATGATTATTCTGTTCTCATAAAGATTATTAAAGAATCAAAAATACAAAACTGGTGTGCACATCCCAAACACCCAGATTGGGCTCAGGTGCAGGACATCAAAGTAACATAAACAAAAAAAGAAAAGCGAAGTCCGCACACTGCAAGCTATTCCAGATAGATTTATTGAAAGCACAACGTTTCGACCATCAGGTCTTCATCAGGTCTTCATCAGGTACTTCATCATTGTACCTGATGAAGACATGATGGTCGAAACGTTGTGCTTTCAATAAATCTATCTGGAATAGCTTGCAGTGTGTGGACTTCACTTTTCTTTTTTTGCTCATAAAGATTATCCTCATGATTTAATCTGAAATCTGAATCTTTTTTATATTCTTTTCTTACATATATTTTTTTTATAAATGTGCTTGGTGGACTGGGCTGGGAGCTACAGTATCACAGTGAAATCCGGCTTTTCCGACCTGAAAATGATGCTCTCGTAAATCATGCAAATTATTATTTTTTTTTATTTTTATTTTTTGGGTCGCACGCAAAGCACGGTTCGGGTATTGGTTAACATAATGACCGCTCACCACTGTCAACGTTTTTTGTGCCTCTGATTCATGTCTTCATGTCACTCCGCAAGCTGTCCATTCATTTGTCACGATGGAACTTCATTCAAAGCAGAGCTCCACCAAAGAGCCTGCACTCGTTGCGGAAGGTTATCTAAAGTGTGCTAAGAATTTTGGACGTGTGGGGCGAACTATTTCTTTTCTTAGCTGAAGCCGACAACGGGACAAAATAAATGTAAGGAGAGACATAGAGTTCCTTTTTTCGTTTTGACAAGTATAATAAATTCTGTAGTCTACCCCTTACATGACCTGGCAAGTGACATTATTCTAAAACGCATACGCATAAAACTTTGGGGTTTGAACGCCGTATATTTTCCTGCTTTTTTGTCCTTTGCCAATCACATTCACTACATACTTAAAATACTTTTCATACTTTTTTTTACATAAAAAAAAAAAAAAAAAAAAAGAAGAAGATATTAAGCACCTGTTTATCTTTCTGCAGCCATGCCCAGATGTTTTCTGGTTCCCCGTGTTCTCAGAGAAAGCCTGCGATGAGCTGGTGGAGGAGATGGAAAAGTATGGATCATGGTCTGGTGGAAATCACCAGGTCAGATAAACCCGCCGGCCTTAAAACAGTCTGCACACTTTGTACAGGGATCACCCTTGAATGAAAATTATTTAAAAATGTGTAAATACAAAAGAAAATTCTTAGCAGAAGAAAATGTGGGAATATCTACTCATGCACATATTTAATCCTTATTTTGGGGATTTTTTCCCCAGTGTAAATTAACTTTAAAATAGACTTTACACAGCAGTGCAATTTGTGCGTTTTTTTTATTTATTTATCATTGACTGTTTACCCAGTCATTGTGTTTTCTCTTTGCAGGACAAGCGTATCACTGGAGGCTATGAGAGTGTCCCGACAGATGACATTCATATGAAACAGATCGATTTCGATAAGGAATGGCTGCACTTTATCAGAGAATTCATCTCCCCCGTCACTCTCAAGGTTTTCTCTGGCTATTACACCAAGGTGAGCCAGTCTCTCTGGGTCTGGACTGAGTCATAATCAGCTGTTAAATCAGAATGTCTCTTCTACCTCTACTTCATCTTTTTGTAAGGTATTATGTCTTCCTATGTTTATTAGGTTGAAACCAGTGTCAAAAATCAACTTTTCAATTAAGGGGCCTCTTTTTTTTTTTTACTTTGTAAAGGTAATATGTATGATTACCCTATTAAATGTATCTGTGTCGTCTTTTATTTAATCAATTACTTCAACCAGAATACTATAGACAGTTTCCCCAAATCAGCAAAAGTCATCGAAGGTGGAAAAAAAGCTGCATCTGACATGGCATGTTTATTGACACAGACATTATGCAGTTGCTCAAAGGTGCCATACATGTATTTACATGACAACTGCATGACGTTGCATAATGTTAATAGCCTACATAAAGTATATACAAAAGACAATTAAAAAACATCTGTGAAGCTTATAGAAAAATCATGGTTATTTTTCACCCCCAAGTCAAAATAGTTTAAGATTTAAGGCAATTAAAAACATTAAAGAACAAAAGATCATAATTGTTTTTTGTGTGTTGTGACTTTTTTTATTACAGTTAATCACTGTCATTACAGTAATGCATGTTTTACTTATAAAGGTCTTTCTGTATTATTATCTGAAATTACAAATTTAAACCAAACACAGGTGGCATGCTCAAAACAAAACACTTGCCAAAGACTTAAAGCCAGCTGTAGCCTTACACCAGTAAGGATGGGGAAATTTGTTTTATTTGTTGAATTATTGCACATTTGCATTTCAGTGTTTGCATTTTCAGTGCGTTTTTTCTTTTTGAAACGCACACAGTATTTTTAAATTCCACACTAGATGTTCCACCATTTTAATTGGAAACTATTGGTTTTGAACTCATAACTGGTTCTTGCAGCATTTTTTTTCTTTTCTTTGTGGGGTGAAATATGACCCAGACATTTACTTGACAGGCTTCTTGAAATTCATCCGTTAAGTCTAGATGATTTGACTCATGACTTCACACTCTAATGCAACCATTGAGCTGCTGCTTGTTAGGTATAAATAGGGCATTTTCTATAATTTGAGCAATTTAAAGATTTTTTTTTTTGTCAGCCACATGGATCTTTTTTGAACATTACACATCTGCATGATTTCCAAAGGCTTATAACTGCAGCCAGCTAAAACACAGCTTGCTAGATGAGCTTTGTTAGGTCTTTGGTTGACGTGATTCATGGAATGAGTCAAGTCATCTTTTTCTCTCTGTAATTTTCATCTTTCCCTCTCTCGCTGTTCTTTCGGGAAGGCTCTGTGCACTACTGAGTGGGCTAGTGTTATTAGGTCTCTGGTTGATTTGACTCATGGAATGTGAACTCCGGTTGCACCATGAGTCTGAGTTCTTTGTAGGTCATCCATTAAAGGGACAGATTGACAACATTGTCGTCTGCACGATAAAAAAAAAAGAAAAAGGATTTTTTTTTTTTTTGTACATCGTTGTCAAGCAAATCTGAATTGGGTTTTGATTGTGTCTCTTATCTTTTTATGTCTTTCAGGGCTATGCGATTATGAACTTTGTGGTGAAGTACACTCCGGAAAGACAAGCCTATCTGAGGCCACATCACGATTCCTCAACTTTCACCATTAATGTTGCTCTCAACAACAAGGGCTTAGATTTCCAGGCAAGCTTGTGATATACTGGCCTTACTTTTCCTCAAAAAAAATTTAAATACTTCAGTCACATATAGTTAAACTTATGACACTTTTCCTTCTATTTCAGGGTGGAGGTTGCCGATTTCACAGATATAACTGTTCCATAGAGTCTCCTAGAAAAGGCTGGAGCTTCATGCATCCAGGTAGACTCACCCACCTTCACGAAGGACTACCTACGACCAACGGCACACGCTACATAGCAGTGTCCTTCATAGATCCTTAGACTCCCTGGTAGTTCTAGCAGTTCTACACTAGAATTTACTGGCCATGATATGTTTGTGTAGTGTCAGCTGTTTGTTTTTACTGATTTATTCTTGGTTTATGATTGGTTGTGTGACTGTTTGTGTTTGCTATCTTTTGAAACATTTACTACTGTCGAAAAAGAAAATGCTGTTTATCAGAAGTTTAATAAAGTGGGTGCACACAAACACACACATACTCACTCCGGCAGACTTCATACATATAAACCTCGGTCAGAACTCAAAATTACATGAGATATTTGATCGTAATTTTTCTACTATAACTTTGACAAAGAAATCAGGTGAGCTCCGTAACTCTTCATTTAAACAGCTTTGGTTCGGGGTGTTTAGCATTGGCACTCGTTCATAATAGCTGTCTTCAAGTCCTCCTGGAAAGTTCCCATTTACTAGTTTGGAAATTGTAATTTCAATATGATGTGCATTTAAGTCATTCGCATAAACATTGCACAAGCCTGTCACCCTTTTAAACTTTTATTTTCTAGCAAACTTTAGTGCTATTCTACATCAACAGCACATTACATTGAATGTCAAAAAACTAAATTGTACCATCAATATTGGGAGTTACAACTTTATGATAAATATTAATTAGCTTCCACCATTATTCTCAAACTGACATGCCCCCAATCAAAAAAATAAAAGTGTGCAAATGAACAATACTCATAAATGCGATTATTCCAACATGATTTCAAGGCAGCATATCAAATAAAAAGGTACAATTGTTAATTTCAGTTTTCAATTCAAATTAAAAAACATTTTTATTTTATTTTTGTGATAATTGGTACAAAGGAAGGTGAGCTCCAAGTACTGTAAAATAATCTAGATTACTGTAAAATAATATAGATTGTAGAGCTGTTACTGGCAATGAAATAACATGACTTCAATTGTTCTTCCATGTAGCAGTCGTAGCACCATGTTTTTAAAGACATGAAGGTAATGTTACATTACTTACATGACAAGGTTACATGACTATGAAACTATGAATATGCTGTCAACAAAATACATATAATTTTGTATGTTTGCACAACAAGAAACGACAGGATTTTAAATTAATTCTGGTTAAGGTTTTTTTTTTTTTTTTTTTTTTGCTGAAGGTGTTTTTTTTTTTTACTGTAAAACAAGGTAACATATGCCTTATTTTCTGAACTGAGAATATCTCAGAGATGTCAAATGTTTTACTTTCTTGTTCCTTTTAAATGTCTCAGCCAGGTAAAACTCTTAACTTATTTTGAAATTGTTGAAATAATAAAAATGTTTTTTAAAGAGAAAAAGCTTTTTATATTTGACAATAAATGCTTTGTGTTGAAACTTGTTAATAAAAAAAGATTTTTGCACTAAAAATATGATCAAGATCAAGATTGGGAGCATTCTGATAATTTAGACACTGACCTTGTAAAATAAAATGCAGCTTTAAAAAAGTATGATTTCTTTTTGCACCATTAATTTAAGAAAATATGTTATGACATGTCACCTTTATTTATATAGTGGATTTTACAGTACATATTAGCAGATTAGCAAAGCAGCTTTACAGTGATAACAGGAAAATAATGCAACAAAGTTTGTTTCTAGAAGAAAATAGCATCATAGTCCATAGTTCAGTGATGGTTCAAATCTTGACATCTTGAAACATGCACATTCCACATGTCATACTAATGTAATAGAGTCAGTATGTGTATGTGAACACTTGCGTGTCATATACATCATATGCCACTTGACTTGTCAAACCATGCATGTCTCTACAGAGTCAGTCATCACAGCTGAGAAATGAATGTGTTGACAGTGTTCATGTATCTCCAGACTGATACAATCGCTGTTACAGTACATGGTCAGTGTCAGATACACATACTTGAACTTGTCTTTTAGTATGATAAATGAGATGATACAATTTTAACGCAACAATTTAAGGATTGTGCGGGGGAGTTGAAACTGGTTCCTCCTTCCATGCAGCTGGATGATTTTAAGTGGAATCAGAGATGAGCTTATCCCTCGCACAATGTTGTCCTCTGGCAATGGAAAGTTTTCTTAAGTCCTATGTTCAGTACATGTTTCTTTAAATGATTGCAACCAATTATAATGTTTGAAAAAGTATCAAAGAACATTCCAATAAGGTTTGGGAGTCACTATCATGCACCATTTGAAGGTGGGACATCCTTTTCTGATACATGGTCACATTAGCACATGGTTTAAGAAGACGACGAGTATTTGCTTTAGGAATCTAATTTAAAATGACATGAACTGTGCATAAAAAAAAATATGTGTGTGTGTGTGTGTATGAAGGTGTAGAGAAGCCTTTTGGCAGGTTTTATGATGTTTTTTTATTTAATTTTATTTAAATTACATGCACAAATTCATTTTTGTATTATCATTTTTTTAATTGTTTAATTTTTATTATTATTACAATTATAAAAATATGTTGTTACATTTATATAGCGATTTTCTGGGTACGCAAAGCGCTTTAAATAGAAGCGGGGGGGGGGGGGGGGGGGGGGTCTCCTCAACCACTACCAATGTGCAGCATCCACCTGGATGATGCGACCGCAGTTCCGACAAAGTTGGTAGCATGAAATTGTCCAAAACTTCTTGGTATGCTTAAGCATTAAGAGTTCCTTTCACTTGAACTAAGGGGCCAAGCCCAACCCCTGAAAAAACAACCCCACACCATAATCCCCCCTCCACTAAACTCTACACTTGGCACAATGTAGTCAGGCAAGTACCGTTCTCCTGGCAACCGCCAAACCCAGATTCATCCATCGGATTGCCAGTCAGAGAAGCATGATTCATCACTCCAGAGAACACGTTCATTGCTCTAGAGTCAAGTAGTGGTGTGCTTTACACCACTGCATCCGACGCTTTACATTGCACTTGGTGATGTAAGGCTTGGATGCAGCTGCTCGGCCATGGAAACCCATTCCATGAAGCTCTTTACGCATACGCTGACCCCACTCTAAGATTTTACGTGGCCTACCACTTCGTGGCTGAGTTGCTGTTGCTCCCAATTGCTTCCACTTTGTTATAATACAGTACCACTAACAGTTGACTGTGGAATATTTAGTATTGAGGAAATTTCACGAATGGACTTATAGCACAGGTGGCGTCCGATCATGGTACAACGTTTGAATTCACTGAGCTCCTGAGAGCGACCCATTCTTTCACAAATGTTTGTAGAACCAGTCTTCATGCCTAGGTGCTTGATTTTATACAACTGTGGCAATGGAAGTGATTGGAACACCTGAGTTCAATTATTTGGAAGGTTGTCCCAATATGTTTGGCAATAGTGTATATGGGGATGATTAGGATACATGATGTACATGATATGACATGACATACTACATGATACAAACCCATGTCTGTATCAAATATATCAATGTGTTTCAAGTGTTTTTCCCTTTTTACTTAATTTTTTCTTGACATTTTTGGGGAAAAGTATGCAAAGTATGCGTCTTTGGCGTGCTGTCCGAGGAGGGGCTCTGAGCTTAGTATTTTGGCCCGAACCCAGAGTACCCCCTTGTATCCCTGGCTGGGATAGGAAACCAGCTGAGAGTGAGTAGTCAGGGTGGCTGAGGGATGCAGAAAATTGTCAAGGAACATAGGTGAGTCAGCTATGTATATAAATTGGCCTCATCTCGTGCTGACTGGATAGATCATTTGAATGTTTTCCACCCGAACTTTGTAAATAAAACATAATTTCATATATTCAACCAGTCAAAGTCATGTCAGAGCCGATAGCCTCATGGGCAGCACTGGTCTCCGACATATAACACATCTGCACCTCCAGCGACTCGAGTTCGATTTCCTGCTTGAGGTTCTTTGCCAATCCTTTTCCCCTCTCTCCACCGTGTACTTCCTGTCTATCCTCTATACCACAATTCCTCAAATCTTGCCCTGGAGGGCCAGTTCCCTGCAGAGTTTAGCTCTAACCCTGATCAAACACACTTGAGAAAGTTAATCAGAGTCTTCAGGATCACTAGCAAATCACAGGTAGTTGAATATGATCAGGGTTTGAGCTAACTCTGCAGGGCAGTGGCCGGATTTGAGGAACCCTGCTCTATACTTTCCTGTACAATAAAAATAAATAAAATATAAGTAGAAAACAACCCAGTCACGTGTAGATTGATACATGTTGTATAAGCAGTTTCTGTAACTCATGTGACTTCAACTGTCATTGAAAGCAAATGAGTTTATGATTCTTTGTTCCAGCAGGTCTTGTCAATGTGAATGCACTTTCGGTGTAGACCACAGAGTAAAGTTTGAAAGTTGCCATGGAGATGAAAGGTAGCGGATATGCCCACTAATGCTGAGGTGTGAGATCTTTTTCCTTCCCTTCATCTTTCGTCTGTTGGTTGGGGCTTGCTGGGAAGAGATCCCTGACTTGTTCAATGTTTCCGTCTGTGTCTGCGGGTTTGAGAAGCTGCTGAGAAATGCAGCGAAGGAGGGAGGCATGTAGGTCAGAGACACGAGCGCAGCAGCAAGCTACAGAAAGACCCCTTTGTGGCCGCTTTCCCCCTGCTCATGGCTCTGAAAGATGACATTGATGCAGGGCAGCGGCACAGGAAACTTGCAAGGTTAATAAACTTACAGGTTTGCTGAGGATAACTTATCAAACAGAGCTGAGAGGGAAATCTGTAGTCAAGACGATCAGTGTAAAATGTGAAAGTGAACAGTAAGTGTGAAGTCAGATCAGGCCACTTTACTTCTTTTTTTTTTTTTTTTTGATACTCTGCACATTCAACAAGAGGGTCCTACATGTTACATGTTGGTAAGCATTAAAATCGTTTTGTGTAATTTTTGCAACACCAAATGGAATTACAAAAATACTGATTGAGTAGCTTCAAAAGGTTTCAAAAAGGCCTCCTAAACATTTACTGCATCTTCCATTCTTCGGAAAAAACAGGTAGTTCCACTGTTCAGGAAATCAGACTATGAATGGCTTACCCAATGTTTAATTTGTAAAAGACAGCTATTTGAAACAGCTATTAGCAAATTTTGCATTCAAGGTGTCCATTTAAGGTCAAAGACAGGAAATCATGGGTTGTGAAGAGTCATTGTTGAACGTGTAATGCCGGGTTCCAACTACTACACGATATCAGTCCGTATTTGGCACAATCCATTTGACGTAAATGACAATAGCAATGTTTCCATCCACCTATTTTTATGCACATTTTGGGATATCACATACAAAAACACTGGATGGAAACTCTAAGGATAAGCATGAATTCTAAAAATGCGCATAAAAAATGTATGCTCTCAATTGAGTCGGATAAACTTTTTATCCGTTAAGAAAACATGAGTATAAACTACAATGGAAACAAATGTACTAAATCAATTTCCTGATGCACCTGAAAAAAGATATGTGACTTTGCGATGGGATGGTATAACTGGACCAACCAGCGGACCGATTCTCATTGCACAGCATCTAAAATGCTGTTTTGCTCATTCTGAAATGTCTGAGCAAAGTCTGTTGTCAAAGTGGTTTGGTATAATTACCTGCCAGAACTGTCTTACACGACAGTTCCCAAACAGTTTAAAGTCCCAAACTGTGTTCCAAACTGTTCTGTACACAGCTTTGAAACATGAAATGAAAGAGAGACGATTGGACAGGTGCTGCCAGGAGGAATTATGCAATGGAGGGAATGTTTGTGGAGCTATGGCAACAATAATCCTGCCTTTTTGATGTTTCCTCGAGGTACTACCATGACAGAGTGAAAAAAGATACATGCAAGTCAACAAGAATTAAGGAGTCAAAATGGCATAATCTGACACAATGACTATCGTAACAGACAACAAAAATGTGTATTCTGAACCTGGCGTAAGTCAATTGATGTGTCCCTTCAAGTGCAGTGCCCACTGACAGGCAATGATTACACAGTGCAGGCCTGACCACATAAGAAACTTGGCCACCCATCTGTTTATGTCTAAGAAAAAAATCCAGACACTCAAGTACCCTCTCTTTTTCTCTAATTACACTTTCACACATTTATTATGGGGCGGAGTGGAGGTAAATCCAGGTCTCAGAGTTATCACAGAGTGGAACCACCCTGTTTTCTAAGGCATCAAGGAGGAGTTTCTTGTTTAGCAGTTGGCAGAATAAAAGCTGGTGCTCACAAACCAGTTCCAACCATTCAACACAGCAGACTAAATAGTGTTTGCCTAGGCCGTAGATTAGGTATTGAAAATATTCTGCAGTTTACGGCACAGCTATTCATTCCACTATTTAGAAGAAAACAATTATTCATAGCCTACTAAAATGACTAGCATATTTTGCATACTAGTCTAAATCATATGCTGTATTCTGGTATTCCTACCAGGATTCTTACCTATATTTAGTGTTGGGTTCGAGTCCACCTTAGTCGAGTCTGAGTCAAGTACGAGTCTTTAACCATTCGAGTCTGAGTCAAGCCTGAGTCCAAAATGGGCCGATTCAAACTTAAGTCTGAGTCCTAAAGGCCAAAAGAGTCCAATTAAACAATACTGTATTCCATTAAGTCAATATTTTTTAACTTATAAAACATGTACATTTATTGCATCTTGCCATTTTGATTTTTGATTTCATGTAACCTCATAATCAGTATCTTGCTCAGAAAACGTAAAGTCATGTAAATAAATTTATGGTCGACTTGATTTCTGTATTGTGACATATTTCTGAGTGCTTTTCGAAAGCAAAAAGCTATAGGGTGAGACTTGTCTTATCCATCGTTATAAATGTATGAATTCAAGGCAGGGGGTGGTAACCAGGGTACCTTGGTGAATGGGAACAGCCTATTGGGATCTGAAGAGCTGAAAATGCACCTCTTTTCTGTCTGTTTGAGGCTATGCATTTTGCATGCCATATTGATTTGTTTTTCGTGGATAAAAATTCGGCTGTGAGGGGACAGACCAACAGTACAACTTTTACAATGGCTTGTACTGTGTATAAAGTCAATCATGTAGTTTCCATAACTCAGGGCCAACTCAAAACTGTATAATTTTCTGAATGCATTTATGATGAACAAATCACATTATTGGAAGTTTATTGTATGGCTCTATGTTTTCAAGTTGATGAATATTTTGGTAGAGCTTTGCTAGGCATTCACCATCTAGGCATTGCTGGTACACCTGTTTGACATGGAATTTGTGCTGGTCAAAGCTGGTCTTGTTAAGAGGTGTTCTTAAAGACAGAAACAGTACTATCCCAGAAATCCAACCTTCATTTTTTCATATGCTATTTTCAGAAATGAAATGAATTAACTGACCATGATTGTGTTTGTTTAGTTCATTAGTTAGTTTAGTTCATTTTTTTAGAACACAGTGGATGAGAACATTCAGATCTTCCTGGTTTGGAAAGAAAAATCGGATACTGAAACTGAGTCATGACATCAGGCATATGAGAGCAGCAATGTAGACATTTCAGATGTTTTAAGAAATGCTCACCCTTTAAATGAGCCCTGCATTCACTTAACTCCCCCTCTAATGTAATGTGGGACTGATGAGTGTGATTCGAAGGCCTTCACTGTATCTTCAGTTAGAGGAATTTCAGCACAGCTGGACCGCCACGGAAAGCTTGGTGGGGAAAAGATGATTTAGTGACTCAGTCCATATTTTGACACATGGAAAAGTACTGATGGAGAAAATGATGAGAAAAAAAAGTCAAGAGAAGACAAATCTTGAGGAGGTGCTGTCCTATTAATATAACAGTGTATGTTAATATGCTTGTACATGTTATTTTGTATGTGTGTGCAGTTCTGAATGTAGTATGGATGGTTCAATAAGTACTTTGTGTAAAGTAAACTTCAAGACAAAAACAGACTTTTAGGTTCTAGCCATGCTAAATACCTAGTTTTATGCTGCCTTAAAGACTTACTTGTGTGTTTGGAAGTTGGCTGAAATATAACAATCATTTAGGTATTTTAATTTCTTTCTTTAAAAAAAAAAGAAAAGAAAAGAAAAGAAAAGAAAAGAAAAGAAAAGAAAAGAAAAGAAAAGAAAAGAAAAGAAAAGAAAATAGCACATTAGGTAAATAATTTAGGCTTCTCATGCTGCCTCGGATAATGTTCTAACATTAGCTGGCAAGTGCTACTGCTATTCTTCAACAGTACACAGAATGTGTACAAACTAATTGTACTGTCAACATTCACAATTAAAACTTACCAGTTAATTAAAAATGAAAAATAGCAGTTTGATTCTGCCATTATTCTTGAATTGACATGCTCCCAATTAAAAATGTTTGAAAATCATGAGGTTCCCCACTGGTAATCACAATTTTACAAAAGTTTAATTTAAACAAAGTTTTTTGAAAGAAGCTCACATACTTATACCAACTTATACTAATCCAGGAGAGCTGATTCACTGTCTACTGCCTACATGCATCCTAATAAAAACAGAACCTAATTGTAACTGATATGTCAGCATGTGGCTAAGCTAACAAGTTGATTGGCTACTCTAAAAATGCTGTCCAAAAATAACACTCAAAAACGTCTCGGTTACTAATGTGACCAGGGAACAGGAGACGTAACGTCGACGTGCCGACGTAATTGGGATCACTTCAGGGAGCCCTATCAACTTCAAGTGTCTACAGAATGAGCCAATGAACGTTGGCGTGCATGAATCGCGCCCCGCAGCGCGGGTATAAACAGGAAGCGGGCGCACGCACACACTGTTTTTCGCTGAGGAGCCGAGATTTGTGACGGCCATGCAGCGATGGTCAGCAACGGTGGCGACGGGACGTTACGTCTCCCGTTCCCTCCTTCAGGGAATGAGGGTTACATTAGTAACCGAGACGTTCCCTTTCAGTCGCTCACGTTCGACGTAACGTTGACGTGACGACGTAATTGGGATCCCTTGGAAAACGCCACGGTTGCTGCCACATTCAGCGCCCTACGCAAGACTCTCAGACCCCCAATTGGCTGGGAAACACTGGGAAAGCATGCCTTTCCAGGGGAAAGGACGCTGCGGAGCCACATCCCGCCCGAAGGGAGGTAACATGTGAAGAATACACATATGGACTGGCCGAAACTGCAACATATGGAATGTCACTGGGGTGGCTCCACCCGAAGGGCTCACCGCAGGGAGCTGGTCGTGGAAGAATACGCATATGGGATCGCCGCAGGGATCACACATATGGAACCCAGCCTAGCACAAGTTACACAAGCATACGAGCACTAGGCCTGGCGTCGGACACTCCGCAACGTCCGACTGCCGAAGGGGTGCGGAGGAACTCACAGGGTTCGCCTAAGCAGGGAACTCAACTGGAGCAAAAAGCGCACGTATCCGTTCCGAGGAAGGGAGTGGCGCAGCAATCCGACACTAGAGCGGGAACTTTGGTGTTACCGGCTAGTTGAAGCGAGCACACAGGAAGAAACCGGCTCAACATGTAGGCGTAGCGAACGTGTTAGGTGTCGCCCAGCCCGCAGCTCTACAGATGTCTGTCATCGAGGCGCCGTGTGCCAGCGCCCAGGAAGAAGCGACACCCTAAGTGGAGTGGGCTTTCAACCCGGGCGGGCAGGGCACGCCTTGGACTTCGTAAGCCAAGGCGATGGCATCCACTATCCAGTGGGCCATCCTCTGCTTGGAGACAGCCTCCCCCTTCTGCTGGCCTCCGTAACAGATGAAGAGCTGATCTGAGGTCCTGAGGCTTTGTGTTCTGTCCACGTACAGACGCAGAGCGCGAACTGGACAGAGAAAAGCCAGGGCTGGGTCTGCCTCCTCCAAAGGTAGCACTTGCAGGTTCACTACCTGGTCCCGGAAGGGAGTGGTAGGAACCTTGGGCACATATCCGGGCCGGGGTCTCGTGAGAGTTATCCGGGCCAAATTCTAGGCACGATTCGTCGACCGAAAATGCATGCAGGTCCCCTAGGGAGGGGTGGTAGTGGCGCAGTGGATAAGACACATGCCTTTGGTGTGAGAGACCCGGGTTCGAATCCACTGTGAGACACCAATGTGTCCCTGAGCAAGACACTTAACCCCTAGTTGCTCCAGAGGCGTGCGACCTCTGACATATATAGCAATTGTAAGTCGCTTTGGATAAAAAGCGTCAGCTAAATGAATAAATGTAAATGTAAATGTACCCTCTTGATAGAGGCCAGTGCAACCAGGAGTACTGTCTTACAGGACAGGATTTTTAACTCAGCTGATTGCAGAGGCTCAAAGGGTGGTCTCTGAAGTGCCGAAAGGACCAGAGACAAATCCGAAGGGTATAGAGAGTGGGCGAGGAGGATTCAGTCTCCTCGCTCCCCTCAGGAACCTGACGATCTGGTCGTGCTTTCCCAAAGACTTACCCTCAACTGCATTGTGATGTGCGGCAATAGCGGCAACATACACTTTAAGGGTGGAGGGAGACAGCCTTCGCTCCAGCCCTTCTTGCAGGAAGGAAAGCACGGCTCTGATCGAGCAAGATAGGGGGTTCTCCTCGTGAGAAGAACACCAGTCAACGAACAGGTTCCACTTCAACGCAGTGATGGTGTCAACTACCGCAGGGGGTAGGTCACCTAGAACCTCTGCGTCCCGATCAGGGACCAGACATGGAGTTTCCAGAGGTCTGGACGCGGGTGCCATAGGGTGCCCCGTCTCTGAGAGAGCAGGTTCTCTCTCAGAGGAATGGGCTAGGGAGGGGCTGTCGCGAGGAGCACTAGTTCCGGGAACCAGGTCCGGTTGGGCCAATACGGCGCAACTAGCAAGACCTGCTCCTCGTCCTCCCTGACTTTGCACAAGGTCTGTGCAAGAAGGCTCACTGGGGGAAACGCATATTTGCGCAGGCCCGGGGGCCAGCTGTGTGCCAGAGCATCCGAGCCGAGGATCCCCTCGGTCAGGGAATAAAACAACTGGCAGTGAGACATGTCCGGGGCGGCAAACAGATCTACCTGTGTGGTCCCGAAGCGCCTGAAAATCAGCTGGACCACCTGGGGATGGAGTCACCATTCTCCCTGTAGCACCTGCTGCCGTGAGAGCTTGTCGGCTGCACGGTTGAGCAGGCCCGGAATGTAAATGGCACGAAGCGTCCTCAGATGCTTCTGACTGCAGAGGAGGCAGGTGCGTAGACCACCTTGGCGGTTGATGTACGCAACGGTCGCAGTGCTGTCCGTACGGACCAGTACGTGCTTGCCTAGTTGCAGCGTTTTGAAGTGGCTCAGCGCAAGACGTACTGCTAACAACTTGAGGCAGTTGATGTGCCAATGCAGTTGAGGCTCCGTCCACAGACCTGAAGCTGCATGCCCGTTGTACGTGGCCCCCCCAGCCGGTGGCAGAGGCATCCGTGGTGACCACAGAGTGCCTGGACACTTGTTCTGGGGGAACACCTGCCAGCAGGAACGAAGGGTCCGACCACAAGCTGAGAGTTTGGCGACAGTGCGGGGTCACTCGGACCCGGCACGAGCCACTCTGCCACGCCCATCTCGGGACTCGATCGTGGAGCCAGTGTTGGAGCGGCCTCATATGAAGCAATCCGAGCGGCGTAACCGCGGCTGCAGATGCCATATGCCCCAGAAGCCTCTGAAAAAGTTTCAGTGGTGCCGCTGTTCTGCGTCTGAGCGTGCTCACGCAGTTCAACACTGACTGGACACGGGCCTCGGTGAGGCGCTCTGTCATGTTGATCGAGTCCAACTCCATACTGAGAAAAGAGATCCTCTGCCCGGGGTCGAGTTTGCTCTTTTCCCAGTTGACCCGAAGCCCTAGGTGGCTAAGGTGACTGAGCACCATGTCCCTGTGTTCGCACAACTGCTCTCTCGACTGGGCCAGAATGAGCCAGTCGTCGAGGTAGTTGAGAATGCGAACACCACGCTCGCACATGGGAGCAATGGCCACCTCCGCGACTTTCGTGAAGACACGGGGCGACAGGGCCAGCCCGAAGGGTAAGACCTTGTACTGATATGCCCGTCTCTCGAACGCAAAGCGAAGAAACGGTCTGTGTCGAGGGAGAATCGAGACATGAAAGTACGCGTCCTTCAGGTCGATCGCTACAAACCAATCTTGGGGACGGATGCACTTGAAAATGCGTTTCTGCGTAAGCATCTTGAACGGTATCCTGTGAAGGGACCGGTTCAAGACGCGCAGGTCCAAGATCGGTCGTAACTCACCACCTTTCTTGGGTACAATGAAGTACGGGCTGTAGAAGCCGGTCTTCATATTGGCTGGAGGGACCAGCTCGATCGCGTCCTTCGCCAGTAGGACTGCGATCTCTGCCCTGAGCACAGGGGCATTCTCCGCCAGAACACGGGTGAACAGAATGCCCTTGAAAAAAGGGGGTCGCCGGGCGAACTGAATCGCATAGCCGAGTCTGATCAAGTCAAAAGTCAAGTCAAGTTGGAAGTCCATTTGACTTGACTAGCCGAGTCTGATAGTACGGATGAGCCAGCGAGACGGGCTGGGAAGCGCTAGCCAGGCTCCCAGACACCGAGCAAGCGGGACCAACGGCACCACAGACGTACCCAGGGTGGGGCAGCGCGGCAGAATACAGGGACCCGACTCGGACGGCATAGCGGCCCGAAGTGGGGTGTGAGTGTGTGGTGCAACACATACCTGCTTCTGTCGAAGGGCAGAGTGAGTGTGCGGAGGCATCAGTGCGTCCAGGACACAGCCACTGCTGCCCGCTGGCGATGAAAGAGGGGCTTGGGGGTGACAAGGCATAGCGTCATCGACCGCCAAGCGCGCCCTCTTGGGGCCCAAAGGTTTCAGAAATTGCTCTTTTGTTGAAAATGTGGTGCCACTGACAAAATAAAGAAAATGATATTCTCCGCCCGGCCCTCCACCGGGGGAAGGAGTGGTGCGTTCGCCATCTCCTGAAGAGCAACTTGATCCACCTCTAGGCCGCCCGTCTCAGGGTCGTTTGCACCATCGCTTGCCTCCTGGTTTGGCAGCGGCCTGGACGGGCGGGGTCGGCTTCTTGCAGCTTGCTCCACGCTGAGGCCTAGATGGTTGCTGCTGCTGGGGCTTAGCGGGTGCAGAGTACGCCGCAGAAGGCTGACCTCGGCGACGAGTAAATGGAGGGTCTGCGGCCGGCGGACGGGTGGGAGCAGCAGCGGTCAGCAGGGGCAGGATGTGCCGGATGGCCTCCCTCTGCTTCTGTGCGGCCGAGAACTGTTGGGCAAAGCTCTCGACTGACTGAACGCGAGGTCGGTTGCCACACGGAGCTCCCAGAGGAGTTCTGGGTCAGAACCACCCTCGTTCATGTCCATGAGCACCTGGGCCTGGTGGACCTGCAAGAGCGCCATGGCATGGAGGGCGGAAGCAGCCTGTCCACAGGCCTTGTAAGCCTTCGCCGTTAGACCGGACGAAAACTTACAGGCCTTGGACAGGAGACGTGGATTACCCCGCCAAGAGGAGGCGGACGCCGGACACCATTGCATCGCGACAGCCCATTCCACTGGGGGGGATATCCACATACCCTTTAGCTGCCCCGCCGGCGAGGGGGGAGGAGCCACTAGAATGGCTTCTGGCACTATATGGTGCCGTCCACGGCCCACCCCAAGAAACCAATCGTCCAACCGAGAAGGTTCGGGACGTGGTGGAGGGTTCCACGCAAGCCCAACCTTCTCGGCGGCCCGGGAAAGCATAGCCGTCCATTCTGGATCGGTCTCGGGCAACGCTACACGCCCCGAGGGGGGTAACGCAGCCGAGTCCTCATCTCCAGAGGACTGAAGCTCCCCCTCCGATGCTGTGATCGACATCTGATCGTCAGCTGGAGCCCCAAAGGAAACGGTTGGTCGTTCCGGAGAAGGACCAAGACGTTCACTAAGGGACTCCAATGGCAACAGCGCTTGTGAAGCGTGAGGGGCCCGCGGAGGTTGTCTCGATGGGGAAGCCCTCACAGTAATCCTCAGATCACCCTGGTCATGCACAGAAGTAGGTCTTTTCTGCGGGGCAGAATAGACGCTAGATTTGGGCATAGGCGAGTGGACTGCACCTCCCTTCAGGTAGGCGAGTCTCGATCTTAGTGCTGAGATAGTCATATTCCCGCAATGGGATCATGAACTATCCACAAAAGCTGCCTCAGTGTGTTGAATGCCCAAACACGAGAGGCAACTACTGTGGCCATCTGCTGGCGCCAGGGAACGACGGCATCCAGAAACGCACAAGCGGAATGACATCTTGAAAAAGACGCAGGGTCACGCTTGTGTTGCTCTTTTAGTGAAAACAAAAAATACAAATACTCTTTCTGTGTTGAGGCACCCAGGGGTAGCCGCAGTGTGAATAAACACACAGGGGGAAACACCCAGCGAACCGATACACACACAATACAATAGTGCTGTGAAAACCGCAGTTGTGAGCTGCAATGCTCGCGGCCACTGCTGATCGCGCCGTCACACCAACACGAACAAGAGTCTTCTTATTCATTCTCATAGGCAGTCTAGAAGTTTTTCGGAAGTCAAAAACAAAGCTAGGCTCCAAAGTGAAAGACAATGTGTGCGTGCGCCCGCTTCCTGTTTATACCCGCGCTGCGAGCGGGGTGCGTGACGCGATTCACGCACGCCAACGTTCATTGGCTCATTCTGTAGACACTCGAAGTTGATAGGGCTCCCTGAAGTGATCCCACTTACGTCGTCATGTCGACGTTACATCGAACCTGAGCGACTGAAAGAGAACTAGTTAGATTTATTGTATTTAACTTTTCCTACTGATAGCCTACTTAGAAATACATAATAATACATAATAAAAATTAAAAATACATATCAGATTTTCTGAATCTTGATTAACAAATTTGATATTTGCTGGGAACATTGCAACATGTCATATTATTGACTTATCTATTATAGATACATGCAATGTTGCCTCAAATTATGCTAATAATGAGTTGTCTTAGAAAGTAATAATTTTACTACCTACAATTTGAGAAAGCTTTGTCTGGAAGTGATTCTACATTGCTTTAAAAAAAATTCTGCTCATTTTTGAAACATAACTTCAGAATTTCACAGCTGTTTTTCAACCAAGCAGCCCTATCATTAATAATGCAAATGAACAAAACGTTTTCTGCATTTTCTCCTTTTGCTGTGTTATTTTGCTTATGTGGCATTATCATATTTTTCAGAGTCCAAGGGTGTGACATCACACTGACTTCCAGATGGTTTAAAGGACATTCAGCCTCTGGGCAACACAGCCAACACCCCATAAAAGGCCTCTCATTCTTTTTATTTAGTGGGCAGTGAATGTGGGCAGCTGCTACTGGGGCCCTGTAGGTCCATTTCAGACCACTCACAGGCCGTAGAGCTAAACACAGACACCACAGTGTGCAGAATATGTGATAAAAATGCCTACTGCCCTCATAGTTAAGACCATTCATTTGACGCTAACACCCAGCCATTACTACTTTTTCAGGTGAGTGGTATATCCTTTCTCATAAACAGTAATTAGGGTTGATTGTATGCTTGTGAGTGCATCAGCTTGTTTACTTTCCAGCAATGAGAATCTTTACTGGATTGTTTTAAATGCAGGGCAAAGCCCATTTAGCCAAATTACACAGCAACACTCTGGAAAAACAATCTAAAATTCGAACACTCCCAGACATTTATCCTTCAACTTATGGAAAAGACACAAAAGGAGATCTTTACCCACAAACAGTTTCATGAGCAAGGGTGCGTGGCACTGTCTCCAAGGCGGTCTTTCTTTCTTTCTTTAATGCCTACCCTCTCTCAAGTGGATTTATGAGTCTAGTTGAGGTTAACAGGGCCGTTGACAAGGGTTTATGATGTTGACATTGAGGTGTTTCTGGAAAGTGGAAGAGATCACATGCGTGTTTGTGTGATCATAATCATAAATGCCTACAGGATGCCTACAGGTCCAATCTGTCAGCACAGTGTGCCAACCATGGCCAGACACTGAGTACATAGAGAATCAGTCAGGTTTGTGTGTCAAACAGTCTGTTCTGACAAAGACACATACTTCATGTGGTTTTATGGGATGAATGGACCCAATGAAGTCTGTTTTTTTTTCACAATAGTGTTTCTCTTTCTGAACTGCCAGACGATGAGGAAGAGGAAGACTTCGGGGTGGATGTAATGTGTTTTTCAAGCTTGAGCAGCGAACCGAAACACTCCTCTATCAAATCTGACGGCCTGAGTCAACAGGGCCGTAACTCCACAAAGTGAACCTCAGCACTCATTTCTGCCCGATTTGGCCAATGTCTATCAACCGGATCACATGTGTGCAAGCAGCTACAAATCATGACCAGACCAAACAAAAATCTAGTCCTCAGTAATTCAACAAACAGTGCGGTGGGAAACCCTTTACGAGGACCAAAATAATCAAGACAGCTGTTTTCAAAAAGATGTATGCAGGTTCTTTGAGGTATGTATGTGGAAGTGAGTCTCAGGGATATCAACAAAGTAAACTTGTTCATCTTATATCTGTCTGATAAATCATTATTAGTTGCGCACAGCAGTGGGAAAAATCTGCATGTGTTGGGCGCATCCCTGTCATGTTTGTTTGCAGTGCTGTCATCTTGTATTTGTGCTGATATTGTGTCACGGCTGTCTGCTCAGTGTTTATTACTGATTATTGCTGCCCACGCAGGAGCCGTCTCCCTTGAGACGTCCAAAATGAGTGCTCTTCACACGTACACGTCAAACATACGACACACATACCCACAAACTATACATCCCAGACAATTACATGTCCTGCACCTTCATCTATGTCTCCATATGACAACACATCTTCCCAAAACACAAAATTCCCAAACCTCACACAAACTGCCCCTTCTTTGAGGTATAAAACCAAGGCACACAGTATAAGACTTAAAGTTGTCATCATGTGCAGATTTAAAGTTTATTGTTTAGTGTTGTGTTAATGTGCACCTCACACAACTTTCCTAACCCTGTTCTTAGAGGCACTCCAGCTTTTTTAACTCTTCCTAATCTAACACACATTATTACATTCACTAGCTTGTTAGCAGAGACTCTAGGACCTGAAATAGATGGGTTAGATAAGGGAGATGTCCAAAATCTGTAGTGTTGGTGTGCTTCCAGGAACAGGGTTGGGAACACTAAATAGGCCCTTTTCACAATTACGTCAATTAACTTCTGCCTTTCCACAGAGCAGTGAATCAGTACTTCCATTTTACCTTTGCATACGTTTACCTTTCCTTTTAGACTTCCACAAAGGATAAATGTATTGTTTTATATATTTAGACTGCTTCAATTATTGTTTGCTATCAGGATGTGAAAAGAGTTTCAACAAGTATAACAAACAGTGTATATGAAAAACATTGCCTACTCTAGCTTTAATAATCTGCAACTGCCTTAGATGGAAAGTAGGCTATAGCAACAACATCAATAATGTAATTGAATGGAGTTGTACAACAACGATGAAGTGATACTATTTTTACTACGGGAAAAAGGACATAAACAAGAGCCATATTTACTGTATATATGACATATTCTCAAATTACATTGACTAATATTTTTGTTTTGTTTTACGCACTATATGGTATTAAATTAAAAAGGACAACAATGACATCCATTTTGTTTATTATGACACCTTCAGTTCTGCCAATCCTCTCGAAACCATGTTTTATAATAGTAAAAAACAATTTTTGTGTAATATTAATACTATATTGTTTAACAAAATAAAACTGATAAAAATTAAGTTACTTAAGTTTTTTTTTTTTTAAAACAAGTCATTTGAAGTCATTGAAGGTATTGAAATTGTAAAGGCTTATGTTGAACTTTATTCTTATACATACAGACACATTATACATTTTAAACAGTACTAAAGTATTTAAAAAAGTGTTTCTGTACTGTACATGTAAACATTTGAAACGTCTGCATATTAGACACACATTGCATCTAATCCACATTATCTGCAATAAAGACAGCAAACACTGTGCGAGCATCACTACGGTAAGCATAAAGAGTCCGACTTGCTTGCTCTATTTACAACTCCTCCTCCGACTGTAAGCAACAAATCTTCCTGATCGGTAATCGTTTGTGATGCCAAACAACTTGCCTCAAATTTAGATGAGAATAGATGCTGCAATCCACTGGTCGAATTTGTGGCAGGTAGTACAAGGGGCTGGGAGAGCTCCATGCGGTAACACTTTATTTCGATGGTCCACTTTAGACATTCTGCTGACTACAGTATAAGAAACTTTGCAACTTCATGTCAACTAGCAGTCATTAGAATATTAATAGACTGTCTGCTTAATATCTACCAACACTTAATGTTGATGGTCCCCCAACATATATTCTACTGACTTTAAGTAACTTTGTAACTAATGTACGTCAACTTATTCTACTAACCCCAACCCTAACCTAACAGTCTATTACAGTCTTCTAATACTCCAACCAGAGTTAGTTGACGTACTGTAGCTGCAAAGTTACTTATAGTTAGTAGACTGTCTAAAGTGGATCATCAAAATAAAGTTTAACCCTCCATGCTGGTGGCGCTAGCATTCCACTACGCTGGCAAAAGTAAGCATACCCCACTTCGAGTGAGAACAGAAGTTACCTGATGTCAAGTGAAAAAAGGGCCTTTTATGGGGTCACTGTCCTCACCAACTGTATATATGATTAATTCAATAATTGGGGCAATACGATGGGTATTGGCTCTTTTTGGCTCCTGATCCTGCCTTACCTTCCTCTCCCATTTGTTTGCTGTCCTGTAATTTCATTGGTTGTTGCTCATTGTTGTTTCTCAGTAGTAGGGACAGTGCACCTGACTAGTTGGCCAAATTTCAAAACAGTCTGAAATCTGTTGTAGCATCTGTGACTAGTCACAGCACGTCTCACAACTGCTTATACTAGACTGGAAGACCGTCTGGGTTGGGCACATGCTGAGAGTTAGCTACAACCCGGGGATTTTTGTTGCAGACTAAAAACATGAATAGGCGACAAGCTTCAGTCTTGTAATGTTAGCTTGGCTTAAGATAAATGTCTCAAAGGAATAAGTTCTCTTCAAATTTAGTAAATGAGATGGCTGTTGAATTCTCTGGCAGGAAGAAATAGGAAATACTTCAAACACACAGAAAGTTAAGGAACTGTTAGAATAATTATTGGAATTAATCAAACATTCAGCATCAGTAATTAAAAAGCACCATATGGACTCAATTGATAGTATATCATCAAATGGTTAGATCTAGCCAAGAAAACCTCATAGAAGTACAATTACATTACAACCTTCAGGCATATCAGATTTAGTACAAACCTAACATTGAGTCAAACCTAAATATGGTATGCTAATCATGGGTCTCCATGATTAGAAAGGATGATGAATTCTCTCACTATGTTAGAGAGAGTACATCTCACACAGACAGACTGAGTTCTTTGCTGCTGTGGTTTATATCAAAGCTGACAATCCATGACAGTGAATAACCCATTCAATTTGAGCCAATCATGCGGCCGTATTCCAGACTTAGCCAAGTTCCGTGAATTCTGTGCATCTCTAGTTGAATATGGTAATCACATACTTCTTTTGGCCCTGTGTTTGTTTCATTTGCATTTAGCACTTCCCCAAGTCCCAGCTGCATGCAGAAGCAAAGTCTGGGAAAGAGGAGTACATTTGGTGCAGCATGAACCCATCACCCTTTGTTTCCTCCTGTGGAAACACTAGTACCTAGTACAGCTTTACTCCAAGACCACAAAGACCTGGAGATCAAATCTAGCTGTGCTTTAACCCAGTAACTTTGGCATCAGCATCTTCAAAGATCCTGACCAGACATTCATAAACACTGGTCCTAGATGTCACTTTTCTTCTTGTCTCTCTTTCACGACTTGCTTGCGTGCCTCTAGAAACCGTTGCCACTGTGGATCCTGGACAGAAGACTGAGGTTCTGTCTTGTGGCAAGTCTAATTTACTTTTGGGCTCTGTGCCTTTCCCATTCCTCTTTCCCTTTCTCTTTGTATAAATTTACAATCCTGGTGATGGATGCATAGCATGAACCGTATTGCATTATGCACCGATTTAACAACAAAGGCATTTACCACAATAACCATGACATCCTGTATTCTTACTCTTTGTCCCCTCCAACTCTCTGTCAGTCCAGTTGGAAGTATCTTATTTTAGCCCCATCATTACAGTAAGAACAGATTCACTGGGCTGGTCCTCTGCTGTTTTAGGATTTCAAAGAGCACAATAGCTAATGGCAACCGGCAATGTCTTCCAAGAAAGCAGCCACATGGGGAGGAAAATGAGCTGGAGAAACGCAGTTAGACTAAACAACAATAGATCGCCACTTCAGAACAGACAAAGTGAATGGAGATGAAGCAGCTGAATCCGTTTGGCTGTTCTGAAGCACCATCTCTTTCTGAAGTTGTTTCTTAAAACCCCCTTTTCCCTGAAAACCAATAAAAATCTAATAACTTCAAACATCACAGAGATATTCTTAGCCACAGGATTTGCTGTTTCTTACCCGGGGTTTTAAACAGCTCACTCTCCTTCATTTATTCCTTTCCCAGTTCTCTTGTTCCTGCCAAACACTGTGCTACTGGGACTAATGGCTGCCTCTGAAGGTGGGTTGTTTGTCCTAGTGGACATGTAAGCAGTGGACTCTTGTCAGAGCACATTCTTGGCAGCTCTCTAATTTCTTTTGCTCTTTCAGACCTGCTCACATTCCATGATGTCATTACCTTGTGCATCTGGAATTTCTTCAACATAACACAGCACTAACCACACTAAGTGATGTTTAATGGATCAAACTGTTCTCTCCCTCTCAGCTCTGCAATCATTACTTAAAAGCATTTCTTTCCATATTTACTACATCAAGTTATATTGTAGGTTCCTGGAAATTGCCGGACGTTTTATGAGAAATGAGTATCATTACTGTAAGTTAATGTTGCATACCTTCTAAATGGCAGACAGGTAGCATTTAGTAGAGGTACAGGTTGATGTTAAATATGCATGTCCTTACCATTTATACCAGTGTTTTAAATTAGCCAAAGAGGACTTGAGCAGATCAATCCAAAATGTTCTCTGTTGTCAAATAACTGAGCAGAAAAGCCGCAAGTTCTGACCACCCTGTGATCGACTTACGATCAGCTGTAAATAAGTCACGGGTTAGGTCATTCTGTGACATAAATAAGGTCACAGAATGACCTTCTAAATGGCAGACAGGTAGCATTTAGTAGAGGTACAAGTTGATGTTAAATATGCATGTCCTTCCCATTTATAACAGTGTTTTAAATTAGCCAAAGAGGACTTGAGCAGATCAATCCAAAATGTTCTCTGTTGTCAAATAACTGAGCAGAAAAGCTGCAAGTTATGACCACCCTGTGATCGACTTACGATCAGCTGTAAATAAGTCACGGATTGGTTTACAAAGTTAGTAGTGAACACACTTGCAGACATGATGTACAAGAAAGATTCATTGCGCATACAAGGACTGAAAGGATCATTCAAATAAAGATACAGAGATGACTAAAAACAATATAAACATTTGATTAAACATTACATTTCTCAATTCAATTCACAGATCCGCTGAATTTGAGTCCAAGGCCTTACAAACTTCAGACTAATGAGTCATGTGAAATTAGGTTCAGAAATTCAGATAAATGGAATTCATATCACAGAAGGAAAATGGAAATTCATGTCACATAATTCCCGTTAACACATTTTTTAAAGAAAAATTAAGTTTGGCTTTACAAATGAGCTAATATAAGTAGAAGAACACAATCATATCAGAGCTAATTGAAGGTGCAAGGTTTGTTTAATGGGAAACATCTTGGGAAATATTTAGCCATAATGAGGAAATAAGGGGAAAAACAAAGCAAAACATAGAATATATAAGGTGGCTGCCACTGTTCCAGGTGTTTGTGAAGACATTGCTGAGGTGTACAGTGTTGTTTCTAGGTCATTGCCAGGGTGTTGTGTGTGGTCGATAAGTGATTGCAAGGGAATTGCTAAGTAATTGCTAACTGCCTCAAGTTGAGCCCCCTGGAAGTGGTGGGACTTTGGTTTTCTCAGTCCAAACTGTGAATGAGCAAGTAGAATTTACAAATCTTTCTCTAGCCAAAATAACACGGCTCAGCTAGGAAGGTCTGAATGCATGAAACAGACCTGGGTGTGAGAAGCAGACAACATATAACCCTTCCAGTCAGCCAGCAGGCTTGAATCCCCCCACTGCCAGCCTGTGGGGTTCCAGTGTGTCTGCTCTAAGAACAGTGAATTGTGGGCTATTCAGAAAGCCTGAATGAAAGCTGAGAGGAATTGTAATGTATTTCATGACTGGTGTTCAGTTTCACATGACAGTGCTGACCAAGTGGAACTGATTCTGTAAAGAAGGAATTGTGGCAAAGCCCATTAGAATTAATGAGCTTACATCATAGTTCAAATCTCAGACTGAGCGTAACATTCTTTTGACATTTCTGAGCTTTTTTAAGCACATTAATTGAAAAGTAAATTACTTTGTTTCCTTCCAGTCTTGGTGCAATAGGATCTTTGGCCATTATGTATTAGCAACAACGTCATAATTTATATTTTCCCCGTATTTTTTTCTATCTTTTGTTAACATGTTATTAAAGATTGTGTTAGGTTTCCCTTACAAAATCACCAGACACATTGTTAACATCTGCAAAAATTAAACATACACATTAGAACTGACTGGGGGTTATAATCAGTAAGGGCCTTAATAATACAGTAACTTGTCTGATATTATATGGCTGTTTAGATGTAATGCTTTTTACCTCATATGACATTTTCAGTGAAACAATGGACAGTTATACTGTACAATTGGATTGCATTTTCTGAAGAAGAGTTTTGAAGTAATCAATGTATTGCACCTCAACCACTTTAATTCTCAGCATTTACAGTTTGTGGGGATTGCACTAATGCACTAGGAGTGGAATAATAGTGGAATGAAGTCCACTAATGCATGGGAGTCCAGATCAAGTGTTGTAGAAGTCTGTGCATTTATCTTGACTGGATATTATTCAAGCACAAATCATAACCAGAACCAGAGATGCAACTGTTTGACTGTGTCAGGTGAAATATTCTACTGTATTAAGAAAAACACATGAAACCGGTCCATATGCTGGTAGGTTTGTGCCACCTAAAAAAATAAATAAAAAACATGATCAGACATAATTCAAATAAAATAAAATAAATCACACTAAATATGCAATTACACAAACATATTGACCATGTATGGTGAAAGGTGGTTTTCTGGTGTTAGCTGATCTCCAGTCCTGACCAGCTGATAAGCAGTCAAACCTCTAAAACCAGCAGATCAACTGACCAATCAGAAGGGTTAAGAGATGCAGAGAAGTTATCCGTACAGTGCAATGCACAAATACGTTTGGATAGGCTACAATAAAACTCTGAACCACCCTGCCTTAATCCCTCAGACCTAAGCAATCATCCACAAGGTGTCACTATATCTACAGGGTATAAACCTCACTAGACACACACAATCCATATCCCCATCCACATTCTGCCCCCTTGAGGATAAGTGCAGAAATAGGACAAGTAAATCAGAATTAGAACCATGAACCACATAATCTAAAATAATCCTTGTATTACAAAATAAATAAATATAAAATAAATAAACTATGGCTAAAAATGCTAAACACTGTCAAATAAATGTTTTTTCAGAAACAACGGATTTGTGCACCACTTTGTACCACAAGGAGGAACCAAAGAGCTTTCAATGAAAACTTTGGTAACTTGTCCCCAACTTCGCAGAAACATATTAGTCATGTTTGATAATGCAACTATAACTACTGGCTTTTACTTGGGGTCAGGAGTTTGAACAAACAACATGGGCTACTTCACATAGCAGCCACCAGTAGTATCCATATAAAAATGACCATGTAACCTCTCTCTCTCTCTCTCTCTCTCTCTCTCTCTCTCTCTCACACACACACACACACACACACACACACACATCCATGCAACCGCATAGCAATGTGCTACAAACTACTCTGAACACCTTAGATACCACCATAACCACTCACAAAAACCTAGCAAAATGACAGTGAGTTTTTGACAGAACCATTCACACATACTTGTAACAAAAATGAGTAAAATGTACACTTACTTGTTAATAATAAAACTAGCTGTGATGGTTACCCTATTTAACAGTGGAAAAAAAAAATGGTTAACCATTAAGATCATAATTTAATGTCTTATGGAATTGTATTTTTATTCTTTAATAAATCCCATGTTCTAGTTATTTTATTAGCCTGAAAGATGATATTTGGCACAAGAACATAAGCTCATTGCAGATTGGTTTCCAATAAATTTGTGGTACTTAAGCTATTTTTCTTGATGACTTTAATTATGAGCGCTTGCTCATTTGTTTTTCTTCTGGCAGACAATACATTAACATAGAAAAAGAAACAAAATAACATTTGTACAGTTAACTACACACACACACACACACACACACACACACACACACACACACACACACACACACACACACACACACACACACACACACATACATTTAGGCTCTGTCTGAATATGCCTATAAAGTAGTAGAATAAAATAAAAATAAAATAAAAGTAGGTAAAATAAAAATAAAACAAACAGTACGTGAAAAGAGTAGGACAGTATGTCCGAATTCATAGTTCAGAAAACAGTAGGTGAAAAGTACCCAGATGACATACTACTTCTGGTTAGATTCTGATTCTGGTGAGATTGTAAGTTCTATATAGAACTTACTTTTTTAATGGCTGCAAAATAAGGTTTAAACCAAATGTAGTATCTACTGTAATGTATGGCCCTCAAGGTCCACTGTCCTGCAGAGTTTAGCTCCAATCCACCTGTCAGAAACTTTCTTATCCTGAAGACCGTGATTATCTTGCTCGGGTATGTTTGATTAGGTTGGACTCTGTGTTCCATGGGAAAAAAGGTCAAGTTCAGCAATATGGTGATGAATAGATGATGACAGAATCATCTGCAGAAAGTGCGACTCAACTGGACTGAACAAATTCAGATGAATATTTAGTGATATACCAGTGATATTCAGGTTCATGAAATTATAGACGATATGCACATGACATCACAGATGCATCACATCACATCACAGTTATTGATATTAAATATATTAAAGGATATTAAAATATATTACAATTGATTAATATAAATAAATAAACAAATATATATTTAATAGTACATTACTTTAGTAGAATAATGTAACTTGAAAGAAACTAATTTTCGATTTATAATATTTTTCAGTGTATAAATCAGGTCTTTATAAAAGACAGATGCCTTTTAAATTTTAGTATGAGGGTCCCTCACACAAGGGTGATCATATTTTGGGGTCAGTGGCATCTAATCTAGCAGATAAAGGGCTCAGGCTTTGCTTTGTGTATTTCCTCTGTGTTGAAATCAGGTACATAAAATGTCCATTGACCTCTAATTATTTAGTAAGTTTTAAGGACCTCTGTCAAGTCCAACTGCCAATTTAAGCAGATAATTGTTTGATTTACTCTGTTTTTTTGCTGTTCCCTTAACTAGAACCAGTCACGTTACAGAATGTTTTGCCACTCTGTTCAACTGTTCAGACGGGCCACGTCCGTTGATGTGTCGCATCGCACCAAAACAGTTTGAGGCCGTCTATACTGGACGCGTCAAAGCACCTGTTGCAAATCCATTAGTCCTTTGTGTCAGAAGTGGCTCAAGCGCGGTGTACGTAATAAATACAAGAGACATCAGTTTATTGTTGAGGACTCGTTGTGCAACTTCTCATCTAGTATAGACAGAAATACTGATTATAATGGGTTCTATTGGCTTTTGTTGCATTGCAACGCTCACGTTCGGTGTAGACACGGTGTAATCTACTCAACATAAAATCTAAAATACTACTAAAAGAACTGAACTGAATATGGTGAAAGAAGGCAGAAAAGCAATCCCTGTCAACAAGCAAAACAAACTTGTACATTAGCTGCTTTTCCACTGTTGGGCTCAATGGTTCTAAGAATTTAAGGATGGAACCATTATATTCCCACTTGAGCTTCGCATGGCATGATTATTGTTCACTCAGGATTGTTCTCTTGTCTGTTGTCTGGCTGCCAGTTTCTCTGTAGCTTGCCAGGCACAGTATTTGAGTGAAGGTGGTCGCATCTCATATCGTCTGTAAACTCTTGCATTACCAAGGCAATGACTGATGCATTTGCATTGCATTCCAAAGATCTCTATTATCAGCCTTACAGTGAAAAATGAAACCACATCCGTACCAGCTGGGTCGGATCGGCACGGAATGGAACTGTTAAGCAGCAAGACCAGGTTGGCTCAGCGGTGGAAAAGAGGCTATTGTCAAGTAACAAAAGATCAGCATTGGCACATTCAATTAACGGAAGATGTGTGTATCTATCACATCCGGAGTGCTCATGATCGCCACCAGAGGGCACTTCTTCCATCTCCTGTGCTATATCACCATGAACTTCATTTCCCAGTATCCAATGTCTGTTCTCATAATGTGTGATTACATTAAGCTGTGTTTCATTATATGGTTAGCTCTGCCTATATAAGCCTGTGGTTTTCACTCATTCCTTGCGAAGTCTTGTATTTGTGTTACACTGAAATTCTGAGTGACATCCTGGTTTCCTGTGTGTTGGTTTTTGATTATCTTACCATTGTTCTGATTTACCCTGTTTGCCTGTGTTTCTTGGACCTTGTTTTGTTTGGATTGTTTGCCCCTTTGCCTGTTATATGGATTACGATCCTGGATTGTCCCAATAAAGCTGCATTTGGATCTTCAACCCAACTGTGTTAGAGCAGTGATGTAACAGTTGTGGCAGTGAAGAAAATCTGTGCCACAACATTGTTTGTTTTACTTTAACTTTCCCTTTGCGTGAATGGGTGGAGTGTTTCAATTAACGAAGGAAGTTAGTTGGCTATAGGGAAGTGTGTCGTACCTGGAAACAACGCGTCATCCGTGAGTTTGCATGCAAGGTTTGCCAGTAATGAGTGTGATTGATTGTCGTGGAAAGACGGCCGCTTGTCAATCTGATGCTTCCTGTGTTTGATGTCTGGTGCGTCGTAAAGTTCGACCGACTGTTTTTGAGCTGTTCTGAAGACAAGTCAAAGTTGCTTATCCGCCTATCTTGGTGTCTGACGATGACCCTCGATACTCTCTAGCTCAGGGGTCTCCAACACGTCGCTCGCGAGCTACCAGTAGCTCGTGGCCTGATTGGAGGTAGCTCGCCAAGGGCCGTTCACATATCGCGTCTTTTGCGTGCTCAAGTTCGTCATTTCAAATAATTGAAGCGACGTGCTCATTTTTCCAGGCGCAGCGAGTCAACATGAAGGATGGGAGTGCACCCAAACACTACGGGTGTTTTTATTCTTCTCCGTAAATAAATCTTTTTTTCGGCGGTGGAAATCCATTAGCTACTAAAACTTTGTCATTGTGGAGAGCGCAGTGCACGGTTGCATAGCAACGACAGACGCAACAGGAAAATCGGACCGACTTTTACTATTAATAATAAAAGATAATCTAATGTGCATTGTAAATGTCAGTAATTTATATTTTTTTGACTCATTCTTTTTATAAAACTTTTTTGTCAAAACTTTATTTGAACTTGTACATGTTAGTAGATAACATGTTGCAAGACACTCCTTTAAAATCTGGCCATCATTTTTAATGTTATTATTTTAATGTTTATGTAAACAAAAAGTGCATATTGATGCTAAGTTTATTTGTTATTTGCTGGTTTTCGACATAAAACTTGGTGAATTTATTTCAATGTGTAGTATTAGTACTTTTTGAACAGGATTCTGTGATAACCGTGATCATTTTGGTCACTATAAATAATAATGAAATGAAATTTTCATGCCATTTCATCTCTAGTTATCATGTACTATAAAATCAACTATAATTATGTGTTTTTACAGTATAATATGCAGAGTACAATTTTCTATATATATATTTTTTTTATCTCTGATTCTGTTCTTTTCTCTGACATTTAAGGGTGACATATAGGCCAACAAAAACTCTTTTAGGTGTAAAACAGTTTGGATAGTTGTTAATATGAGAGTTATGAGACATTATTTAAGATATTTAAGTGTTGTATTACATGAGTAGCTCTCGGTCACTTTCATTTTTAAAAAGTAGCTCTCAAATGAAAAAAGGTTGGAGACCCCTGCTCTAGCTGTCTTCATACCTGCAAACTTGGTCCTCTGCGCCGCCATTACACACACACACACACACACACACATATCTTTCACATTCGCACATTCTGTGTGCTTAGTGGTTTTTCGTAATTGTTGCTGCCCGTCGTTGTTGGTTTACAATGAAATTAATGAAATGTTTATCACATGCTTACTTTTTTCTCTTTTCTTTTTTAAGGACAATTTGTGAATGAACGTGGACACAAATCTGCAAACGTGGATTAGCGTGGCGCGTTTTCTGCACGGATTTCAAAGACCGAGTTGATCTACTACTGCTAGTGTTGAACTTTATTTTATTATTATTTTTATTTTATTTATCTTTTCTCCTTTTTTAAAGGAGTTTGTGTTGTTATAATTATTATTGTGGACATTATATAATTAGAGAATAAATACCTTGTGAACTGAATTTTTCTGGGATTATTACTGTGATTTGTTGTGTAACATGTGGTTACTTTTTGCTATCCTGGGTTAATTTCAATTTTGACAGGTTTAATCCTGTCTGGCGCCCGAAGTTTTTCTTTAAAATTATTTATTTATTTTAGGGCGGCCAACACCGTTACACAGTATCCTTGTGTGTGAAAAATAACCTCACTTTGTTTTTGACCAGGAACACAGGATTGATGACCATGGATGACTTCTGCCATGAGGCTTTTTCTGGTCTAATGGAAAGTCAAGGATTTTTTTCAAGGTTAACTCTATGGAGGCAAAGTGTCCAGAGCCAAAGGGGTCTGGTCATACAACTGAAAATGTGGAAGAATATCAGGAAATCATTGGAGAACTCACTAATCTCTTCACATTACAGCCCAGAGACACAGCACACAGATGAACACAGCACCTAATGCCTCTGGTCCTGCTTTTTGTGTCAGATAAATGTGACAGCTTGGGGTTTTCACTATAATAACCTCTCTAAGGACCCTGATACCTGTGTCACTTTCCAAAGCTGCCCACACGACTGCTATATATGAGTAAGAAGAGATACTATTATGTAATAAATTAAAGCAATAAGCCACGCATGGCCATGTTTTAGAGTTATTTTACCATGGTGAAGAAATGTTATTAAACGACGAAGCAAAAACTGCCCTAACCTAGGTACAATCAGTGTAGAACACAACCTCAAAAGGCTTACTTGTTTTATCAAATTAAAACAATATAAAGACACAATGATGTTTAATATATAACACATTTATACATAACCAATATATTATGCTAAGTAATATATTTGATTAGCCTATACTATTGCATATGTCTCGAGTCAGGGTTTCAGTGCACCTCTCAACACAGAAGTCATGGGCCTCTTTGATCACATGAAAAGCATTGTAGATAGTGATGTCACGGAAGGGTGATTTTAAAAGTGGCAAGAAAGTGGGAAATACGCACAATATACAGTGACAACTGTGAAAGAAAAAGCAATGGGAGCATGTATTGGAGCTTAGAACAGAAAAAAAGCCCTGTCAATTGCTTTGATGCATCAATAAAAAAAAGAGGGAAAAAAAGGACATGGTGGGTTTACAAAACGTTTGACTGTTTTTGGATGTTCTTGTTAAATTTAAATTGCATATCTCCAACTAGTTGTGGAAAAGCAAGAGTGGATTTTTTTTTTTTTTTTTTTTGTCACACGTTAGAATACTATTCTGCCATTAATAAATAAGTACACAAAAAAAACAAAAAACAAACAAAAAAAAAACACTCTGATTAACGGATTAGTAAGTAATAGTGCTCAGTTGAATGAGGTAATTCACTATTGTGACTATAAGGACGACTAATAAGAACTACAATATAGGTTCATAATTAATGGTGTAATTCATAATGTATAATTAATTCTAAAGTAAAGATCATGGTAACCGACTAGTAATAACTCAAGTGTTACCAAATCTTTCAGAAGGAATTACTAATTATTTGGATCAGTATTCTAAAGTGAAAAGCGTGATAACTCCTTAATATTGACTGAAGTCATTGTAAGCTTTTGAAGTTTTTTAAGGTTTTGGATAGTAATGGATCAAGCGTTACTACATCCTTCAGAAGGAACTACTAATTATTTGGATCAGTATTCTAAAGTGAAGATCATGGTAACCCACATGACGCAAGTGTCACCAAATCCATCGGAAGGGATTGCTATCCAAAACCTTACAAAAACATACAAGAACCTCAAAAGCTTACAATGTTTTCAGTCATTACTAGAGAGTTATAATGCTTTTCACTTTAGAACACTGATCCAAATAATGAATAGTTCCTTCTGAAGGATAGTAACACTTGAGTCATTACTAGTGGGTTACCATGATCTTTACTTTATTATTTAATTATATATTTGGCATTATTCATGTTAATTATGAACCTGAATATAGTAATTTTAAGTAGTCCTCTGGGATGTATGAAAACAATAGCAGTTATTGATAAGCTAATAGTGAACTACCACATTTGGCTAAACACTATTACTTGGTGTTACTTAGGAAGAAGCATTTGTAGGAAACTCAGAAGCGAAGACCAGGAGACCAGGAGTTGTATCTTCAGCAGGATTCTGTTGGTAGCTGCAGTCAGCTACTGCAGTCAAGTCTAACTAAAGCAATGCACATTGTAGTTTATATACATTTAGAGGGCAGTGCTCAGAAATGGAGACAAAGCATCTGGGTGATGACCTTAAACAAAGCACTCAAATTAAGTATACAGCTATAGGAACCCACCCCAGACTCTAGAGTGTTACCAATCCTAATCCACTCAGCATAACTATTCAAAGACTGGGACAGGGGCTCCAAGAGCCATTAAAGACAAAGGGTGAGAGTCTCAGTAATCTGACTCATTTAATTTACAATAGAGAGAACAGGACTGGCAGGAATCTCTTGCTGGAAACTTTGCTTAACAGCTGATATAATCACCATAACCTTAAATGCTAAATTCAATGTACTCTATCTTAGTTTTTCATGTTATATTATGTAAGGTCATAAGATCATCAGATCTTAAACAGATTCTTAAATTTGTTATCCCACACAGTCAAGCAACAGGAGGTGACAGTAACTGTAAGTATGTTTGTTTCTTTTTTCATTTGATTTTAGCATCGTTGTAGTTGCTAGGAAACGTGCTCACGTGCTATAGTCACGTTGGTGAAGTCTTGTTTGCTTGCGTTTGTTCACGTTGGTAAACAGTTTCAGTAGTGAGGCGTCACGCTCGCTAAGCCAGCTCGCGCCATATATACAGTGTGTTTGTAGCATTCATCAGGAAGAAGCAGTCAAGCAACAGGAGGTGACAGTAACTGTAAGTGGGCAACAACTAGCTACTGGGGTGCCTCAGGGCTCAGTGTTTGGACCACTTCTCTTCTCCATCTACATGTCATCACTAGGATCTGTCATTCAGAAACATGTTTTTTCCTGTCACTGTTATGCTGACGACACACAGCTCTATCTCTCATTCCAATCAGAGGATCCGACGGAAGCTCGCATCTCAGCTTGCCTGACAGACATTTCGTGAGCTTAGAATTATAAGGTTCTATCTCCGTTTCGGGTAGTTCCGAGATATTGAGCATCAAAGTTTTTACATCCCAGCTGGCAATGGAGAGATGGAACCTTTTTATTTTATTAATAACTACTAACAAAATATTTTTTTTACAAAAATAACACCACACAGGCATTAATAAACACCTAATGGATCAGATTATGTCAAAAACTCAATTTTGACCAAAAGTGGAGATAGAACCTTATAATTCTAAGCTCACGATTTCTTGCTGGATGAAGGACCACCACCTTCAACTAAACCCTGCGAAGACAGAGCTGCGTGTTGTCCCGGCCAACCCAACACTACAACTTTTCCATTCAGCTAAGTTCGTTAACCATAACTCCATCCAGGACAGCCAGGAACCTTGGAGTCTCAAAAATGTTTTGATGCTGTTCACTTTGTTTAAACTATTCATTTTGATTTAACACCATTGTATCAGGTTTCATGTTCAAACACGATTGCATCATGTTAAACTGACTTGAAACGGTTACTCTTTGGCTTAACTCAGTGTTTTAATTTTAAAAGAACGTTTCAATCGAGTAACTCAGAAATTAATTTACGTCTATGCCTGACCACAACATATTTAAAAGAAATTTAATCTAATTTCCTTTAAATACACTGTTAAAAAAATCTGTAGAAATTACAGTATTATTGGCAGCTACTTGCCAGTAACTTACTGTAGATTTAAATTGATGTTATTTACTGGCAACAGTTTGTTCAAAGTTAAATGAACATTAAACATTAACAAGTCTTTATCTTTACAGAATAAAACTAAAATAACAGCCTCATGCAAAGCATTCTGGGAACCAAAATCTGAAGGAAAATAACAGAAAAAGGTTGATGAAGATTTCTGGTTCCCAGAATGCTTTGCATTAGGTTGTTATTTTATAGTTTTATTCTGTAAAGACAAAGACTTGTTAATGTTTAATGTTCATTTAACTTTGAGCAAACTGTTGTCAGTAAATAACATTGATTTAAATCTACAGTAAGTTACTGGCAAACAGCTGCAAAACTACAGCAAATTTTTTACAGTGTAATTTTCTCTGAAAAATTACGTTTGTATAGGCTAGGGCTCGTTTTATTATGCCGTTTTCTTTCATAACGAAACTAAAAGCTAATCAAATGAAAATATAAACAATACTTCTTTATACCCATTTAAAGCCCATTTGAACGTTTTATGTTTTATTGTCGAACCTCCATATCAGCCATCCCAGAGATTAACCAGCCCAGTAACTCTAATGTGCGTAACGTTAGCTATAGCAAAGAAGCGAGGAGCCATTGCGCCATTACATCAAAGTTATCAGTGGCAAGTGTTAAATATGCAGTGTTTTACACCATAGTTTGTCAGTGGAAAATTTATAAATATTTTGTGTGCTTTCTCACAGTTGGACAAAGACAAACAAGTCCAGCGATTTTTTATTTATTTTTTTAAACAGAGACGGCTGACGGGCCATCTTCCACATCTCTCTAACCGTCATTCACACCACAGATACAACATGTAACTTAATGCAAACCCACCCATTCGCAATATTACAATGTTTAAACTTTTTGTTAATCGTTATATGATCTGCTTCGTCAATTGTATCTAGTATATCCATGTGATGCTTATTACATTAAGTTTACTCAAGCAGCCAAATTCTCAGTGAACAAACTGTCTCGAGGACTGTTAATGATGGCTGTTTTGCTAACATTAGTTAACATTTTAGACATTTCTCACGTTTTCTAATTTGAAACCCATACTAACAGGTTGTTTTCATGGTTTTGAAATCAATCTTTTCAGAGTAATGGCAGCGAGGGGTGGTGTGATATGAATGTCAACACGATGATGCAATACTATGAGCCTAAAACGTAGTAGAATTCACATTGATCAAACTGATCGGCTTAAGTGTTGTACAGATGTAAATTGTCACATGTTATGAACAATTATTTAAAAAAAATTGTTTTGTACATAGTACATTTTCAGTTTTGAATGTATTGCTAGTTTTGTAATGATGACCAGAGATGTCTTGCAGCACAAATGACAAAAAAAAAGTCTTCGGAAGAAATACAATATTTTTTAGACTGAAATTTAAATCTAAACATTGATCAACTCATGCATAGACAGCCCAGACGAAAAATAACACAGACCTCTACTAACATCAAACCATATTGTTTCTTGCACCACATGAATAACATCATGACATCCAAGGACCAATGATGTTTGATGTAATGAAGTGTGCCACCATTTTTGATTCAGAGTCATTTTGTATTGCTCCAGAAGAATACCAGTGAAGGCTTGAATATTCTATCTATAGTATACTTTCTTAATATGGATAAAAACAAAAAAATATGTTTTATATTTCCACTAGCACTTACTTGAAGTTTGCCTTGGAGGTGTCAGGTAATTGCTAATGCTAGGTTTGTAGTGGTTTAAAGTTGTCTCATGAATTATAAACATAAACTGTCAATAAATGTTGCTTAATTGTTACATTACCATAATTTTGTTTAGTCTTCAAGGGCAAAAATGTCATTGATGTCATTAGAACTACGTTTCAGAACTATCCTGACATGTCTATTACTATCTCAAAGGAAGAGTCAGCTGATGATTTCAAGACACACAAGGTAGGAAATATGTCAGGACTACTACATCAGCATAAATGACATCAGCATAAATGCATGACTTGGATAGTCCACTTAAACATTTTAATTGTCATGATTTACTCACCCTCATGTTGTTCCAAAACCATAATTTTATTAATCTTAATAATTTTTTATATATAGGCCCCTATTTTTATTTTTGTCTATCCATTGCAAGTCTAGGGAATCTTTATTTTCAAGCTTCAGAAACTAAGATCATTTAGTCTTTTATTCACATACATTCAACAATGCACATATGTAATGCAAATATTTTAAAAGGAAGCTCAAACGTGCTTGTCGATTCTATTTTAGAAACGGTTTCTATTTTTCTGCGACGTCGTGGCTGGAACAACAAATACAAAGTGTGGCAATGATAATCTCAGGTACTGTTTATGTGCTTTATTTAATGTTAAAAGCGTGTAATGTGACTTTGAATATCATTTAGAGCTCCCAGCTTTGTAGCTGTATAAGCAACAATTGATGATTCACCTCAGATCTTGAAATTAAACAAATGGAAACAAGAACGTTCAAACTGTGAACAAACAAGTGTATTCTTTGACAAAGATTGTTTTAATAACTCAGCCTATGGATTTTTTAAATGGTGTAATATTTGTGAATTTTATTTTACTTTTCCATTTTCTTGTGAGTGCCGCCCGTCAACACACTTACCGCGAGAGCCCGCCCACACGCTGCTCTGATTGGCTGTGGGTTTTGATTGATTTAGACGCATCTCGTAGTTGCGTCACTTCTGGTGTGGACAGGCAGATTGCTTGTGGCTAGAATCTTATCGCATCGCGTCTGTTTATCAATGACAATTAAATTAAATTTAAGCTCTAGAAAGGGGGTTTTCAAAGTGTGGGGCGCCAGAGCATGCCAGGGGAGGCACGGAGAGTGGTAAAAATTATAGCCTAATAATTATTTTAAATTAATGAATTAAAAAAGTTAAATTGTTATTACTCTGAAAATAAGGCATCGTTTACACTTCAGGTCTTGATGCTCAATTTACCGTCCGTTTACACGTTCTTTCAACTGTATCCGATTCATGTGTTTACACTTGCCATCTAACACAAATACGTAACTGTTACGTAACTGCAACACAATCTGGTGACCAAACTTACGTCGTGACAACCGGAAAAGTGAAATTCCCAGATATGTTGCTACAACGTAACTTTGTGACAATGTAACTTTACAGACATGCGACGTCGAGACTACGTTGTCAGTTGGTAAGTCATGAAATTACCAAAACGTCACGTAACTGGGACGTAGTTGGTTATTTTGTTACCTTATGAGACCGTACTGCCGACGTTGTCAGTTGGTAATTTGATGGTAATACAATTACAGACATGCGACGTCGAGACTACGTTGTCAGTTGGTAAGTCATGAAATTACCAAAAAGTACGAATAAATTACGTAACTGCGACATCGTGTGTTAGCTGGGATACTATCTGAAACATTGCGCATGCTTAAAGGGTTAAATTCTCTTGCACAGATGGACGAACGCGAAATATGCTTGATGCTAGCTCTGCGATACAGGCCTATGCAAAGTTTGCCAAACATCACCATGATTTTGAGGCGGAGGAGGACGAAAAGTGCCATCATTGCAGCCTGCGCATATGCTTCATTTATTGTGTGCAAGAGAGATCTCAGGACTGGTGGGAGCATATTATGTTTAAATATTGGGTAAGTTGTGTCAAAAGAACATTCAGCCGATAAACCCTTGAAAATTTTTCCCAATAAAATCCTGCTGACAAACAACTCTGGAAGACGTGTTGTGAAAATTAAAGTACTACAGGGTTTTAAATGGGTACACACCCTACTGAAAAAACACTACTCTGATCCTTCATGCCTTTACTTTAATTCATGAAGATTTAAATGTCTGCCCTAACAAGGGTCGTTTTTATGAAATGTGGTGACACACACTAACATTTGTTCTTTTCAATGCAAAAAGGAGCTTGACCAGGTGCAGAAGTCAGAAATGTACTTTTTTTTTTCTACAAAGAAGTCAAAAATCTACTTTTGACATAACAATTAGGGAGACTTGTTAATGTTTAATGTTCTATTATGCTGGTATTTTAAATGACTTTCTGATATGTAGGTGTTTATGAGTGAGTTGCCATTGTGGTAAAGTGCCGAGCATGTGCTTCGGTGGAGGACCTGCTAACAAGAATTCAGATTGTTTTAAAAGCAAGTACCATCTTTAGACTGCCAACATCTAACATATGTATTAAAATAAAAGCTATGTTTAGGTTGTTAGTATGCTATTAAATAGACACACACAAAAAAAATAACTCTTTGGCTGAAAATGATTTAATCATGGACAGTGGTTCCACACAATGGAACCATGTTATCTCAACTCAAATACTTAATGTTGGATGAACTTAAGCAAAGTGAGTGTCTGTTAAATGATTAAATGTACATGTAAATGTAACTTACTAAATCGCTAATCAGAATTTCTTGTTAGTTAATGGTAGTTATAGAGTGTTAATATTGCATTACTCATTTGTTCCTTGTAGTTATTCATTAATGACGAGCAGCATTATTCTAAAGTGTTATGGACTTGTTCTATACTTGCTATACCTGTACCTCCAGTCAAAACTGCTTTTTTTTACATTAACGCCATGTCGTAATTACCGTAATTACAAGATGACAACACGCGACATTCTACTTGGAGCTATTCATGTCCTTAGATTTGGAATTATACATTCCTATGGCTACACTATCAACACCAAAATGAATCTTCAAGTTGTAATTACAAATTCTACAAGGACGTGATGCTTTGCAACTCGGAATCCCGGAATTATGGTAATTCCAACATGGCATGAATGCACCTATAGTTTACTTTTGTGTACCAAACCCGGGAATGTTAAGGGTGCATTGCAGACAAAACTGGAAAGCACTTCCTCTATCGAGAAATATTCAATCTGATTGGCTGTATTTAAACAACGTCCCATAGAATGCCACACAGGTGTTTTTAATCAGACCATCTGGCAATAAAATTCTGTTAAAAAAGGTACCAGAAGGATACAACGTGCTTTAATTTGAGTATGAAATAATCACTGGATTTGGCACTGGATTAGTAACATCAAATCTTTGAAAGACATGCAGAGTTTTGACACTGCCACAACATCTCAGATAACCCCTAAATGGGACATATGAATAAAACAAACTGGATTAAATGTCAGGCAGATGACCTGAGGCCAGAATAGGCTGCAGTGTGGACTCAAATCATAAGCCCTGGGGAAATGTCTCTGTTTTCCCTTTTTTCCAAAAAAAAAAAAAAAAAAATCCTGCAAAACCTTCCCACACAAAAACATTTTTACAACCACTAATGCATCAATGTGCTACAGATGACTTCAGAAGTTAAATTTATGTAACTTAAAATAAATGTTCACCTTATCATTGATCCTAAGCACATCTATTCACATGACGGCATTTCAAGTTTTTCAAACTTAAAGGAACACGCCGACTTTTTGGGACTTTAGCTTATTCACCTTATCCCCCAGAGTTAGATAAGTCCATATAAGTCCTTTTTCATCTCCGTGCGTGCTGTAACTCTGTCTGACGCACCCACCGCTAGCCTAGTGTGGCAGCACGGACGGAGGGACTTGGAGGTGATCAGCTAGCGACTACGCCACCCTGGAATCTTGCCAGGGACAATACAATGGAATTTCTGATTAAAGGCAACACAGTTTCGTTCACAGTAAAGTGGCAGGAGACGTGGATACAAAAATATATACATTTTATTAAAGATAAATACTTTATATAAAAAAAGCACAAAACACCAACACTTAATATAGACACAACAATATCACTATTCAACAAGACACACACAGAGCGACCTGAGAAGTCAGCGAAAAAGGAGCCGAGGCAGAGCAGGGGATAAAGGGCACATAAGGCCTCCACGGCAAGTCACCTTTCCCGTACACCTGTGCACACACACTCACACAAGTACACACACGCCACTCATGACACAGCACTCGTGAGAAAGACCACCACCAGCAATCCGCCCCTGCTTTACGCACTCAGCTCCTGTAACGACAGAATGAAGTTACACTCAGAATTGTCAGTTGAAACACACTCAGAATTGTCAGTTGAAACACACTCAGAATTGTCAGTTGAAACACACTCAGAATTGTCAGTTGAAACACACTCAGAATTGTCACTTCACGGAGACAACGAGGTGTTCGCATTTTTTCAATTTAAACCTTACAAATTCTAAATCAAAATATAAAAATAACTAATACAAAAGAAAAAGATATAAACCACAAACACACACGCGCATACACACACACACACACACACACGAAAGACAACGATGTCAGTCCAATTGTTAACAGCAAAGCAACAGCCCCTTCGGACAGTAGTTCCACGCAGTCCAACCGCAAGAAAGCTAATCGGCCATGCAGACGCAACCAATCCGTACTTGATGCATCTTAAGGGTGCGATCCCTGGGAACCAAACCAGTCAGGCAGATAAACGCATACATGCAGACTGAGGGCTCGTCCAGTCGATTGGGAGGACAGCGTGTGCCAGCGGGAACTAAGCACTTCCGTATTGAAGTGTAAACACTCATACTGGCCGTACTTCTCACCCAAACCTTTGACAGAGGAGGGACAACCTCAATCAACTGCCAGCTGCAGGAAACTCGCACGCCACTCTGGATTGCGACCGAATGACGACCCGGGAAGGGGCGGTGACTCGTGACACCATAGCCAGCCCGTTTATATATGCTGCTACAGCCCACTGATAGGACAAAACTCAACGAGTGGACTAACCAACCACATGCAGGCAGGAAGAATTTCATTGGACCTGCCACACTAGCTTAGCACAAAGACTGGAGGTAAACGGCTCCAGCTAGCATACTGCTCCCAATAAGTGACAACATTTCATTTTTGGTTTAACTATCCCTTCAAATGATAGTGAGATTTTAGAAAGTTTTGTCTCTAAACAAATGCTTGTGGGAATAGTTGTGGGAATCAGTCTAGTACTTTTCCTAAACATTTTGTGAATTTCTATGTTACCACACAAACAAACACTAAACTTCTCTCTACTGTCTTACAAACAGAGGGTACAATCTTATTAGCACATGATGCTAATCTTCTCTAGCTTACAAAGGACAGGCCTTCTCTAGCAAGAGGATACACACAATATTAACATGTAACTGTTAAAACTTCCCTGCCTGAACAACAAAGGATAAATTTCATCTCTAAAAGACACCTTTAGAGGATAACTTAGTTAACAAAACCCTGCAGCTGTTTGTTAACTTATCTGTCGTCGCAGAGGAAAACTATTTTGTACTGGTCTGCAAAGGTTCTTTAAATTGGAGTGAAACTCACCAAGTCTTTCGTTTGTAGAGAAAGATTCCGTCTGGAAAAAATTCAGTCTTTGAGATCTTTTTGGAGCTTGAAGTTTTCAATCTGGATTCAGAAGATTCAGTCTGGAACTTAGTCAGGCTTTGTTGAGATCTTTGAGCTTGAAGTTTCAAGATTCAGTTTCCTTTTTCTCCATCCGGGTCACGGCACCATCTGTTGTAAAGTTTTCTTTTATCGAAGCAGAGACCAGGAGACAGTTGGGATCACGTTCAAACAGAAGAGTTTCTTTATTTGAGCGTGGCTGCGGTTTCGTCCAACATAATCTAAAGTATATACATTTACATGGTGTCTTTATAGGCATTTTAGGAGGAGGGACTTTTGAAGGTGGAGACAAATTCAAACAAAGCATGTAAATGAGTATACAGGTTAAGGAACCGCCCCAGACCGGCAGTCTCAATTTAATCAGCATACCTATTCAAATGCTGATATTGGCCAGGAACTCCGGTTCCAAGGGCCATCCCAGAGCCATTAAAGACAAAGGTGAACGATTCAATGTCTGGGCTCCGAAAGGTGAGAATCTCAGTGATCTGACTCATTTAAAACACAATAGAGATTGCAACTTTGCTGACATCTTAACCTTAAAAGCTAAAATCAGTATTCTTCACCGTGATGTTATGTAAGGAAGCATATCTGAAATAGATTCTTAAATTTGTAACCCTTCAATACAAAGAGGATTTATTCCAAACACGATTACTAGCCAACATACAAAACAGTGTGCATCAAACACAAACAATAACCGTCAGTGAACACAGAACAGAGAGGACCTTAAATACACAGAGGAATAAGGAAGACAAGGTGATAACAGCTGAACATGGTGAGTGATGATCGCTGGCAGGTGCGGGTAATGGAGGAATGAGTGCAGGTGTAAGCCGGAGAGGATGATGGGACATGTAGTGCAGACGGTGACTAACAGGTGACTGTGACACCTATAATGTCTCAAGGCAGCATACATTTTTATGATTTTAATAAATACACTGAATATGTTTTTATTATTGCACAATACACTGAGGTGAAAATAGTATCTGCCACTATTTGAACTAAGCGCAAATAGCACCTAATAACTGATTATACTTAGAAAAACTAAATAAATAAATGAGTTTCCTATTGGTAAAATATTGCCTATTTTACAACATTTAAATGTGGCTCATCAGATGAGAACTACTAAACTATCCATTTTTATAAGACATATTAATCACCTCTTCCTAATATGTACATTTGACTGCACTCATTTAAATTTGAAGTGTTCTGTATAATAGCTTATAAGTGGTGTGAAGTCTTAAAGCAACACTAAGGAACTTTTCCTCTGCGGCCCCCCTACAGGTTGGAAGCGGAATTGTCCATTACCACTGTCATAAATCATTTTTCCGCCCGCAGTCTACTGTCGCACGCACGCTCACTGTTTATCCAGCACGGGCTTTGGAATGAACGATGTCCACAGATAAGGTAGAGGATGTTGCATGATTTCATTAACCCTCTGAGGTCGGCAAACGCGCCCCCGCGTTTTGCTGGATTTTCTTCACATTGTAGTACAATAAACTTAAATTACTCCGTCATTTATGGTTATACAGAAAAAAGAAATATAAAAAAAGAATCTGTGATATTTCTACTTTTGTATGTGTCCACTTACAATCAAATCAAAACATTGTGCTTTTGTAAAATAAAGAAAATAAACAGGGTGAACTTTTTTTTCTTGAGCACGTCTATAAACTGAAACAAAACTCAGCGAATACTTGTCACACATTTATGAGCCATATACCTTTATACACATTTAAGTGTGTACTTTTAAATGATCGGATTCAAACTGAAAACAAATATTCTCTGTTTAAGTAATTTGTATAAAACCAACAGGATGTCCAGTGTCTCAAACGCTTGATAATTATTTTTAATTCGACCACGCCCACTCGCGCAAAAGTGATTCACATGCAAATCTCCACATGCAACGCGAACGCCCTCGTTACCTCAAACACAAAACACCAAAACACTTCACAAGTCTCTGCTTTTCGTCGAGTTTGGAAGACACGTCTGAGCTTACATTGTATTTTACCTCAGAAGAAGAAGAACGCGATTTGAAGACAAGAAAGATGTAAGGTAAGAAATTCTTACTTATTAGTTTATGGTATTGTTGCATAAACTTCACATTGCAGTTGAACTGTTGCTAGATTATGGTTAATATTATACTATTTAGACCCGTGTTTACTGTTAAATACTGTTTGTGGATATCTGCTCAAACATATGTATAACCATAATGTTTAATATTTTGGAGCGCAATGGCGTTTGAATGTATCATATTTTGGAGCGCGATCCCGTTTGAATGTATCATATTTTGGAGCGCGATCGTGTTTGAATGTATCATATTTTGGAGCGTGCTGTGGGTTTGAATGTATCATATTTTGGAGCGTGCTGTGGGTTTGAATGTATCATATTTTGGAGCGCGATTGCGTTTGAAAGGAAAAATGCACCAAACATTAGGCTTTATGTTTTTACTATTATCTCATTTCATATCATCATAACGAATGGAAACATTTGAAGTAACATAAGATAATCAATATATTTTTCTCTAGCATTGTTACTGAAATCTTTTGGAAGATTTATAGGCTGCTATAGGTTATTATAATTATTTTATGCAGTACTGCACATAGCGTATGCCTACAATGCACAACAAACATGGTGTTCATTATATTATATATTGGAAACATTTGTGTGTGTGTGTGTGTGTGTGTGTGTGTGTGTGTGTGTGTGTGTGTGTGTGTGTGTGTGTGTATTCTGTGAATTTTAAAAAGCAATTTTACCAGACAAATCTAAAATGTATTCCCAAAATCGTGCAGGCCTAGTTTCTCTTGATACCAGTATGTTCACTTTTTTTCTTTTCTTTCAGGGACCAGATGCAACTGAGTCCTGCTGACTTCAACATTCACATGAGTCTCTGTACATGAACATGGTAAAGTGAAAATCAAACACATTGGAAATGAAAGGTATGTACAATGTTTTTAGGAATGGCACAAAGGTCTCTGTCTTTGGATCATTGTTTTCAATGTGCTCTTTTGTCATTTGTTGTGTATTTTTGGATTATGTTGTGTTGTAAATAAATCCAAACAATCTAAAAGCCATTCTTTTTTAAATCTCCTCATTCTTTGTGCAAGGTTGCTCTGAATGACAGGGCCTGATCGCTCCTAATAGGGCAGTTAGGGGAGTGTCTGTCTTTCTCAGGTGTTGAAGGCTTACATATTCATGAGATGATCACGCCTCTTCGCATATGGCTCTTCACACAAAACACGTCTTAGAAATTTTAAATCAATATATTGTCTTATCTGAATGAGCAGTCAGGGTGATTTTCACATAGTTTTGGAGCAAATATTCTAGGCTACGTGATACAATTTTCAAAAGTCTTGTGAAGAAATAATCAGTATGGGTTTCATGGCCTTATTTCAGTGACAAACTTTGTTGGTATTATCACAAACCACGCATAAATGTCATTATCTCAAAACTACAAACTTTTACATACATGCTGCTGATATATTATTGTAGCAGAGTTTGTGCTAAATACAGTGTAATAAGACTTTAGCCATGACAATGTCACAAGTAACAGAAATAAGCACAAATGTCAGAGCATGTCAGACCACCTCCAGGGCCAGAAAACAGCTCAGACCTCAGAGGGTTAAAGTATGATGTATCAGAAACAAAGAAAAACTAAATAATGACTATTGTAACGCTTGATGTAAAGCAAGTCAAATTTGTAGTTTTCTTATGTCTCATTCGTACTACAGAAACGCGACCCGGTTTGGCAAACTTGCATAGTGTGGTTATAGCAGATATAGGACTGCCAAGCGAATCCAGAAGTGCCTTTCACCCTGTTACGACTTGATGAACCACTGATACGATTTTGGAAACATTATTTTAAGGTAAAACATTTTCCTTAGTGTTGCTTTAAAATCATTGTTCCAGCGATTGTTCTAAATGTAATGGCTAAAGTAAAAAAAAAAAAAAAAAAAAACCCACCTTTTCTTGATCCGGCAAGCTGTAATCTGATTGGCTGGCTTGATGCAGCTTCTGGGAGTCGGAGTGCATATGTTTATATCAGACCACCCAAAACATGTTACCATGGTTGATACAATAAGCATTTTTGAGGAAGAACAAACCACTGATTTTGCTAAATTTGACCAGCTTGATTGGATCAACTCAATGAAAGTTTTGTTTAAGGGACTTTGTAGCAAGTAAACTTGATTGTCGTGAACATAATTGTATATTCAGCTTAGTTCTCTCATTTCTGTATCTATGTGTCAATAATCACAAGAACCTCTGCAAGTCATTTTAAGAAGGACCTGCAAGCAGAAAAGAAAATGTGCAGGTTAGGAAGAGGGAAATAAAAAGTATAGTTTAAGAGAGAATGTGTACTTGAAATACTGACGTTCCACTTCTCTGGCCTTCCCTCTCATAAACACTGTTGTCAGCCAGCGGCACAGGGACAATTAATCTCTGTGAGGCAAAAAAACACAAACGCACAAGCACAAAAGCTGTCAAGATGACAAGACAAGGCAGTTCAAATATACCACATTTTCATTGCCATCAAGTACACAAATAGCAGTGATAAACTTGTTCAGGCTGAACAGAAACAGATTGCCACTGTGGGATTTTGTTCATATGTCCGTAATTGAGATTTTCAATTTGGTAAGATGAGCTGTAGCCTAACACAAATTTGTTTGTTTTCAGAATGGAGAACTAGTGCCCAGAGACAATACATTAAAAAGTAGACTAGCAAAATTGGTATGAGGCTTTCAAAACAGGTAAAACAAAATAATAAAAAAAAGGTAACTATTTTGATAGTCCAATTTAGACATTCTAGTGACTATGAGTAACATTGCAAGGCTAAACGATTAATCGTGATAACGATATCTACTTTTCTCGATACATAAAAAATTATAGTTGTGATATTGGCCTGTCCTGTAAACGTTTTGACAATTTTACATTTCCATTATGTTGCATTGGTAACGAGCCTCCACTATCTTTCCTGCTTGGGGTTGCCAGATCTCAAGGGTGTAAATCCCTTAAACTGAGCTTTTCTTAAAATGATACATTTTCTATCCAATATTTTACACCAATGGATATGTTTAAGTTTAGCGATGTCCATTGTGAAATTCTGCTCCATTGTGAAATTCATCTCGAATTAAAGTTTCCTTCACGAGGCTGCGTCTGCGAATTACTGCTACTAAATCTGCGAGCGAGCTTCCTATATGACAAACTGTAATTAATCCAAACATGAATCTCAACCATATTGTTTGCGATCATGGTTGATGAATAAAAGCACTTATGCAACCGTTGCTACAATAGAAAGTAAAAATGTAAAGTTTGGAATTATAGAATTAAGGTTAGGAGCCACTGTTTTTTTATTTTTTATTTTTTATTATTTGATGAAATTATCATAGCTGGTTAAATTAAGTCCATGTGCCACCAACAGGGCTTTTAGGTAAAGTGAAATGAAAAATGGCCTTTATAACTTTACCACTTTTGATAATTATATAATAAAAGTAAATAAAGTGTGTGTTAACTTCTCTTTCTCTGGAATATCTGAATGTTAATCGTGATTAATAAACGTGATTATAATTTGAGCAAAATAATTGTGGTTATCAGTTTTACCATTATTGTGCAGTCCTACTTTGCAAGTACGTCAACTTATTAAACTAACCCTAACCTAACAGTCTACTAATACTCTAATGAGAGTTAGTAGCCTAAAGTGGAGTATAGAAAGTGTAAAAAAACAAAAAACATTCTTGGTGAAATCATGGTCACCAACTCAACACCATATATGCATATTTTGTAAGTAATTTCCAGAAATACAATCCCATTGAGATGACAAAGGAAGGTGTCCCAAATAACCTGAATTCACCTTCATGTTCCCGTGGCTTCATTTATAATGAGAATTGGGTCATTGGCCACGAGTCCTGGGTTTGATTCCCAGGAAACGTAAACTGATCAATTGTAAGTCACATTACATTTTCCTTTTTAATATAAACTTAAAATGTCTCATATAATAGGAAGGAATTGTGGTCAAGGAAGGCATACAAACTTCAGCACAAATGAAATTCAATAGCGTTTGCTTCCTGAAAACCCCAGCACTCTAGCAGTGCAGATGTAATTATTCAACAGATATTTATTACTGTGGTGTTTGTTTGAACGTACCGACTTGTTTTTCCAGTGCCACGTCTATTTCACCTTTTCTCAGTTCTTTTCATAAAATCTACAGTACCGGCAGAGCACAGCGAAGACTTCTAATAAGCCTGAAATCCTCTTGTCTCACTCCACAAGTAGAGACGGCGCATGGGGGAGAGAGAGGGGAAAATGCATACCAAATCAGAAATCATTATTTTTGCCCTTCAGAAGTGCAAAACAAAGGGCAACAGGTTAGCTGGTGGAAAGTTGATAGAATTTTACTGCCGTCATTTGTGTCTGGGTGTGACAGAGACAAATGGAGAAAAAGAAAGAAATGTCTGTTCAAGCTGTCCTTATAAACCAGTACATTCCAAACAGGAGATAGACTATAATAAAGAAACAGCTCTTGTATCACATTATGAATGGTAAAATCAAGGTAAACTCAAAGTTAGCATGCACAAAAATTAAATAAACAAATAAAATGCAGCACTTGACCTTGTATTTACCAGTGCATTTTATGTGGTTTTTGTCATGAAGCTGTTGTATGACATGTAGTCTAATTTTGTTTGAGGAAAACAAATGTATTTATGAACCATGCAGTGTTGCCAGATCTGGTCAACGATTTCCAGCCAAACATATCTCAAAAACCCACCCAAATTATAAAGTGCCAAAAGAATGTGATACAATTTATATTGCCGTGACAACCAAGGTGTATAATCCCATTCACCTGCTTAAAACTAAATGATGATGATAAAATTATAAAAATGAATAAATTCTCCTGCCAGGAGAACAATGCAAAAACGAATCAAAACATGCCAAATACAGTAAAAGAAAATGAACAAATGTTTCTACCCAAACAGATAGAAACTATTAAAGTGTCAAATATTTGCAAACAGCATGGCTGCAGTCAAGAATTGGAAGCATTTAAGCCTTGCTCACACCATAAAAGACGAAAATGTGTAATTCATGCAAAAAAGGATCACAATAATAACATTTTTGCGCTTTAACTTCAAGCAGAACTATAGTATGTCTTTCTTGAAGTACATATTGTAGAACATAATGCCAAACTTTTCACAGTCAAAACTGATTAATTGTTGATTCAAACCTCTTTCAGCTGTCGGGGACGAGTATACCAGAGTGCAGTCTGGACGGTTTAAAAGTTGCAGAGGTCCTGGTCAGGCCAGTGTGCACATGACGATGGACAGGAGTTCTCCCATATTCGATTGCAATTAAGTTATTCAACTGTGCTCTTGTAATTACAGCTATTTACAAAGAGCCTTCGAGTCATCTCCCACCACAGGTGTAATCCATGTTGAGAGTTGGGTCACTCTCCCACTCTTTACTGAAGATTCAACTTACTGTATATTTATGACACTTGGCATAACAATAACTTGAATATACAGCTACAGCTACAAATTCAAAATCTGATTTCTTATCACTCATGAATCATCACATCTGTCTGCTATAGCTCTTGATTGGCTAAAAGTGTGTGCTCGTCTGTGATGTAAACACCAAAACCAGACAACTCTGCAGTGTGTTTAGTAACGTCATGTTGACTGATCTCATAGAGTACATGCACACGTGAGTTTTGTTAGTTAAACAATTAGTCTATAAAAATATTATGTTTGAAAACCGCTGAACTGATCCCAACCCAGGCCAATTTTTTTTTTTTTTTTTTTTTTTTTCGCAAAGGATGAACGCTCTGTGTTATAAGCAGTGACATGTAAGACTAGTCTTGCATATTAGTTCACCCATAAAATAGGCCAGTAGTATTTACACATTATCACTTAACTTTTGCTGCTTGACTTCACAGATAAAGGATCATTATGAAATTAATAGTAGCCACAGAAGAGGTGCAGTTTTTGCAATTAATACTGGCTTTTAATTATTTATTCATTCTAAATAATTATGAATTTTGAGTGACTATTCCTTAGTCCATCCACGCATGAAAATTGGACAACTATTCAAGGGATCACTGCATCACTGTCTATGCTGGGTGCAGGGCTGTACGCAGGGTTTTATAAATACAGAGGTCCCAAAAATGATCTTGCTAGGGGTGTTCGGGGGCATGCCCCCTCCAGAAAATATAAATATAAAATATAAATTTTCCTGATCTCGACATGTGCATTTTAAGGTGTTTTGAAGGTAAAAAAAAATGGACAACAGTAGCTTTAACCCCTAAAGGGGCAAGCATAAATACATTTGATGGAAAAATTATTCATTGCTATTTTTGTATCTAGACTAAAATGACACAGTTCATGCATTTTATTTTTTCCAAAATATGACCTTTATTTTCTAAGTTACACTCTGTATCTCCCGAGATACATTGCCCATTTAGGGTAACATTTTGCAATGTATTCTTTTTTATTATAGTTCATATGACAACATTTAAAACATTTAATGAACAATTAATTAGCTACATTTTTTCATGTTATCCATACAACATTAGAAAAATTGGAAAAAACTGAACTTTTTCTCCCAAGATGCATTGCCTATGTAGGATATACATTTAATTTATACAGCTCATCTTCCTCGACTTCCTCACTGGATCCCTCCTCTGAATCTGATGAACCATCAGGTGGCAAAAAACTACAGACTTCACCTCTCTCTTTCTTGTACTGTATAAACTGCTGACAGAAATTCCATGAAAACATGTGTACATGTTGAATTCATCAATAATACACATTTGAGAGTAAAATAAATAAGTAATAATTTATCCTAAAAACCTTTATCCTATTCAATATCTGTAGAGAACAGGCCTCAAAACATAAGAATATCTGTGAGTGATCAGCCCTGTTAAATACCCTTATATGGGCAATGTATCCCCCAGGATACAGGCATTCAATGCCTGATAATCAAAGTTGTGAGAAGATTATTTAAAAAATATTCACAAGAACATGTAAAACTATCCTTAAAAAACTATTTTCTAAAACAAAATCACTCTAAAATATCATAATCGTGAAAAATATAAAAACACTTACCTCATGGCCAGTGTCTTTGTCCACGTACATGCTGCCACTTCCGGTTGAAAGGGAACGCTGGCGCGTGTAGCTGCCGCTCCTTTCTCCCGTCAAACATTTGGTTTTAATGTTTAAATACATACCACTCATGTTTTCCATCGTGATGTGGAATCGTGTAACAGTCATTGGACTACTGCTGCTATCTTTGGATGTTTGCAGATCATTAATCATCAACAGCGGTGTGATCCAGGACTTACACAAATGTGATGCTGTTATTCGCGTGGACTCCTCTACAATGGCCATAAGGTACACTTTTCGCCAGTTGCTGAACCTTAATGGGAAGCATGCTTTGGGGTCTGAACCTCGCGCACTTTGCAATACCTTTGGAATTTTTCGCCCAAAACGTTACCTACATCGATCATCACATTGTGGATACCTGGGTTCGTCTCATGAAAATGTATTTTATCCGATATCCTTACGAAAATCACTGAAGTTGTCATGGAGACCAACGAGGGCTGATTTAAAAAATTTGACAGTTCTATGTGAGGAGGCAACACCTGGCTCGGCCGTTCCGGTGCGATTGCTTAAATGTGCACTGATAAATGTGCGCTCGATCAATAACAAAGCCCTGACTGTATGTGACCTAATTATGGATCAAAACTGGGATCTCATTTGCTTAACGGAAACCTGGCATAAAGAGTCTGATGGACTACTTTTTAATGAACTGACTCCTGAGGGATATGGATTATGTGATCTCCCGCGTTCAACGGGTAGAGGAGGTGGTATCATTGTGCTGTACAAACAGCCACTTGGACTATCTTCTGTGGATATTCCTTCCTTTACCTCATTTGAATGCCTTGCCTTGAGTGTCTCTGCTTCATCATCTACGGTCATTGTGGCTGTGTATAGACCTCACAAATGTAACAAAGAATTTACATCTGACTTTGCTGAATTAATATCTGTGTTGGTTTTAAAATATCAGAAAATTCTAATTCTTGGTGATTTTAATATTCACATGGACAAAAAAGACATTTCATCAACAAAAGACTTTACATCTTTATTAGAGTGCTTTGAGCTATATCAAGTTGTGGATTGTCCCACGCACAACAAAGGCCACATGTTAGATCTTGTGATTCAAAATGATACACTTGTGTCTAGGTTGTCTGTAATTGACTTTGGGCTATCTGATCACTTAGCTACTATTCAATTTGGAGCTACCTGTTATACTTGCTGCCACTTCCCGTATTATTCATTACCATAAGTGGAGATCTATTGTGCCCACTGACTTCTCTGACTTTATATACTCTGCTACTAGCTGTATCTTACCATCTGATGCATTGGAAGACAAAGTAAATATGCTGCACACAATTCTTTCATCCGGCCTGGACACCTTTGCTCCTCTGAAGTCACGTGCTGTATCTTTTAAACGATCTGCTCCGTGGTATAATGACGATCTGCGTGCAATGAAAACTCAGTGTCGCAAAATGGAGCGCAGATGGCGCTCTACTGGTCTAACTGTGTATCATCAGGCTTGGAAAGAAAGCTTGGGTGAATATAGGACTGAAATGGTATCAATAAGGTCTGCTCACTTTTGTCAAATTATTGCAAGTAATCAAGATAACCCTAAAAGGTTGTTTAATTAATCAACAATCTTTTAAACAGAAATAATAATTCCAATGTCTCTTCTTCTGTTCAATTGTGCAACAAGTTTCTTGTGTTTTTTGGTAATAAGATCGAGGGAATAAGAGACCAGATTACTGCTACAAAAAACAACTGTTACCTCAAAATTAAATAGTATAGAATTTTCTGGTGTTTATCTTTCAGAATTCCTTCTGTTAGATTCTCAATCCTTGTGTAATGTGGTTTTAAAGATGAAAGCTACCACCTCACATGTTGACCCCATACCAGCTAGGTTGTTTCAGTCATGTTTTTCATCGTTGTGCTTGCCCCTTCTGAGTATTATAAATGACTCTCTGTTTTCTGGTGTTGTGCCATCTGCACTTAAAATTGCCGCTGTAACCCCGGTTCCAAAAACAAATAGCCGTGACTTTGAGAATCTAGGACATTTTCGTCCCATCTCTAATCTCCCTTTTATTGCTAAAATCTTAGAACGTATTGTTGCAACAAAATTGCTATCTCATCTATCTGTTAATGAACTCTTTGAGCCTCTTCAATCTGGCTTCCGTAAAATGCATAGCACTGAGACAGCATTAGTTAAAGTCACAAACGATTTACTGATGGCTTCTGATTCTGGATGTTTATCAATACTGATCCTGCTTGATCTCAGCTCCGCTTTCGACACTATTGATCACTGTATTTTACTTTCCCGCCTGGAGTCTGTCTTTGGTGTATCTGACTCTGCTCTGAGCTGGTTTAAGTCTTATCTCTCAGATCGCAAACAATTTATTGTGCTGGGTGGCTGTAGATCGGAGGTTGGTATGGTAAAATATGGTGTACCTCAGGGTTCAATTTTAGGTCCTTTACTTTTTAGTTTATATATTTTTCCACTTGGCCAACTCTTGAGGTCTTTTGATCTCGATTTTCATTTATATGCTGATGACACCCAGATATACATTCACTCAAAGCCTGATGTAAATGTAGCTGTTACTCACCTTTCTAACTGTATTGCAGAAATCAAAAATTGGATGTCTGTTAATTATTTATGTCTAAATAGCGATAAAACTGAAGTGATGCTTATTGGTTCGTCTCACCAGTTACGTAGTGTGAAATCTGTAGCTATAAATGTGGACGGCTCTGATATACAGTTCCAATCTAAATTAAAAAACTTTGGAGTCATTTTCGATTCTAATTGAACTTTTGACCAGCATGTACGTAATACTGTTAAAGTTTCATTTTTCCATCTTAGAAATATATCCAAATTACGGTCCATGCTGCCTTTTTCTGTAGCAGAAAAATTAATTAATACTCAGTTTTTTTCTAGAATTGATTATTGTAATGCCTTGTTGGCGGGAGCATCGAAATCTATTCCGCACAGACTTCAGTGGGTACAAAATTCTGCTGCACGTATTCTGACCAGGACCAGACAAAGAGATCATACATGTTGATTTTAAAATTCTTATGTTGACCTACAAGGCGTTAAATGGACTTGCTCCGCAATATCTTTCTGATCTTTTAGTACCTTACATTCCGACACGTAAACTTCGCTCAGCCGATGCCGGTCTCTTAGTTGTTCCGGTAACGCGCCTAAAAACAATGGGTGATAGGGCGTTTTCTTCGGTTGCCCCAAAGGTATGGAATTCACTGCCCTCACAAATTAGAAGTGCTCCATCTTTGAAATTGTTTAAAGGAGACATATCATGCTTTTAAATTGTTCCTTTTTACATATAAATCATACATTTGTAGTCTATATAAAGCGGAACTGCAATGCTTGGGTCTGAATTCCTCATTATTATTGTCATGAACTGCTCCGAGACACGAAGGTTAAGATCCAAGTGCAGCTTTTATTGAAGGGGTAATCCAAAGGCGTAATCCAAAGTACAGGCAAAAGGTCAAAACACAGGTAGGCAGTCCAAACAAACAATAAAGAAACAAACTAACAAAACAGGCAGGGACCAGAGGCAAGAGAGTAATCCAGGGACCAGGGCGAGATATTCAAAAACCAGACAAGAAACCAGGGAAAATGCTCGGAAATGCAGACTAACAGTACAACAAGACTTCGCAGTGAGTGAATGAATGAACATGGTATAAATAGACAGACTAACAGGATGAGACAGGTGAATGCAATCAGTGAATGAGGTACAGGTGAATGTGATCAGTGATAAGTGATGAGTCCAGGCAGTGAGTTATGGGAACTGTAGTTTGTGAGTGAATAGGAGAGTCTTATGTGGAGTGCCCTCTGGTGGCTCTCAAGGGCACTCCAGCTGGTGATCGTTACATAGCCCCCCCTTTAAGGAGCGGATTCCAGACGCTCCTAAACTGTCCAGGAGGGAGGTGGAGCGGAGGCGGACCCGGGGGCGGGATGGAGGGCCAGGCCCGTGGAGCGGCAGAGGACCTGGATACTGCAGCAGGATGGGAGGCCAGGGCGGATCAGGCTGTGCAGGTGACCAGGGCGGATCAGGCTGTGCAGGCGACCAGGGTGGATCAGGCTGTGCAGGCGACCAGGGCGGAGCAGGCTGTGCAGGCGACCAGGGCGGAGCAGGCTGTGCAGGCGACCAGGGCGGAGCAGGCTGTGCAGGCGACCAGGGCGGAGCAGGCTGTGCAGGCGACCAGGGCGGAGCAGGCTGTGCAGGCGACCAGGGCGGAGCAGGCTGTGCAGGCGACCAGGGCGAAGACCCTTCGGGCAGCCACGGCGGTGAAGACCCCTCGGGCGGCCAGGGTGGAGACGACCACTTGGGAGGCGACGACCCTTCGGGCAGCCACGGCGGTGAAGACCCCTCGGGCGGCCAGGGTGGAGACGACCACTTGGGAGGCGACGACCCTTCAGGAGGCGACGACCCTTCGGGCAGCCACTGTGGTGAAGACCCCTCGGGCGGCCAGGGTGGAGACGACCACTTGGGAGGCGACGACCCTTCAGGAGGCCAGGGAGGTGACCATGGCACAGGAACAGACATTGGTTCAGGAACAGGAACAGACACCGGCTCAGGGACAGACACCGGCTCAGCGGCGGCCATCTTGTCCGAAGACACTGGCTCGTTGGAGACCATCTTGTCCTGAGACACTGGCTCGGTGGAGACCATCTTGTCCTGAGACACTGGCTCGGTGGTGGCCATCTTGTCCGAAGACACAGGCGTGGAGTCGGCCATCTTGTCCGAAGACACAGGCGTGGAGTCGGCCATCTTGTCCGAAGACACAGGCGTGGAGTCGGCCATCTTGTCCGAAGACACAGGCGTGGAGTCGGCCATCTTGTCCGAAGACACAGGCGTGGAGTCGGCCATCTTGTCCGAAGACACAGGCGTGGAGTCGGCCATCTTGTCCGAAGACACAGGCGTGGAAAGAGGAAGAACAGATTCAGGCTCAGGATCAGTATCAGGCTCAGGAACAGATTCAGTCTCGGCGGGACGAGACTCTGGACGGGCGGACGTGACGTGAAGCTCTGGCTCTGGCTCGGCAGGACTGACGTGAAGCTCTGGCTCGGCAGGACTGACGTGAAGCTCTGGCTCTGGCTCGGCAGGACTCTGGCTCTGGCTCGGCAGGACTGACGTGAAGCTCTGGCTCTGGCTCGGCAGGACTGACGTGAAGCTCTGGCTCTGGCTCGGCAGGACTGACGTGAAGCTCTGGCTCTGGCTCGGCAGGACTGACGTGAAGCTCTGGCTCAGGATCAGTGCGCTCTGAGCTTGACGGGACCAGCGGCAGCGAGGGCTTTGAACTGGGTAGGACCAGCGGCGAAGAGGACTTTGAACTGGACAGGGCCAGCAGCGAAGAGGGCTCTGAGCTGGGCAGGACCAGCGGCGAAGAGGGCTCTGAGCTGAGCAGGACCAGCGGCGAAGAGGGCTCTGAGCTGGGCAGGACCAGCGGCGAAGAGGGCTCTGAGCTGGGCAGGACCAGCGGCAAAGAGGGCTCTGAGCTGGGCAGGACCAGCGGCAAGGAGGGCTCTGAGCTGGGCAGGACCAGCGGCAAGGAGGGCTCTGAGCTGGGCAGGACCAGCGGCAAGGAGGGCTCTGAGCTGGGCGGCAGGACCAGCGGTGAAGGCTTTGTGCTGGGCAGGACCAGCGGTGAAGGCTTTGTGCTGGGCAGGAACAGCGGTGAAGGCTTTGTGCTGGGCAGGAACAGCGGTGAAGGCTTTGTGCTGGGCAGGAACAGCGGTGAAGGCTTTGTGCTGGGCAGGAACAGCGGTGAAGGCTTTGTGCTGGGCAGGAACAGCGGTGAAGGCTTTGTGCTGGGCAGGAACAGCGGTGAAGGCTTTGTGCTGGGCAGGAACAGCGGTGAAGGCTTTGTGCTGGGCAGGAACAGCGGTGAAGGCTTTGTGCTGGGCAGGAACAGCGGTGAGGGCTTTGTGCTGGGCAGGAACAGCGGTGAGGGCTTTGTGCTGGGCAGGAACAGCGGTGAGGGCTTTGTGCTGGGCAGGACCTGCGATGAACACAGCTCTGGACTGGCGTGAAGTGCAGGCTCGACTGGACTGGCGTGAAGTGCAGGCTCAGCTGGACTGGCGTGAAGTGCAGGCTCGGCAGGAAGATACTCAGGCAGGAAGGTCTCGGTGAAACATGATTTATGCAGGATAGTCTCAGCGGGACGAGACTCCTGCACGATGGCCCTTATGGCAACACGTACTGACCTCAGCGGGGAATCGGCCACACTGGATACCAGTCCTGGACGATAATAGACCGATCCGGTGACTAGCTTGATGGCTGGCGTGACGGGAACAGTCTCTGGAAACGCCCCCTCAACAGTAGAAGGCTCGGGGAATTCTGCTAAGACGTAACGAGGCTCTGGGCGGTCTGCTGAGACGTGATGGGGCTCTGGAAAATCTGCTGAGAAGTGACGGGGCTCTGGAAGATCTGCTGAGAAGTGACGGGGCTCTGGAAGATCTGCTGAGAAGTGACGGGGCTCTGGAAGATCTGCTGAGAAGTGACGGGGCTCTGGAAGATCTGCTGAGAAGTGACGGGGCTCTGGAAGATCTGCTGAGAAGTGACGGGGCTCTGGAAGATCTGCTGGGAAGCGACAGGGCTCTGGAAATTCTGCTAAGACATAACGAGAGTACGGGGAGGTATAGCAGAATTCCGGTTCAACGGGTGTGGTAAGTTCATGGGAACCCTCATCCACAGGGCCCACAGAAGAGGATGAGCCGCTTATCCTCAGGGCGAATTCAATATATTGACCTAAAGTCCATTGAGGGGTGTTGTCAGGCATGAGATAATTTAACATGTCCTCAAGCCCATATCGGAAACTATCCTTTAAGACTGCATCGTCCAAGTCTACCCCATGGCAGAGCTCACAAAATTCGTCAACATATTCCTCAATGGATCGGTTACCTTGGCTGAGGCGGAAGAGACTGATTAGTGGGTCCATGGTGGGTCTCGGTTCTTTCTCGGCTGCTGGATCTGAAGTGGCGAAGTCTTCTGTCATGAACTGCTCCGAGACACGAAGGTTAAGATCCAAGTGCAGCTTTTATTGAAGGGGTAATCCAAAGGCGTAATCCAAAGTACAGGCAAAAGGTCAAAACACAGGTAGGCAGTCCAAACAAACAAATAAAGAAACAAACTAACAAAACAGGCAGGGACCAGAGGCAAGAGAGTAATCCAGGGACCAGGGCGAGATATTCAAAAACCAGACAAGAAACCAGGGAAAATGCTCGGAAATGCAGACTAACAGTACAACAAGACTTCGCAGTGAGTGAATGAATGAACATGGTATAAATAGACAGACTAACAGGATGAGACAGGTGAATGCAATCAGTGAATGAGGTACAGGTGAATGTGATCAGTGATAAGTGATGAGTCCAGGCAGTGAGTTATGGGAACTGTAGTTTGTGAGTGAATAGGAGAGTCTTATGTGGAGTGCCCTCTGGTGGCTCTCAAGGGCACTCCAGCTGGTGATCGTTACAATTATAGCTCCACAGGCCCCTTTTCTACCCCTTTTCTAATGTGCTTCTGAAAGCAACTCGTTTTGGTGCGGTCTCTTTAAATAATATTGAGACACTTCATACCCCGCCCCCTCTCCAGGTTGTAGCGGTGACACTCGGTTCAACTCCACCCCGTTCGGCCATTTTTGTAGTCTGGTAGCAGAGATAGGATTATCTAGCGCACAGAAACTTTTATACACACGTTATTAACAAAATGTCAACAACGGAAGACTTGTCCAGCCAGCCTTACATGTTCGAGCCAGAGCCGGAGCGAGATGAAAATGAAGACGACGAACCTGCAGAACAACGTCTTCATATGGATGTATCGCAATGGTGTGTACTGTATTTACACATGAAACTTTGGTCTTCCGACCTTTTACCACCGTGTCGATTTATTTTTATTAATATGTCCGAGGGAGAGAGAGCAAGACAGCGTCTAGTTTGGAGACGGTGATGTCTTGTTTACACTTTCGCCTGGCTCTGAAGAGAGAGAGTGAGCGCGCGCACGACCGGGTCTCTCTCTCTGCTCGTTCTTTCAGTTAAACATGCTCCTGTCACAAGCGCGGCAGTTCATCTAAATTAGACGGTGTAATGAAGCGTGTGGGTTACTACATCCAACAACCGAACATTTTAACTTACCCTCTCGTAACTTCTGCATCCTTTAGCTTGGACTACAAAATTGCTGCGAGAAATAATAATGGCGGATTGCTCGAAGTGTTGGGCCGGAAGTCAATGTCCTTATTTGGCAGTTCCGCTGCAAATACTGTGACGTGATAGTTCAAAAAACGTCATAGATAACAGAAAAATCTGAACCGGTTGAAAAATATGACCAAAACAGAATATAAAGATATCAACGAAGCACCTGAAGAGAATAATTTCATCTTTTCTGTACTTCTAAACACTCCAAATATACAACAAAATGCATTTAAGGGCTAAAAAAGTGCATTTAGCATGATATGTCCCCTTTAAGTCATCCCTTAAAACTTATTATTTTAAAGAAGCATTTGGGTGAAACGTGATTGTTGTGGTTCTCAATGTGATATATTTTATGGTTTTGCTATAACCTATGTTTTGTTTATTGATTTTAAATAGTTTTTTAGATTTATAATATTGTTGTATGCATGCTTTGTAATAGTTTGTATTTCATGCTTATTTTATCTACCTTACTATTGACTATGTAAAGCGCTCTGAGAATTGACTTTTAAAAGCGCTATACAAAATAAAGCTATTATTATTATTATTATTTTGGATTTTGATACAAATGTTTGGAATGTTGGCATAAAGTCACATGACCTGATTACATGACCTATCACCCCATCAGTGTTTCTCATCAACTGCAACCACATATAATGCCCCTCCCCCCATAGCCCCCCCCCCCCCCCCCCCCACCCCCCCACCCATAGTTTCCACTGTCTTTGATCAAACCTATTATTTCTGTCGGTCATTTAAAACTTCTATCGAAAAACAGCTGTTTAATTTAGCTACTTGTATTATCGTTAACTGAAGCGTCGCGTTGGGATTCGTGCACGCTTCCCAACGCGCTCGCGCTTCTGTGAACATAAATCCCGCTTGCTTTGATTGGTCTCAAACATTTTGACATTGACGAGCGGGTGTTTGAGTGCTGAAGCAGCTCAGATGAGAAGGTCGGTTATCGTCGCGATGGGCGAATCATTGCAGCACCAAATTAGATATACACAAAAAAAAATGACTGAGGTCCGGACCTCGGGGACCTCAATGGTGGGTACGGCCCTGACTGGGTGTTTTCACGTGAGATTGGATTAGCTACTAAATGATGAACATCAGAGGGGATTTTGAAGTGGGTATACGCAATGCCGACTGAAAAAGAAGTGGGTATACGCCGTATTCCTGCGTATACCCTGCACTACACCAGTGGCTGTGACAGATGGGTCCACAGCCGAGCGTGCTATTCAGGTGAACCCAGCATCTGCGTATCAGAGCAAGGTTAATTAATGTGCTAGCAATTGATTTCAGGGATTTTCAGCTTTTCAGGGATTTACGTTTTCCCTAATGTTTTCTGTTCAAAACATTTGATTGACTGAAAAGTTAAGCAAGGTAAACTCGATGTGCATCCCAGTCCCACATGTAATAGGAGAACTATACATAAGTAAACAAAATAACACTGAAAGACAAGAAATGTTAATTAGAAATATACAGCTATAGCGGTATTTACACAATACTGGGAACTATAAAAGTTGTTCAATTAAAATTGAACTACATTACCTGTACTATGCATTTCTGTTTATACAGTAGCCTACTCCAGGAATGAGTCCTACAAAATAATTTAGCTTTTTTCTTTTACACACACACACACACACACACACACACACACACACACACACACACACACACACACACAGCTTTGTGTGTATGCGTGTGCGTGTAATTTTTTTTTAAAATAACTAAATTATTCTGCTGTTGTATAGAGTCAATCCTGGAGTACTATATAGTGTAGGCTATTCATGACGCAAGGCTATTCATGGCGCTTATAGCTGCACGTTTTTTGAGAATTTCAAGCTTGAAACTCTCCGCGCGAGGCTTGCTTGCTTTGAAAAAGATTTGTCCGCTCTTCCTGTCGCTCTGTGACCAATGAAGCAGCTGAGGCCCTTCAATATCCAGGTAATTCCACGACACAGGAGGTTCCTCAGGATTGCCTTTGGGGGAAAGGCATAACAATATCGGGTCCTTCCATTTGGTCTGGCTTCGGCTCCGCAGACGTTCTCCAAGTGCATGGATGCAGCTCTG